>NW_023494786.1:1648491-1769215 GCF_904425465.1 Colossoma macropomum | reverse complement strand
GAGCGGGTGTCTCTCTCGTTCTCTCTCTCTCTCTGAGTGAGTGTCTTTCTCTCTCTGAGCGGGTGTCTCTCTCTCTCTCTCTCTCTCTGCGCATGCGCGGGTGTGAGCGGTAGAGTGAGCGGAGCGCGGTGAGCGTGAGTGCGAGTGGTTGGCGTTTTGCCAAACTTCTTTTCTCTGTTGTTGTGTCGTTGTTCGTCTGTATCTGTAGTTTGTTTGAGTGAGTGAGTGAGTGAGTGTGTGTGAGTGAGGTGTGGTGGGGTGTGTGCGGGGCGTCTGTTACCGGCGTTTTGCTGGGAGCATGGCGTCCCAAAGCCCCAGGCTGTATGAAAGCCTGTCTCGACGGCATGGTGTGAAGGTGGAGTGCCGCGCGAGTGTGGAGGAGTGCTGTTTGGCGGCGGGGAGCGCCGTCAGGTACAATAATGTTGTGTCTGCTTCGCGCATGAACAGCGCTGTGGTGACTGTGGACAAAGCCAACGAGCTGGTGCAGAGTGGACTCGTGATTAGTGATCAGTTCGTGTCTGTTCTGCCCCTCAGTACTCCCTCCAAAAAGATTATTCTGTCCAACGTCCCCCCGTTTATCTCTGACGAGCTGATCGCTCAGGAGCTGTCCCGGTTTGGGAAACTTGTCTCCCCCATAAAAAAGATCCCCCTCGGCTGTAAATCGCCCCTGGTGAAGCACCTGGTGTCGTTCAGGAGGTTGGTTTTCATGGTGCTGAGAGATGGTGAGGACGAGCTGGACCTGGTGTTGAAGTTCAGAGTGGAGGGGTTTGAGTACACGGTGTTTGTGTCGTCTGACACCAACATGAAGTGCTTCAGGTGCGGCCAGACCGGACATCTCATCCGAGCCTGCCCTGAAAAACTCGGTGCTAACGCGAATGATGCCGGGAGCGCGGAGCCGTCCCCCCTGCGGCTGCTGCTCGGCCGGCTGCGCGGGACCCGGCGGCTGCGGCGCCTGCGGGGGAAGAGCCGGCTGCGGCCGTGCCGGCCTCGGAAATGTCTGCTGGGGTTGCGCCGGCCGCGGACGAGCCTTTCCCGGCGGCGCTAACCGCGGAGGAGCCCGCTGTGGACGAGCCTGGTGGTGAGGAGCAGGAGCGGGGGATTCCTGACCCGGGGGAGCAAGATAACCAGGTAAGGGACAGCGGGACTGAGGTCAGTATAGCTGGTACAGCAGTGGAGGCTGCAGTGGAGGTGGAAATGGTAGAGGAGACTGTTTTTAAAGTTCCTAATAAAAGAAAGAAGCGGAACCGAGGGAAGGGCACTAAACAGGCCAAAACAGACAGCAGTGCGGTGAATGAGGTGGAGTCTGAGAGCGAAGGCTCTCTGTCTGACTCGGGCTGGTCGGTGTGCTCGCAGGAAGAGAACATGGCTGTGCTCTATACTGTTGATGATATAAGAAAGTTCTTGCGGGTCACTAAAGGCCAAAAGGGTGTACGTGTTGAAGAGCATTTCCCAAACAGTTCACAGTTCATTCATGACGTCAGGCATTTTAGGAGGGAAGGGTCCTTCACCGCTTTAGAAGTCTACAGGCTGAAGAAGATCCTGACCAGACTTAATAAAGTGAGCACTGAGGATGAGATCTGACACTTCCTGCCCTCCCTGGTTCAGAATGGCCTCTGTTTTTAGTGTTTTTTATCTATTTTATTTTTTAATGGGTGATGTCAGAGTGGCGAGTCTGAACATTAATGGGGTGAGAGACTGTGGAAAAAGAGCAAAGCTATATGAGTTGGTGAAGCAGAAGAGACTTGATGTAATATTTGTACAGGAAACGCATAGTGACGTCAGTAACACTGCAGACTGGGCTAAAGAGTGGGAGGGGCTTGCCTTTTTAAGTCATAACTCTTCTTCCAGTGGTGGGGTGGCTGTTCTTTTATCACAGAGTTTTACTCCTTATTCTTATTCAGTGGATGAAATTTTAAATGGCAGACTTTTAAAAGTGACAGCGTGTTTTGAGAACACTGTTTTTGTTTTTATTTGTGTTTATGCCCCAACTGGGGGGATGGACAGGATGTCCTTTTTGGACACTCTGGACACCGTAATTGCAGGTTGTAGTTCTGATGAGTTTTTAATACTGGGTGGGGATTTTAACTGTACAGCAGACAGCATGGACAGGAACCACATGGAACCGCATGCTGCGTCCCGTAAGAGATTGTGTGAGATGCTGGAGGCCCATGACTTGTGTGATGTCTGGAGGAACTTCCATGGAGGGCAGAGACAGTATACCTGGGCACATTCAAGAGATAACACACTCTCATTGGCAAGGCTGGATCGATTTTATGGTTTTAGGTATCAACTTTCTGCTTTTACACGCTGTCTTATCTCCCCAGTTGGTTTTTCAGACCATTGTATGGTCCAGTGCACAGTAAGGAAACGTAACGTTAAGCCACAGAGTGCATACTGGCATTTTAACACTGCGCTTTTAAAGGATGCCAATTTTAGAGAGTCTTTTACTTTTTTTTGGGATGTTTTTAGCTCAATGAAAACATCTTTTAGCTCCCTGCAGCAGTGGTGGGACATAGCTAAAATACAAATTAAAGTATTCTGTCAGCAGTACACTCTCAATGTCACAAGGGACATAGCCAGATCTCTCAAAGCTCTGGAGACTGAAATAGTGGCGCTCCAGGGTTTAGCAGAGGCCACAGGAAATCGGGGGCATATTGAAGCTCTAAAAACTAAAAAAACTGCATTGGCTGACCTTTTAGGCATAACAGCACAGGGGGCGCTGGTCCGCTCACGTTTCCAGTGCGTGTCGGAAATGGATGCTCCTTCAAAGTTCTTCTTCGGTCTCGAGCGCAGAAATGGACAGAAAAGGTTTATGCATGCTGTGCGTACAGAATCAGGGGATCTCTTATCTGAGCCTTCTGAAATTCGCCAGCAGACAATCAGCTTTTTCTCAAAGCTGTACGAGAGCGAGTGGGCAGAGGCACGAGAGGTGGAGGAGGGATTCTTCCGTGACCACAGCCAGCTCACGCGAGAGTCTGCTGCAGTGCTGGATGCAGATATCTCTCTGGGAGAGCTGTATGAGGCTCTCCAGGGCATGGAGAATGGTCGGGCACCAGGTATTGACGGTCTCCCTGTTGAATTTTACAAAGCGTTTTGGTCAGTGTTGGGGCAGGATGTGCTGGATGTCCTCCAGAACAGCATAAGGGAAGGGAAGCTTCCGCTGAGCTGTCGGAGGGCCGTTCTAACCCTGCTACCCAAGAAGGGGGACCTAGCTGAACTGAAGAACTGGCGCCCCGTCTCTCTGTTGTGCACTGACTGCAAGCTGCTCTCAAAAACGTTAGCCTCGAGACTGGGGAAGGTGATGGAGCAGGTGGTTCACCTTGACCAGACGTACTGTGTGCCTGGAAGGTCGATTTTTGACAATGTATATCTAATCCGTGATGTTTTGGAAGTCTCCAGACTATTGGGCTTAAAGACTGGTCTCATTTTTTTGGATCAGGAAAAGGCATTTGACCGGGTTGAACATGGCTATCTGTGGAAAGTTCTGGAGAACTTTGGTTTCAACCCAGGTTTTATAGCCATGATCAAGGTTTTGTACAGTGACATTGAGAGTGTACTCAAAGTTAATGGTGGTTTATGTACTCCTTTTAAAGTGCACAGAGGTATTAGGCAGGGCTGTGCTCTGTCTGGCATGTTGTACTCTTTAGCTATTGAACCTCTGTTGTGCAAACTGAGAGACTGCATCTCCGGTTTGTTTATACCTGGCTGTTCTACTCCACTGTGTGTCTCAGCGTATGCAGACGACCTTGTTGTGATAGCAAGTACCCAGACTGATGTGGATGTTTTAGCTGGAATTTTAAATGATTTTAGGGTTTTATCGTCTGCAAAAGTAAACTGGACCAAAAGTGAAGCAGTTTTAGTTGGTGACTGGGATGGTGGGGAACCCGTGCTTCCAGATGGGTTGATGTGGAGAAGGGGTGGTTTTAAATATCTGGGGGTGTATCTGGGGGACAGTATCTGTAGTGCACAGAACTGGGATGGCATGGTTGAAAAGATTAAAGGACGCCTCAGTAAGTGGAAATGGTTAGTCCCCCAGATGTCCTATCGGGGAAGGGTGTTTGTTATCAACAACCTCGCTGCATCATCGCTCTGGCATAAACTGGCCTGCGTGGACCCCCCACCGAATCTGCTGGCGAACCTGCAAGCTGTGCTAGTGGATTTCTTCTGGGATCGACTGCACTGGATTCCGCAGGGAGTTCTACATCTGCCAAAAGAGGAAGGGGGGCAAGGACTCGTCCACTTGGCTAGCAGGGCCGCTGCCTTCCGACTCCAGTTCATCCAGAGACTTCTTGCTGGTCCCAGTGAGCTGGTTTGGAGGGCGGTATCATGCAAAATATTACACACAGTAGGTGGTCTGGGGTTGGACAGAGCATTGTTTTTAATGAGCACCAAAACACTGGACATTGCTGGGTTGCCTGTTTTTTATCGAGGACTTTTTAAAATCTGGGACTTTTTTAATGTAAACAAACAGGCTGGCTCCACTTTGCACTGGCTGTTGGAGGAGCCTCTTTTCAACGGCACACGACTGGACTTGGAGGGCACTATCACCCCTGCACTGACTAGAGTCTTGTTGTCATCGGGAGTCACAACCCTCCGCCGGCTGGTGGACGTCGCCGGACCAGAGCTCACTCGGGTGGAGGACGTGGCTGCGAGGCTGGGGATGAGATCTCTGCGAGTTGTGGCTCAGCTGCTCGAGGGCTGGAGTACAGCTCTCTCTCCTGAGGAACGCGAGCAGGTGAGGGCCTACAGTGCAGGGGTGGTCAGTCCTACAGAGCATGACCCATTCCCGGACATCACTATCACGCCGGACCTACAGGACTGTGAAGGCCCCCTTCTGGAGTGTGATGGGGAGTCCAGAATGAACTTGGGGACAGTGTCTGGTAAGCTGCTGTACAGAGCCTGTGTGAAGGTACTGAATAAGAAAAGACTGCACAGTAGAACCGACACACCATGGCGTGATGTTTTTAATCTGAGTGATGATGTGAAGCCAGAGTGGAGAGCACTGTATAAACCACCATTGACTAAAAAAGTAGCTGACCTGCAGTGGAGGATTTTACATGGTATTGTCTCAGTCAACGCTTTTATTTCTGTTTTAAATCCTGAGATTTTACCACAGTGTCCTTTTTGTCCCCAGAGAGAAACTGTGTTTCATGCTTTTATGGACTGTTTTAGGCTTTGCTCTTTGTTTGAAGTTTTAAAGAATGTTTTTAGGTCTCTTAATGTGACTTTTACGCTCCAGACTTTTATCCTTGGTTTTAAATACGTCAGAAGAGAGAAATCTAAATGCCAACTGATCAACTTCATTCTTGGGCAGGCGAAAATGGCGATATATATCAGTCGTAAGAACAAGGTGGCGCATGGTACTGACTGTGAGGCCACAAGGATTCTCTCTAGGCTGGTGAGATCAAGGATTTTAATTGATTTTAATTATTATAAAAGCATGTGTGATGTGGAGGCCTTTGAGGCGATGTGGTGCTGTGGTGGGGCCGTGTGCTCAGTGTGCGAGGGTGAACTCTGCTTCACTCCTGAGCTCAGATGAGCCGGACTGAGTTTTATTTGTTTTCCTGTTTTTATCTATTTATAAAGTGTTTGTCTTATTTTTATTTAATCAATTAATTTATTTTAATATAGCCTAAGATGACACTTTGTGACGGATGACTGTTTTAAAGAAAGTGCTGGTTCAATAAAGGACCCTCAAAAGTCAAGTCTCTTTCTCTCTCTCTGAGCGGGTCTCTCTCTCTCTCTCTCTCTCTCTCTCTCTCTCTCTCTCTCTCTCTCTCTCTCTCTGAGCGAGTGTCTCTCTCTCTCTCTCTCTCTCTGAGCAAGTGTCTCTCTTTCTCTCTGAGTGGGTGTCTCTCTCTCTCTCTCTCTCTCTCTCTCTCTCTCTTTCTCTCTCTCTGAGCGAGTGTCTCTCTTTCCCTCTCTGAGCGGGTGTGTGTGTCTCTCTCTCTCTCTCTCTCTCTGAGTGAGTGTCTCTCTTTCTCTCTCTGAGCGAGTGTCTCTCTCTCTCTCTCTGAGTGGGTGTGTCTCTCTCTCTCTCTCTCTCTGAGCGAGTGTTTCTCTTTGTCTCTCTGAGCGGGTGTCTCTCTCGCTCTCTCTCTCTCTCTGAGTGAGTGTCTTTCTCTCTCTGAGCGGGTGTCTCTGTCTCTCTCTCTCTCTCTCATCTCTCATCTCTCATGATACTCTCGAGTTCTATCTCGGTCTCTCTCTCTCTCTCTCTCTCTCTCTCTCTCTCTCTCTCTCTCTCTGTCGCGTGAGCGGAAGTGAGTGTGTGAGCGAGTCAGGCTGTTTGCCGGGTGAGTGAGTTTCTCTCTTTTCTATCTGTTCTGTCTTTACTGGTTATTTACTGGTGAAGGTGTTTTATTGATAGAGAAGGGGTTTAGCTTTTGTTAGTGCGAGTTGCACGTGTGCAGCGACCGTAACGCCGGTTGCCGCTGCTACCGGCATTTTGCCGGTCACCATGGCGGCGACGGAGAAAGTTCGGTTTGACCAACTTTCCCGCCGGCACGGCATTAGGATCGCCCCGGGGGCGAGGTGCTCGGTGGAGGAGTGCAGCCTGGCTGTGGGGGAGGTGGTCGGGTATGGCAGCATTGTGTCTGCCTCCAGGATGAACAGTGCTGTGGTGGTCTTTCTGGATAGCGTTGAGAAAGCTAACACCATGGTCCAGAATGGCGTGGTGATCCAAGGAACATTCACGCCTGTAGTGCCCCTCGTACGACCTGCTAAGAAGATCACACTGTCCAATGTCCCACCCTTCATTAAAGATGAGCTGCTAACTGCAGAGTTAGCTCGTTTTGGTCAGTTTGTGTCCCAAATGAGGAAGATTCTGCTGGGCTGTAAATCTCCCTTACTGAAGCATGTGGTCTGCTTCAGACGGCAGATCTTCATGATTTTAAAGAACGGGATTGATGAGCTGAATGTAGCATTTAAGTTTAAAATCAATGATTTTGAATATGAAGTGTTTGCAACTTCTGACACAATGAAATGTTTTGGGTGCGGACAAGTGGGGCACTTGAGGTGTTCATGTCCCTTTGGGGCGGGTGATAAAGGCACCTCACAGGCCTCAGCCTCTGCACCTGCTGGTGGTGGTGCAGCTAGCATGGCCTGGGCCTGAGCCAGAGGCCACCGTGATGAGTGCAGCAGGGGGCAGTGAGACAGGTACCAGAGCTGAGGATGTGGAGGAAACTGTTGCCTCGGGTACTCAGACTCAGGCTGGGGAGGGGGGTGAAGCAGCTGAGTCTGGTCCTGGGGATCCTGAGAGTAGTGGACAGAATGTTGGGCAGGGGAGCTCTGGGTCTCCAAACAAGGTTACTGCTGCAGCTGAGGAGAGTGTTAATTTAATTTTGGAAGGGGAGGGCATGGAGACGGACACTGTGGCCGAGGAGGCCGTTTTCAGAGCACCGTCTGGCAAAAGGAAAATGAAGCGGGCTATAGCGAGTGACAGGAAAGGGAAGGCACGGAGCGAGAAGCACAGAGAGAATACTGGCTCCGGCTCTGCAACACTAGATGACTCCGACAGTGATCAGCCAGATGCTAAAAGTCAGAGGAGCAGGAAGAGTGCATACACCTTCGATAAGATACGGTCTTTTCTTCATAAGACCAAAAACATGAAAGGTGTTGTGGTTGAAGAATACTTTCCTGACTGTAAACTGTTCATAGACTCTGTTCAGGTTTTCATGAGAGGAGATGGTGAAGACAAATTTACTGCACAGGAAATTTACAGGCTAAAGAAAATCGTGCTGAAATTAAAGTTAGAGCTTCAAAACGACAATGATGGTTTTGAAACATCATAGTCTCTCTCTGCTTCTCGGCCCGTTATTGCTCCTGTTGTGCCTTCTTTTTCCTTCTATGAGTGGGATAAGGTTGGGCTCTTTAAACCTAAATGGGGCTCGGGACATCCGGAAAAGAGCCCTGCTGTTTGAACTAATTAAACAGAAAGGTAATGACATCACACTTGTTCAAGAGACACATAGTGACAGTGCTAATGAGGTTGATTGAAGGAAAGAATGGGAAGGGGAGGTCTCCTTCAGTCACATGAGCTCAACTAGAGGTGGGGTGGCAGTCCTGTTTGCAAGACGCTTTCTGACGATCTCTTTTGAAGTTGAGCAGGTGGTGGAGGGGAGGTGTATGGTTGTGCGAGCTCAGTTTGAGCGTTTTAAGTTCACTATTGTTAACATTTATGCTCCCACGTCTGGAGTAGACAGGGTGGCCTTTCTTAACACTGTTAATGCAGCTCTGCAGAACTACAGCCCCAATGACTATCTGTTTATGGGGGGTGACTTTAACTGCACTGAGAATGAGGCCGTGGATAGGAACCACACTGAACCTCATGCCGCATCTCAGCGCGCTCTTCGTGAGTCACTGAAGGCTCATGGCTTGTGTGATGTGTGGAGGGTCTTTAATAAGTCCATCAGACAATATACATGGGCCCATGTGAGAGACAGTTTCATGTCTGGATCGCTTTTATTGCTTCAAACACCAGCTTAATGTTTTTAAAGGGTGTGTGATTGTGCCTGTCGGTTTTTCTGATCATAGTTTGGTCTTATGCTCCATTTTTATTGCAAATCTTAAACCCAAGAGTGCCTATTGGCATTTTAACACCTCCTTGCTGTGTGACATGAATTTTAAGCAAGTTTTTACTGTTTTTTGGAATAATTTTAGATTGCAGAAGCAACATTTTCATGACCTGCGAGAATGGTGGGATTATGGAAAGGTTGTAATTAAGCAGCTTTGTCAGCAGTACACCTTCAATGTCTCTAGGCACATTACTCAGTCCATTAAAGAGCTGGAACGTGAGATTTTAGAGTTACAAGGACTGGTGGACTCCACCGGAGACCAGAGCCACGTTCGAGTTCTGAAGTCGGAAACCTCTGCTCTTAATGATCTCTTGGGTGTCAGGGCACAGGGGGCTCTGGTCCGCTCGCGGTTTCAGAGTCTGACACAGATGGATGCCCCATCCAAGTTTTTCTTCAGTCTGGAAAGGAGAAATGGTCAAAGCCGCTTTATTCACTCTCTACTCTGAGGATGGGCAGGAGCTAACAGAGCTCACAGAGATTCGAAAACGGACTGTACGCTTCTATGCTGCACTGTACAGAAGTGAATACAAGGATCATGAGGAACTGGCTGCTGGTTTCTTTGCAGGGTTGCCAAGGGTCACTGAATGCTCTAGTGCAGAACTGGAAAGGCCGCTGGGTGAGCAGGAGCTCCATGCTGCTTTACAGGGCATGGAGGGTGGAACTGCCCCAGGTATAGATGGCCTTCCAGGGGAGTTCTACAAGACCTTTTGGTCAGAGTTGGGTCCAGATCTGTTAGCTGTCCTCAATGAAAGTCCAGAGGATGGCCTCCTGCCCTTGAGCTGCAGGAGGGCAGTGATCACCCTGTTACCTAAAAAGGGCGACTTGCAGGATATTAGGAACTGGCGACCGGTGAGTCTCCTGTGCACAGACCTCAAAATTTTCTCCAAAGCCTTGGCTAACAGACTGAGGGACGTGATGGGACAGGTAATCCATCACGACCAGACCTACTGTGTGCCTGGCAGGTCCATCAGAGATAATATCTGTTTACTTAGGGATGTTTTAGAGGTTTCCAGAACTCTGAGGCTTGACTTTGGTCTCATTTCTCTTGGCCAAGAAAAAGCGTTTGATCGAGTGGAGCATCAGTATTTATGGCAGACTCTTATGGCGTTGGGTTTTGATCCAACTTTTATTAGTATGGTAAGGGTACTGTACCAGGACATTGAAAGTGTGCTGAAAATTAATGGTGGGCTGAGTGCTCCTTTTAAGGCTCATTGGGGTATACGTCAGGGCTGTGCCTTGTCCGGTATGCTATACTCCCTTGCCATTGAACCATTGCTGAACAAGCTCCGCTCCAAAATTGAGGGTGTTGTGTTAGGACAGGAGGGCCACAATCATCATCAGCTATCAGCTTATGCTGATGATATTATGGTAATGATAAAGGGGCAGGCGGACATTGATGAACTTTCTTCTATTGTCCAGGATTTTGGAGCTATTTCAGCTGCAAGGGTGAATTGGGCTAAGAGTGAGGCTCTTGCAGTGGGGCAGTGGACAGGGGGGTTACCTGCATTACCTGCTGGCCTGGGTTGGAAAATAGGGGGTACCTTGGGGTATTTCTTGGGGATGAAACTGCACTACAGAAAAAACTGGGATGGTGTAGTGGAGAAAATGAAAGGCTGGCTGGCAAAGTTGAAATGGATCCTTGGACCGATGTCTTTTAGGGGGGATCTGGTTGCATCTGTGCTGTGGCACAAACTATCGTGTGTGGATCCTCCTGTTGGTCTACTGTCTCGAATGCAAGTGATCCTGGTGGACTTCTTCTGGGACAGACTTCACTGGGTCCCACAAGGGGTCCTTTTCCTTCCCAGGGCAGAAGGAGGACAAGGCCTAGTGCACCTCGCAAGCAGGCTAGCAACTTTCCGTCTGCAGTTCCTTCAAAAATTCCTGACAGGCCCTGCTGACATAGTGTGGAGAGAGGTGGCCTGCACCATCCTACACAAAGTTGATGGACTGGGATTGGATACTGCTCTGTTTTTAATGGACTATAAACAACTGAACCTTGGTGGATTACCCCTTTTTTATCGTGGACTTTTTAAAATATGGGGACTTTTTAAGACCTATAGACTGGAAAAAACCACCTCACTTTACTGGCTGCTGGAAGAGCCCTTAATTAAAGGAGCTCGGCTGGACGTATCCAGCAGTGCTGTACCGGGCCTCACTCAGATGCTCTGTGCTTCAGGGACAGTAACGCTACGAAACTTGGTAGACGTGTCAGGACCAGGCTTGGGTGATGTCCAGGCAGTTGCCTCTCTGTTAGGACAAAAGTCCTTGCGTCATACCAAGGCCTTCATTGACTTATGGAAGGGCAAGCTCTCAATGGAGGAACTGTCTTTACTGCAGGACTTTGGAGTGCAGTGCCTAACAGGGGAGACCCGTTCCCAAGGACTACACTCTCACCAGACTTGGACAATGTATCAGGCCCTTTGATGGACCTCTCTGGCCTACAGAATTTGAATTTCCACACTGTGTCAGGTCAGATTTTATATAAATGCTGTGTTAAAGTGTTGAATAAAGCAGTGCTGAGTGACAGGCTTGACACAGTGTGGAGAGCCAAGCTGGGTGTAGGGATGGACAAACGGCCTGTCTGGAGGGTGCTGTACAAGCCATCACTAACAAAAAGGTCTGGTGATCTCCAATGGAGAATCTTACATGGGATTTTAGCAGTCAATGCTTTTGTCTCTGTAATTAATCAAGATGTGAGTGATCAGTGTGTATTTTGTGGACTCAGAGAAACAATCTTCCACTGTTTTTTAGAATGTCCCAGGCTTGTACCCCTGTTTAACACACTCGACTGTTTATTTCTGAAGTGTGGGGAGGTTTTTAACTCTTGTGCTTTTATTTTTGGAGCTGGTTACAGTCGAAAAGAACATTTTAAGTGGCAACTACTTCATTTTATAGTGGGTCAGGCAAAACTGGCGATTTACAACTCTAGGAGGAATAGAATGGAAAACAGTTCTGGTCAGGAGGTTCTACCGTTGTTCATGGCTCTTGTAAAATCAAGACTTCTCTTTGAGTTTGGTTTTTACAGAGCCATGAACAATATCGAGGTGCTTGAGCTGGAATGGTGCCACTGTGATATTCTGTGTAGTGTAGAGGAAGGGGAGCTGATCCTCGCTAGCCCTTGGAGCTGAATCATATACATGGTGTTTTGTTAATGCCTGGAATGTTGCACTAATCTAACTTGCCCTATTTGGGTATATAATTTGTTAAATAAAAGTTATGGTTTTAAAATCTAAAAAAAAAAAAATCTCTCTCTCTCTCTCTCTCTCTCTCTCTCTTTCTCTCTCTGAGCGAGTGTCTCTCTTTCTCTCTCTTTCTCTCTCTGAGCAAGTCTCTCTCTCTCTCTCTGTCTCTCTCTCTCTGAGCGAGTGTCTCTCTTTCTCTCTCTGAGCGGGTGTCTCTCTCTCTCTCTCTCTCTCTCTCTCTCTCTCTCTCTCTCTCTCTCTGAAATAAACAGCAGCTGCCAGCCGGTCAGTAAAACACGGGTCAGACGCTGCAGGCGCATCAGTGACTTTTAAAAACGGTGAAACAAACAACCTGCCTGCCTGGCTGGCTGCGCTCCATCCAAATGGACCAGCTTCACACTACAAACCCCGCATCACAAATCCAGTTTCCCTCCAGCGCTCCGATACAGGATGCTGGCTAGGCTGACACTGATAAGCTGATATGGCGCTAGCATTAGCCGCTAATGGAAACCTAGCTAGCTTCAGCTTACACTGCCACAAACAACACGCACCACCTGCCCGTCTGCGCTTCATTCACACAGTTCGACTTCACATTACAAACCCACCCGAGCCTCACAAACCCAGTTTACCTCCACTGACTCAGCACAGTGCGGTAGCTATGCTAGCTAACACTGCCGGGCTAATTTGGCGCTAGCATTAGCTGGTAACAGAAACCCAGCTTCAGGTTAGTCGATCTAAACTTATTAGCTCGACTAAACTTTAGTAAAGCATACATTTCTGTACAACCCAAATAAATTAGAATTACTGAATACTTACCCAGTGTGTGTGTCTGTGTGTCAGTGTGTGTCAGAGTGTCAGTGTGTCTGTCTCCATCGCTCTCGGTTCCAATCTTCAGTCTTGTCCGCGGTTTTTCAAACGGCGCCCCGCCCCTCTCCTCCTCCTCACCCAATCACCTGCAACTATTGTGACTTGAATTTTGAGTGACCAATCAGTCAAAACGTGCACTCTGTCGCTCTGTAGTGCTGTCACCGAAATCCGTATCCTGTGGTTGTGTGCGCGTCATGCAGCAGGAAAATACATTAAATAAATTTATTAAAAGAGCAGTACCATCACAGTTTATTGGTATGACATATTTTAACCATATTTATGTTTGTATAAATATGTTTATTATAAGTTATTGAATAGCAGTTCAGCAGTGAGACGTTTTGACAGACTGATTTAGTTTACCCAACACCACAACTGACATCCCACAAAATACCAAGGTCTAAAGTTGTCTGTATCCCACATTAGAAGGACTTTAGCACTGTGACGTTTAGCAGATGTTAGGTTTTGGTTAGTTAACACTGAGACTTCCCACTTAGCAAAATTTATCTCATCTTTAGTTTTGTTTTGGCCCAGTTGATGTGGCCCAGATGAGGCCAACACACTATCAAATTAGTACAACTAACAGATGTAGCCCAACTCTGGCCCATATACTGTAAAGTGAGTAGAACTAATAAATGTGGCCCAGATCTGGCCAACATACTGTAAAGTGGGTAGAACTAAGGGTTCTGGTCCAGCTCTGGCCCATATACTGTAGTATATATAAAGGTGTGGGCCAGATTTGGCTACCCACTTTGGGTATGCATACTGATCTATTCTATGTTAATATGAGGTTGACATGTGACATTTGAAAGATGTTGGATTTTGGTTACCTGACACCACAATTTTGAACCAACAAAATATCAATTGCTAAAGATTAGAATAAAGGTTAGAATATCACATTGACATTACGATTAAGATGTTAAATAGATGTTGGGTTTTAGTCACAATACTCACAGCTACATGTCAATATTCTAAGTCAATATGATGTTGGCATGTGATGTTTGGAAGATATTCAGTTTTGGTTACATGACACCACAATTTTGAGCCAAAAAAAAATCAATGTTTAATGATGTTAGAATGTCACATTGAATTTTCTTTAAATTTATGACGTTAAATAGATGTTTGGGTTTTAGTCACCATACCCATGACTACATGTCAGTGTTCTACATCAACATAATGTTGGGATGTGACGTTTCAAAGACGTTGGATTTTGGTTACTTTACATCACAACTTAAAACCGATAAAATATCAACGTGTAACGATGTTAGAATGTAACGTCAATTTGACGTTAAGGGTATGATGTTAAATAGACGTTGGGTTTTGGTCACCATACCTCACGACTGCAAGTCAGTATTCTACGTCAATAAGACGTTGGAATGTGACATTGGATTTTGGTTACCTGACAGCATGATTTTAAACCAACAAAATATCAATACGTCCTAATATCTACGTCCTATGATGTTAAAATGTTACGTCAATTTGACATTAAGTTTATGACATTAAATAGATATTGAGTTTTGATCACCATACCTCACGACTATAGGTCAGTATTCTACATCAATATGATGTGGGCATATGACGTTTGGAAGATGTTGGATTTTGGTTAGTGAACATCACACCTTAAAACCGACAAAATATCAACATGTAACGATGTTAGAATGGATGTGACATTGGATTTTGGTTACCTGACAGCATGATTTTAAACCGACAAAATATCAATGTCTAATGATGTTAAAATGTTACGTCAATTTGACATTAAGGTTAGGACTTTAAAAAGACATTGGGTTTTGGTCACCATACCTCACGACTACATGCCAGTATTCTACGTTAATATGATGTTGGCATGTGACATTTGGAAGATGTTGGATTTTGGTTAGTGAACATAACACCTTAAAACCAACAAACTATCAAAATATCAACATCTAATAATGTTAAAATGTTACGTCAATTTCACATTAAGGTTAGGACTTTAAAAAGACATCGGGTTTTGGTCACCATACCTCATGACTATATGCCAGTATTCAATGTTAATATGATGTTGGCATGTGACATTTGGAAGATGTTGGATTTTGGTTAGTGAACATCACACCTTAAAACCAACAAAATATCAACGTCTAATATTAGAATGTAACATCAATTTGATGTTAAGATCATGACATTAAATAGACGTTGGGATTTGGTCACCATATGTCATGACTGCATGTCAGTAGTGTACGTCAATATGACGTTGGGATGTGATGTTTGGAAAATGTTAGATTTTGGATAGTTTACATCACAACTTAAACAAAATATCAACGTCTACTGATGTTAGAATGTTACAGCAATGTGACGTTAAGGTTATGACGTTAAATAAACGTTGGGTTTGGTCAACATACCTCATGACTGCATGTCAGTATTCTACGTCAGTATGACGTTGGGATGTGACGTCTGGAAGACGTTGGATCTTTGTTAGTGAATATCACACCTCAAAACCAACAAAATATCAACGTCTAATGATGTTAGAATGTTATGCCAATGTGACGTTAAGGTTATGACGTTAAATAGATGTTGGGTTTTGGTCACCATATCTCACGACTGCATGTCAGTATTCTACGTCAATCTGACGTTGGGTTGTGATGTTGGATTTTGGTTACCTGACAGCATGATTTTAAACCAACAAAATATCAACATCTAATGATGTTAAAATGTTACGTTAATTTAACATCTAATGATGTTAAATTGCCGTAACATTTTAACATCGTTAGATGTTAATATTTTGTTGGTTACCTGACAGCATGATTTTAAACCAACAAAATATCAACTTTTAATGATGTTAAAATGTCATGTCAATTTGACATTAAGGTTAGGACTTTAAAAAGACATTGGGTTTTAGTCACCATACCTCATGACTACATGTCAGTATTCTACATCACTATGATGTTGGCACGTGACGTTTGGAAGATGTCGGATTTTGGTTAGTTAACATAACACCTCAAAACCAACAAAATATCAACTTCTAAAGATGTTAGAATGTTACGTCAATCTGACATTAAGTTTATGACGTTAAATAGACATCAGGTTTTGGTCACCATACCTCAAGACTTTACGTCAGTTTTCTAGGTCAATGTGACGTTGGGATGTCATGTTGGGATGTGACGTTTGGAAGACATTGGATTTGGGTTACCTTACATCACACCTTAAAACCAACAAAATATCAACGTCTAATGATGTTAGAATGTTACAGCAATTTGATGTTAAGGTTATGAGGTTAAATAGACATTGGATTTTGGTCACCATACCTCATGACTACATGTCAGTATTCTAAATCAATATTTTGTTGGCATGTGACGTTTGGAAGATGTTGGATTTTGGTCACTTTACATCACAACTTAAAACCAACAAAACATCAACATCTAATGATGTTAGAATGCTACGGCAATGTGACGTTAAGGTTATGATGTTAAATAGATGTTGGGTTTTGGTCACCATACCTCACGACTGCAAGTCAGTATTTTACGTCAATATGACGTTGGGATGTGATGTTTGGAGAACTTTAGATTTTGGTTACAATACATCACAACTTAAAACCAACAAAATATCAATGTCTAATGATGTTAGAATGTTACAGCAATGTGACGTTAAGGGTATGACGTTAAATAGACATTGGGTTTTGGTCACCATACCTCATGACTGTAGGTCAGTATTCGACATCAATATGATGTTGGCATGTGACATTTGGAAGACATTGGGTCCTGGTTAGTGAACATCACAACTTAAAACCAACAAAATATCAATGTCTAACATTTTTAGAATGTTATGTCAATTTGACATTAAGGTTATGACGTTAAATAGACATCGGGTTTTGGTCACCATACCTCATGACTACATGTCAGTTTTCTACGTCAGTATGACATTGCGATGTGATGTTTGGAAGATGTTGGATCTTGGTTAGTGAACATCTCAACTTAAAACCAACAAAATATCAACATCTAACGATGTTAGAATGTTACGTCAATCTGACGTTAAGGTTATAACGTTAAATAAACGTTGAGTTTGGGTCACCATACCTCATGACTGCATGTTGGGACATGATGTTTGGAAGATGTTAGATTTTGGTTACTTTATATGATAACTTAAAACCAACAAAATATCAACGTCTAACGATGTCATAATTTTACAGCAATGTGATTTTAAAGTTAAGATGTTAAATAGACGTTGAGTTTTGGTCACCATACCTCACGACTACATGTCAGTATTCTACGTCAGTATGACGTTGGGATGTGACTTTCAAAGACATTAGATTTTTAGTTAGTGAACATCACACCTTAAAACCAACAAAATATCAACATCTAACAATGTTAGAATGTTATGCCAATGTGACGTTAAAGTTATGACGTTAAATAGACGTTGGGTTTTGTCAGTATTCTGCGTCAATATGAAGTTGGGATGTGGTCTTTGAAAGATGTTAGATTTTGGTTACTTTACATCACAACTTAAAACCAACAAAATATCAACGTCTACTGATGTTAGAATGTCACGTCAATCTGATGTTAAGGTTATGACGTTAAATAGATGTTGGGTTTTGGTCACCATACCTCACGACTGCATGTCAGTATTCTACGTCAATATGACGTTGGGATGTTATGTTTGGAAGATGTTAGATTTTGATTACTTTACATCCCAACTTAAAACCAACAAAATATCAACGTCTAATGAGGTTAGAATGTTATGCAATCTGACGTTGAGGTTCTGACGTTAAATAGACGTTGAGTTTTGGTCACCATACCTGACGACTTCATGTCAGTATTTTATGTCAATTTGACGTTGGCATGTGACATTTGGAAGACGTTAGATTTTGGTTACTTCTAATCACAACTAAGAACCAACAAAATATCAACATCGGTTGTCATCATTATTCTACGTCAACTTGACGTTGGAATTAAATGTTGTGTGTATGTTGAATTTTGGTCATCCGACGCCACGACCAACATTCAACCAGATATCAACGTCTTTTGACATTGGTAGCCAGCTGGGTGGGAAGGGTTTTTTCCACATATAGATGTGGCTTTGCTGTGCTCTAATTTAGTTAATGTTTTGCACACTGATATGTTACACTACCAGCCAAAAAATGCCCCTCTAGTTAAGCCACTGGATATAACCTTTACAACTGTATATCTACCTCATTTCACTGTTTTGATTACAGCAGTGTAATTTCTTTCTCATGTTGGATACCATTTTATCTTTCTTTTTTTTTTAGTTGTCCGACAGTATGATGACATTTGTATGAAATCTGATGGATGGCTTGGAACTAGACTTGGCAGTATAAAAATTGAGATTTCTGAAATGAGACCTCAGTTCCTACAAAATGTGCTGCATTTTGCTTTGAGGAGTAATGAGGATGAGTTACCTTATTTGGAGGAAAAATTCAGTTACATCTTACAACACATTCAAAGCAGACTTCTTTTTGACTCAGAATCACATCAACCCATGAAACTGAAGGTAAGTAGTAGGATTTTAGATTCAAGTTTTACTTTAAGAAGTAAAGTAATAAAATGTTATCAATTCATTTCATTGATATTATAAATCAGCCATTAACAGTAATGGATTTCACCAAATAAAACATTTCTAATACTGTAACTGTAATACTCCTAATATTATTGTTAACTTTTTTAATTGTATGTTGCAGTTTGAAGTCTTCCAACCCCTTGCCCAAGCTCTAGAAGATGTAATAAAAACAATTAATCCCAGTGATCCAATTTCCTACCTTTTGGCAACTGTGTTCTTTGCTGAATACACACAGACTGAGTTGAGAGAAATCTCAATCACAAAGCTGTCTGCTATTGCAAAGCAGCAAGCTAGGATGGGAGTAAAAATGCCAGATCTCACAGACTTCGTAAGAAGGTTTGTATAATTAACTCAAGAAGTTCAGGGTTAAATGCTGTGTAATTTGTTAATCATATTCAGTGGTGAAATGTGACTATTTGAGCTTCAGCCTTTGGCTCGGGCCATAAATGTCAAAACAAGAGGAAGAAAAACACCTTAACGATAATGCAGTTTTAACTCTTCAAGTATATTGGGCAAATTTTATATTACAATTTTACATCTAATAAAATTCTTCAATTTTTGCAGTGAAATCTGTACTGCAGTTGGACAGCATCTTAAAACAGCATGCACAAAACACTCAGTTGATGCAGTGTGGCTTTTGGGACTGTTTTATAAAGTTCTCTCACCTGACAACACGTTTTTGGAGAATATTCCAGACTCAGATTCTTTGAAGTGGATTGCAACTCATAAGCAATGCCAAGCGTAAGTAAAGGAAGAGTAAAGGGGTACAGTAGGTATAAAAAAAAGTATATGAGTGATTACTGTTTGCGAATAGGGCTGACCTTGGAAATTATTGTGGCCTCTACTACCAACCAAGTAAAATACAGACTACGCCACTCCCTAATTATGTATTACACACACTCTTCACTCCAGTCAGGCTGCATTTCTAGAACGCTGTGTCATCCAAAGCTGTTCCAGTCAGAGGGAACCATTGAATGCAGTCGAGAAATGACTGAAAAATGCTCCAAAATTAGACTACAGCTGAGAATGGTGCATGCTCAGTAGGACTGTCCTGTGAAGGCTCCTTGTTCATATTACATGATGCAAAACGGAATGGTTAGCCAAAGCTGCGTTGTCACATCATCAGAAAGGTGTTGGAACACTAAGCCTGTTTTTAATCAAAGTTTTGCAACACAGCAGAGGACATTAATTTGATTCATCCGACCACATCTTTTTTTTCCCCACATCTCTGTAGATCTGTACTTGTGGTTTTACACCATTGGTTTCTCATATTGTTATTCATCTTTGTAATGATGGGTATATGCACTGCAGCCCCACTATATTATCCCTCAGTGTAGGTGTGGGCAGACCGACGTCTGATCATGTCCTACATTGGTAGAAGCTGGCCCGAAGAAGACCTGAAGAAAGGCTGCAGCTCTTTCACCTTTGTTCGGCTGCCTACAGACGGCAGAGCACGTTCTGCTCAAAATGCCATTATATCCTGTGGCAGCATATGATTTCAACAGGGTCAGCCCTTTCCACTGTGGGTCGTGTTTTTTTTGTCACGGATGTTTGCAGATCAAGTCGAAAAATGTTCAACTTAAACAGATAAGCTCTGCTCATCATGTGTCACTTTTACTTTAAATTGCCACCACCAGTAAGCTGCTAGTGTCCAGTGGTGCCCAAGGCATGTATGGATTAAACCATTAATGAGATGCTGCAGCAGCTCCAGCAACTGCTGCCCAACTAGAAGCTGTTTCTCAGACTCATCACCCTGTACAGATCCATGTCTGTAGCTGCTTCTGTGGTTGTGTGCAGAGGTTTGGGGACCTGAGAACAAATTACATATTTTGTTGATATTTAAAATGAAATGACTTAAACCCAACTACTGCAGCAAACTATTTAAAAACAGCATTTTTCCATAAATGTCACTGCATGTTAACTTACTAACATATTTTTAAAAGCAGAAAAAAATTAAAGCAAACGTTCAGACACCCTTCTAGTGGTGAAGTCTCAGAAATTAATTAACTTGTTAGGCCTTAATTAACTTGTTTGGACTAGTTAGGCAGATCAAGAACTGTCATTATGAATTGTTAGCTGGTGACAAACCCCACATAAAAAAGTGCTGAAATGCTGTCACAGAAATATTTATAAAGGGAAATGTTGTAGTGTGTGCCTTATTGTTGCTTGCAAGCTGTTTCTCACTCGAAAGTGGCCCCACATTGAATTTCTAGATGAGAAATGTGATGGAATCGTTTAAGTTTGACTTACTAAAGTTAATGTGTCTAACCATCTGTCACCTTTACACAAAACTTATACACTGTTGCATCCTGCCTCGTAGACTGAAGTGTTGCTCTGTTGCTGAATTAGATATTCAGCACGCTCTCTCTTTCTCTCTCAGCTCTACATTTCACTCCTTTTCTTATCCATTTTGCAAGAACACAAACTATGATACTGCTGTGGGCTAGTTAACTAACTAAGCTAGCTAGCCAGCTAGTTCTACAGCATATCTCTGATGTAATACTGTTTATCATACATATACCTTGAATATGCTTTTATTTGTTGCATCCTATCTTTAACAGCTGTATGTTAATGTAATATTCTTTTTTATAGGGAACTTGCTGAAATGATAAAGCACCATGAGGAGCAGCTTCGACAACATCATCACTTTGCTGAGATTGTACTTCACAACATGTTTTCTGTGGAAATGGAAAATCCTGTTGTTTTGAAACATTTGGGTCTGGATCCCTTTGAACTTCTCAGTGGACTTCAACATTGGGTTCACCAATATCCTGGTCTTGTGAGTATTTACATCATTTAGCTCATTCTATGACAACTCCCCTAGGGTGTGACAGGTCACCTCATTTATTTCCTTGAATTGAATTCATATAACTATGCAATAATCCAAAATTGTGCGCAAAGTAGTTTTAATTTTATAGTTATTACTTTTTTAAGACTTATAGAGGGTATAAATAAAACACTAAGAATAATATTTCACCATAAAACAACTTACTTCGTATTAAAAATGCTGATTGACCAAAAAAATGTTTTGGTACATTTTGAGTTTAATATTTCATTTTTCAAAACGACTGTTCCCAATTTAGTTTTTAGATAATGTTCCCA
Organism: Colossoma macropomum; assembly: GCF_904425465.1. Lineage (NCBI taxonomy): Eukaryota > Metazoa > Chordata > Actinopteri > Characiformes > Serrasalmidae > Colossoma > Colossoma macropomum. Next base: position 1,747,947 of record NW_023494786.1, on the reverse strand, counting down.
CATGTCTTATTTATGAATCATTGATTGCTTCAAGCGATATGTGAAGCTACATGACATCCAGAAACTTGCGTGGCAAAAATAAAAAATTTGGAACACAGCTTTAGAATGAATTTACCTTGAAATGAATTACTATTTTGCCTGAATTTTGTCAATCTTTCACGTGACCACACAGGTCCTATCTGAGTTGTTGTGGAATGACTCATTACTAAATTTCAAATATAATGTGCTTTGAGAGTTAGCAGATTATAATGTACTGACATAAATTGTTAGTCCACAGAAAAGCTGACTGGCATCATTGAAATAGTTGCAGACATAACCAAGAAGTGGTTTCAGTCAAGGTAACTGTGTTATTTTATTGTGCTATTTTAAGAAATCTGTTTAGATTGCTGATTAGCTGAACCATTTGAGGCACTACTAATATGAGATTTACACATGGGTTCTGAAGATATAATAATGTACCCATAACTGTTATTGTCCCCTTTCATTGTGCATTGCACATACAGTTCTGTGCAAAAGTCTAATGTGCCTATGCAAATTGTTTAAAACCATTCTTCTGGTCAGTTAGTGTGTTTATAAAAATAAAAAATGTTACCGTAATAAAATGAAAAAAATAATTTGTTATTTTCACAGAGGTAGTTGATAATTTGTGACCTGGTTTAAAGAAAAGTTTGGAACCCTAAAGGCAATACGCTGACATACATACAAATCATTATTTGTTTTAGTAAAATTATTTTTACTAATTTTATTTTGCTAATTATTTATTCTAATAATACTGTTTTCGTAGTTTTTTTAGCTTCTTAAATATAATGTTGTCAGATGCCTAAAACTTTTGCACAGCAGTACATATACATTCCTGTTGCTGCCGATCCACTCAGAAACCACCCAATTCATTAGAATCATATAGGCTGTATATGAGGCTGTTGGTCTTTTGAATATGCGAGCATGTGCATATGTGTATATAGTAATTGTATTTAATCCCAATTTCTGTATTGTTCTGTAATGTTCTTTTTCTTTTAGGCAGCCTGGCAATGTCTCAGATAAGACAGTATTAGACTGTCTCAGTTTGGCAGTGAAGATCATGAAGGACATGAAAGCACAAAAACAAAGCATTATTTCAATACTGAAACTCCTGAATTCTTTTTCCGAAGTTCTGGATCTATTGCAAGGACAAAAGGTCAGAAAAGGCACTTAATTCTGAATTATGATTTTGATCGTCCCCTACAGACTATATACAGATTCTGTAATAGTTGCCTGTCCACACACTGCGATGGGGGAGAGAAAATTGAGAGAGGGGGAGATTATGAGAACATTACTGGCCACATTTCACTGCTAGAGTAGCACATCTTACCATTATTGCCGACACCTCAAGTCTTATGCACACTAAACGCTCCCACTCATGACTAGTCTCAGGTGAGTCCTTTTATCTGCCAAGGCCCTCCCCTCAGCAGAAAGCAGCCATCTTAATGGTGGAAAGAAGAGCACAGCCAAGCATTTGATGGTCCACATTGGTCCATTGCACACACACCTGTACAGCAATCTGGTTGGGTGAAAGGGGAGAGAGACAAAGAGAGAAAAAAAAGAAAAAGAAAAACAAAACATACATGCATTACAGGCACGTAACACCATTCTAACATCTACATCATTTAGGATGTTATCCCAATACATGAGCCACGCAGCCACACACATCAAGCCTACACCTGTCAGCAATAGATTATAATATTTCTAATAATTTAATGTAGTGAAGGCTCAAAACTGCTTCCCTATTGGCCAAAATTATTTCTCCATGTTGAGAGATTTATTTTTTATTTTATTTAAGTTGATCCTTTCAGTCTATCCAACTGGTGCAAGACCATAATTAATTACTACTGTATTGTACTGTGGTGGGTGGGTGGGTGGTCAAGGTGGGGGCTCTCCATCCAATGCCAGTTCACTGTAATAGCTAAGACATAATAACCTGAATTCAGTTATCTATCAAATTGTTGATAATAAAATACATTATTTTTAGGAGATCGTGGACATGTGTGCACAGACATATCCAGAGGTGGAGAAAAACCTTCAAATGTGGATCAGGGCTGCTACAGAAAAATTCACTGAACGAGACCTAAAGGTAAGGATATATTGAATACAGAGGGCAGGTCAGTCATCAATTCAAAGATGAAAAGTTACATTAAAGCCTGTCAAGTGTTCTTTATGTTTGAAAATACTGAACAGTGTGTTTGAATAGCCAATGTGCATTCACACTTTTGTCACCATGACCCCTGTGGCTTTGGTATCTCAATTATAAGATACAATAGATGACCATCCTCCATCATATGCTGTTGTTGCCAGTTTATTAGCTCCACCTACCTTGTAGTTACTACAGCATTTTCTGATTATGTCAAAAACTGAAATTGGAGTTTCGACAGTTGGAATTATGAATGTTAATCCTAAAATGGTGTTTTCGTAGTTTTTTGTCACAGTTTTTGAGACAGAATTACCATCACGTTGGCAACAGAGATGGAAGAAAACCTTGCAAAACCTCTTCACTCAGTGTATCCAAAAGGCAAGTGATAAAAAGCTGGGTTTCTTTTTTCTGTTATGTTAATCTGGTTGTTTACCTAACTTTGTTTTGTGGTTTTCTTTTTATGTTTGATCAGTCCTATTTCAGTTTTATGTCCATTTATGTCTATAGGATGTTGTTTTATGGTGTATTTGTATGTACTGTACTGATACTGTCACCTACTTATGAAGCTTGTTTGTTATGAGAAAGGCGCTATGTAAACTCATTTTTAAATAACAAACTGAAATATACTATTTATAGTTTCATTGACTTGAGGACTGGTGTTTAAAAATGTTTATATTACAAACCCAATTACAAAAAAGGACAGTGGGTAAAATGTGATTACAAACACAAAGCAGTGATTTATAATTGACCTTGACCTGTATTTGAACAAAAAACAATACAAAGTCAAAATGTGTAACATTTTACCTTTTCAACTTAAGTGTCTTTCTGTAAATATGTCTTCATTTTGAAATCAATGCTTACAGTACATTCCAAAAAGATGGGACAGGAGCAATTTAAGACTACTGAAATGTTCAAAAACATCTCCAACAAATCATGCTTATCCATAAGGTAAAATATCAAATATAGAGTTTGTGCATTGTTTTCAATACAGGTCAAACAGAATTTACCGATTGCTGCTTTCTGTTTATCGGCATTTCGCAAACTGTCCCAAATTTTTTGGAATTGGGTTTATATAAGAGTATAAAAGTTTGTACTCCAAAACATCTAAAAAGATTTGTATGCTTTTTTTCATCCATTTATTTGGCAGTGGGGCCAACTTTGGTTGTGCTTGTTTTATAGACAGGATCTCATTTATTTACATATTTATTTTTTGTTATACCTATTTTGATTATTTTTTCTCGTTGCCAGATCTTTGGAAAAACCTTTTGGTTGTTTAGACCTTTTTGGTGTTAAATACATCCAAGTAGCGATGAATGCTTTTTATTAGCTATATGCTGAGCATGCACATTACCATATACAGTATTTGTTCTTTGTTGAACAGATGAACCCAAAAACACAGATGGAATACTACTGTAATTACAGTGAGACTAATTCAATGATGGAAGAATGCCTACTGCAGTGTGCTATAGAGACTGTCAAAAAGGTGAGGAGTGTGGGTTTTGTTTGTTTTTGTGAGTGTGTGTGTGCACGCTCACAAATCACAGACATTTGCCTAGAGTGCACTGTTACTACTAAATAATAACAGTAAATAATGAGTGAATACAATCTTTTTTGTGCTTTAGCCAACAATTTAAATGTGTTAATTTTGTTTAAAATAAATTAATGTATATTTACATATATTTAATCTTAAAATGTCATTTGTGCTCCATTTAATTCAGCAGCGTTCTCTGTTTTATAGGCAGGACATCTTGACATAATCAGAAAAAGCAAGAAATGGCCACAGATGATATCCATTGTCATTTGTGACATCTGGAAAGACATAAAAGATGAAGTCACAGACTGGGAATACCTTCTCACAAACCCTCGCTCTGTAGAGCTTCTCACAGTTCTTGGTAATGTAAAAGAAATAATAAAAATACAAAATGTAAAAAATACTGTAAAGTTTGACCATATAATTTGATTACAAATGCTTTATCTTCTTTATAATATGAATATAAATGTTTAATTTTTTAATATTTTGCAGGGGCACTTCAAAAGGAAAAGCCTCATTACAAGAACAGTCTTACAGAGCGAGCCAGGGCATTATTAATGAACATACAAAATCTGTTGTCAAAATTACATCAAAATCTATATGAACTCCCATGCAAATTGGCAGTAAATCTTTGGAAAAACGAACACTTAACTGATGCCCTCATTTTACACTTAGGTAAATATGTAAATATGTATTATTTCTGCATTTTCCATAAAGTTGATGTGAAGTTGTTGTTCTTGAATCTCTTTGTTTTTTCATTTAGAGGGCCAGACAGTCTTAAGATCTGCCTTGAATAAAGTAGGAAATGACAATAAGTCATTTAAACATAAACAAGAACAAAGTGAAGCACTTCTTGAGCTACTTCAACTTACTCAAGACAAATCTGGTAAGATATACACAGAATAACTTTTTACCCTCTTTTTGTGCTGTAATGACTTTAATGATGTTATTCATTTCTCCTGAACAGTCAACACAGAGCAAATAAGGAAGAACATAGCGATCAATTTGTCTACGGAGAGTCGCTCACTGAATCAGCTTCTGAACCTCTGGAAGGGTGTTGATATAATGAAATTTGAAAAGATCAAACTTGCTTCCAAGAGTAGATTCTTCAAAGCTCACTGGAAGTCAGCAAGTGAGAAAGACAGGCAGGCTAATGGTGATTCTGCCATGTCATTATGTGACCTACATGAGAGAGTATACAAACCTGCCCTAGAGGATTTTACCGAGTCCTATGAGATGATCAAAGATCGGTCCATGCATGTGGACGAGTTTGAGACTGTTTTTGCTGAATGCACTCAGAGCCAGATTGAAAGACAGCTGGGACTGATGAAAGAATATCTGAATGACAATACTGAAAACAAATGGATTAAAGATGCCTGTAATTGTGTTGAACGTTACAGAGCGCTGTGTCATGTGGAGAAACAGGCACAGGTCATATATGCCTTAAAAGAAGAACTCAAACTTGAAGGAGATTTTCAGTTGCTTCTTGATATCCAAGTAAGTGTTATTTTATGATTTTAAAAGTGATCTCATATTATTCACCATATGTACTATAAAAGAAACATAACTTTGTCATCAGTTTAATGAAAGAAATTTAATAATTAATTAATGGACCACATTCAGAGTTGGCAACTTATGTTCAAAAGTTGCATCAAAAGGTACGTGAGGAAAGTTATCTGTGTTCAGACTTATACTAAGTAAGTACTAACTTGGTTTTCTGGGCAGCGCACTCAAATTGCTTGTTTTAAACGCCATGCCGTTTTAAACAAGGCCTAATTCAAACAAACATCTAACAGTAGCCTAATACAGTTATGAGGTGATTGTCATGAATAGTCCTACTTATAATATTCATATTAATTTGCTATGTCTGCTCACAGTAGTTTTTTTTTCTTATATTGTACATTATCCAAAGACCTGTATTTTCAGGTGCATTACTTTAGTACTTTATTATATTACTTTATTCATTTATTTTCTACAGCTTCTGAAACAGCATTGTCTGTATGCTCTGTTAGAAATTCAGCATTTGTGGCTAATCAGGAAGAGTCAGGAGACTGGAGCTTTGCTGTTGACTGGAGTTTATTTCCACATACAGAGTATGGGTACAGCGTGGTCGATCAACAGTCAATCAGCAGGATCAGGAGTCTAGTCTTATTCACGTGCCTGCAGACAATCATGCACGGCCACAGCTTGGTCATCAGTGTGTCACCAGTCTGGTCTGGACACCAGTCTAGTCTAGTTCAGTCTGCAGTCCAGTCTGATGAATACATGGTCTGACATAGTTTAAGTAGAGATACTGGGGGTCGGGGGAGGAAGCAAAGAGGGAGGGGAAGTAGGTGACAATCAAAAGGTGGGGGAAGAAGGGGAAGGGGGTCTGGGGAGACCCCAGGGGTAAGGTGTGGTTGTTCTCACCTCAGGGGGAACAATACAGATAAAACACCAAAAGGCACACAACTGTAAGACAATACAGCTGACACAACAAAAAGACAACATAGGTTACAGCATAGAAGAAAGCAAATGTAAAAAGACCTATACTTTCTCTCAGTTCTTACTTTTGTACTCTTATTTGTGTATTTGTGTTTTTACTCCAAATTACAAAACTAAATTCAGTTAAATCAATAAGTCATCTGCACAGTCATTTGCCAATTTTGGGATAAATTTTACATACTTTATGCATGTGAGATGCATAAAGAGAAATTTATGCAAATGAGATATTTAGTGTGTCTTGGATCTGAGTGCAATATCCTTACATGTAAATTTGACTGCCGTATTTTCCACTGTTTGTAGGACAATGATGTCCTCAAAGCCAAAAGACTGAGGGATTTCACTGAAAAGATGGAACTTATTGGACAAACACTGAGTGACTTTGATGACCATGTTCTTTCCTTGTTAGAAGAATATAAAGATTCTGTAGAGAAAGATTTCATCAAGTGGATCAAATCTATTATAAAAGGTAATATACTGCTGTATGTTAATCTCAATACCTTAACCATAGACAAATTCAACACAGCCAGACAAATACCATCTGAATTCAACCCACCTAGGGAAATCACATGTAAATTCAACACATCCTGGCAAACTAGAAAAAAAATTGGCAACAGTTTAAGGTCTTGATTATTATATACAATATATATTGGCAAGCAATTAATAATGATGTCTTAATACGGACTTCTGTAAATTAGTTATTAAGTGGTCTTTCATTTGCAAGCATACTTGAAATGTCTATGTGACAAGTAATATAATACCTGACAACTACTTTTACAGTGATTAGTAGGCCACTGTTTGAAAGTGTAATAATACAACCACATTTCCAAAAAAGTTGGGACACGGTGTAGAATATAAATAAAAATAGGATGCAATGATATGAAAATCATGTAAACCATGCTTTTAAAGGAAAAAATTCAAAGACAACATATCAAATGTTGAAACTGCGCAATTGTATAGTTTTTATAGTTTTTTATACATGCCCATTTTGAATTTGGTGCCAACAACACGTTCCAAAAAAGTTGGGACGGGGGCCTGTTTACCACTGTGTTTCATCACTTCTTCTTTTATCTGCTGTAGTTTTGAAAGTAAAATGTTTTCCTGTTCTTGTTTGATACAGGATTTCAGCTGCTCTTCAGTTCAGGGGGTAATTTGTCATATTTTTCATTTCATAATGTGGCAAATGTTATCAGTATTGACATATCTGGACTGCAGGCAGGGCAGTTTAGCACCCAGACTCTTTTAATATGGAGCAGTGCTGCTGGAATACTTGTAGAATGTAGTTTGACATTGTCTTGCTGAAATAACCAAAGCCTTCCCTGAAAAAGGCGTCGTCTGGATGGCAGCATATGTTATATTTTTCAAAAAATAATAACATTTCTCAGTTTCAACATTTGCTATGATGTTTTTGTACTATTTGCAATGAAATATAGAGTTTAAATGATTTGTACATCATTGCATTTTGTTTTTATTTACATTTTGCACAGCATCCCAACTTTTTTGGAATTGGAGTTGTAAATTGCTGATATCCATAACACATGCAGTATTTAAAAAAAAGTGAAGTGAGCTAAAGGCTGAAAAACACCTGAAGAAAACACTAGCCAGCTTTTAACAATGTTAGTCAAATACAAGTTCATATCACTTATTTAGCAGAAATATTTACAAATTATTTAAAAATAGTGTGCAAATTATAAATTGAAAAAGATTTAAAAGATCTTGACTAATGAATTTGCAAGAAATCCAACACTAAAGTATTTATTATTCATTCTTAATAACCATTATCTTACCTTTATTAAGTGCTTAGAAAATATGTAAAATCTCCAGGATAATATGACATCTCTCTCTAAACCAGACAGTTGTCACAAGTTCAATCAGATGTCCTTGAGCAAGTAAATCACCAAACGGTGCTGAACTTGCCAAGACCGGAGTTGTGCACCCCTGTTATGAATTTGTTTAAGATGGAGTTTATCTACCTGACTTCTTTAGCAAAATACAATAAAATACTGTCCTTAACTAAACTTTATGTTAATATAAATTGTATTTTAAATTGCTGTGAAATTACAAGGGATGCAGTTTATGAAACATTTACCAGCATTTCCTACCATATTTGGTCACTGTGAATTAAAATAATTATAATGCTCATATTCCATGTCACAAAAAGATATTTCAAGTATGTTTTCAACTGAAATATTACAACTAACATTTAATTCATGACTCAACAAACAGAAGACATTAAAAATGCAGCACATAAATACATCTATTATACATTTCCAACCTTGCTTACAAATTTTATGTCTCTATTTATTAGGGCATCATCAATTGCTCGGTAACAGTTAATAAATTGTCAAGAAGCAGACCTTAAATTAAAGTGCCACCAAAAATTCAGCACAGCCAGGTAAATGACATGCAAATCCAGCAGAGTGTGGATTTGCCTGGCTCTGTTAAATTTGGATGGACCTTGCCTGGCTGTGTTGAATTGACAGTTCACAGACATTTGTTTTAATGTATAATACTTACTTATTACACTCTAGACTCCTGACTGAAGTGTGATACTATAACATTACTGAATTTAAACCTTTTAAATGAATCTTCAGTTAAGTGAACAGTGATCCAAAGCTGATGCAAAATGTAGAGGCGATGCTAATGTACATTGTTCCACTGTTCCAGTTTTTACACTAATTTATTATCCTTTTCAGACCAAAGAGAACTCAATGTGTTTGTAGAACTCGCCTCAGCATTTGCTGGGGAAAATCCTATGGACCTTGATAAAGTCAGAAACTTCAGAGACGCTGTCTTTGCCTGTGCTCCTTTAATTTTTGAGCTTGACGTAGGAGCTGATTTTGACAGCCTAATGGATAAAATCAGAAATCTAAAGGAACCGGTTAGGAATGACCCTGCTATGTCTGAGAAATTGGTAAGATTAAAACTATTTCCACTGATCAAAAATTTCTACTTTTTGCCTCTTTTGTGGACGGTGGACGTCTGGTTCCTATCACCACCACTATGACTGACTCACAGTTCTGACTCTAAGTGTCACTAGAACGGAGCATTTCACACCAAACCACTCTGAGTTACTCTGTTTACATCTTAATCAGTCAATAATGCACAATATTGAAAAATCTCTGAAATTCCCCTTAAAGCTACAGGAGGACTTTAGACTGCACCAATTTATCTTCTGTTTGAAAAATTTAATTAGCTCTAGTACTTGAGTTTCGAACTATTAAAATATTCATTTCACATATTTTTTTAAGTAACATACAGGCACAATAAACTGTATAAATAATTTGTTTAAATGTTCTAAGTGAGGCAAACACTAGCTCTTTTGACTTATAGGCAAATGTCAGGGTATTGTCAGTTAGCTGGTTGTGTCCTTGTCCTACATGTTTGGAAATACTTTAAATGCTTCCTAAAGGCTTTTTTCCCTTATTGTTCTTGATAATATATCTTTGTGCTTCTCTTTATTATTCATTTGACTAAAGGGCAGTCCCCTTTTTGTTCCCTTATTTTGATCTATCTGCCGATGATACATCAGAGTTACCCACTTTGAAAGTATGCAAAATTTTCATTATCTTTTATTATCATTTTTCATTATCTTTTAAATGTAGAGAGATTCTTGCACATACCGGGCGTGGTTGGAGACAGCTCATACTGCTCATGGGTCAGTTGTACAGTCATCTTTCTTACAGGCTGGTGAAATCAACAAATATGGAGTCTATTCTATCACACAACCATCCACACACAGTACCGTGAGTATTGTTGTTTTCTTGTATGTAGATTATGTACCCATTTATTATTACTATTAGCTTTGAAATAAAGAAACTGGTTAATCCACACCAATATCTTTAACTTGGTTTCTCAGGTTTTAAATACACTGAGTTTCCAGTTAGATGCACTTTGTAGGTAAATAATTGGTAGCTCTGGTAAGAGTGTATTATTATACAGCAGTTGCTAGGATTTTACACACTTTGTGCACTTGTCACTTTATAAGACAGACCTTGTTGCTACACCATGCCATACAGTTACAGACTATAACTCACCTTTTCTGTGCACAAATTCAGAAAATCAACAAGGTTATAAGCTAAAGGGCTGTAGGGGCTGCAGCCCAGGGCTCCAACCACCATGACATCCAGCATGATTGATAATAGAATAACATTAATAGGAACTAGAAACTTCTTTTTTCAATCTCTCTTAACCCAGCTACTAAATACTGCACTGACAAATTCATTCTGGTTAAAGCACACATAAAAATAGTGTTTCCCCATTGGACAGATTAAACCCACTGCATGGAAGAACATACACAGAGATGTGCAAAGAGCCAAACAGAATGGAACTGACAACAGATGCAATAGACATCAGGCTCTCTGTTTACAACTGTGGGCAAAGCATCTGAGGCTGAGACTACACTACACATTACTTAACACTTTTATCTCTTGACTGCTATAAGTCAACTTTGGCCTGTGTTAATTTTATCTCACCTTACACACCACTGCTAGTTTTATGCTAAAATGAAATTGCATATCCCATGGCAACTTGCATTAAAACTGTTTGGAGCAGTCCTTAGCCAAGCAGCAAGCCTAACAGTTCATTACTATTTTCTGTGTGTAGGAACATTGATGGCTTTGTCTATGCTAAAAAAGCATCCAAATAGGGAGCATTAGCCTGTCACCTAAAGCAGCAGAACATATTTCTGCTACGATTTTTGTAATTTTGCCTCTATACATCACCACAATGGTTTTGAAATGAAGCAATCAATATGTGATTGAAATGTAGACTTTCAGCTTTAATTCAGGATAAATATTGCATTTACTGTTTAGGAATTACAGCCATTTTTTTATGCAGTCCATCTATTTTCACAGGCTCAAAATGAATTGGACCAGCTAACAATTATAAATACAAGAATTATTTTTAATACTTGGATGCAAATCCTTTGCAGTTAAAGACTGCCTGAAGTCTGGAACCTATGGAGATCATCAAATGCTGAGTTTTCTCAGTTGAGATACTTTGCCAGGCCTTTACTGCAGCCGCATTCAGTTGCTGCTTGTTTGTGGGTCTTGTTGCGTTCAGTATCTATCTATCTATCTATCTATCTATCTATGTATTTATCCTCTCTCAATAAGTGAAAAGCATGCTCAATTGGGTTGAGGCTTGGCTGACTTAAGAACATTCCATTTCTTTGCCTTAAGATGTTCCCAAGTTGCTTTTGTGGTCTGTTTTGGGGCATTACCCATCTGTACTGTGAAATGCCTTCATATGAGTTTTGCAGCATTTGACTGAATCTGAGCAGAAAGTGTAGCTCTATACACTTCTATCAGCAGTCACATCATCAATAAACACCTGTGACCAAGTTCTATTAGCAGCCATACATGCCCATACACTGCCTCCACCATGTTTGACGGACGATATGGTATGCTTCGGATCATGAGCCTTAATCTGGCCTTTCTGTTACCAGTGGTTTGCGATGGTAAAACCTCTGTATCCACATTCATGAAAGCATCTCTTTATTGTAGACAATGATACACCAACCTCCTTTAGCATGTCCTTGACTTGACTAAATGATGAGGTGTTGTAATGGGGTTTTTCTTCTCCACAAAAAAGAATTCTGCAATCATGAAAGGACTACGTAAAAATGGTTGCAATTCCTAAGCGGTTAGTGCAATAGTTTTGTTAAACCACTTGAATTAAAGTTGTAAGTCAGCACTTTAATCACACCTTGATTGCTTAATTTCAAATCCATTGTGGTGGTGTATAGAGGCAAAATTACAAAAATTGTCCCTGTCCAAATACTTACGGAGCTGACTATATATAAAAATATTCTGTGTGCAGCAATATTTTGTTTGAAATGGTTTAAGACTAGACACCATACATTGTCTCATTTGAATGAACAATTTCTGAAAGTGGGCAAAAAGGGCAAACACTTTTTCAACATCAACAGAGATTATAATTTAGTCTGTGTCACTGGACTGGGAGGAGTATGTTTTGTTAATAAGAACCTTAAATTGTAAAAAGACTGGCCAGGTATAAACCAGGTATAAACATCAACACCGAGTCTGTTGGCATGGGTAATAGCTAGGATGTTTTGATCAATATTTTAAAGAGAGATTGGATTAAATCTCTAATAAATGAATAATTGAAGCATTTATTACAGTACTCCCCATAAAGGCTTCATTGTCTAGGGAAGACTTCCATGATCTAAGACTTGTATATGACCATCTTAAGCAAGAGGGGAGAAAGTAAATCACTAAAGGTTCTGTATAACTCACTTTGTAGCTCAACAAGACTGGGGGGTCTTGCCTCCTGTCATTCATCATATCATTTTATGTCTGCACCAAGAAAATCTTGAATCTTGGTCAGTCTGGCTTAATGTGGGCAAATAGCAGTCCAGACTTTTGCAGAAATGTTGGTGAGTATAAAAACTGAAAGAATTGTCTGAAATTCTTTTCTGAAATTCTTTTCTGAAATTATTATTGTCTTTAGTTGAGATCAAAAATGCTACAAAGTCAGTGATACTAAGAATAGTTTGATCATCTTCAAGTTTGTGTAAGTTTCTAACAAGTAGCTTATGGGGAATACCACCAAATTCACATTACTTTTGTTTAGCATATAAGACTAATTTGGAAATTCTGGTTGATAATCTGGTTTGGAGATTTGGAGGTTTGGATATCTGGTTGTACTGATATCCGAACTTCATGGCATTTTGTCATGCAATTCAAAAGAGCATTTTCACTGTCCAACTGATGTAAGTTTATCATTAGCTTCTAAGAATGTTATGATATGATTGTGTAAATACTGTCAAAAGTTTAGAATTTTCTAGCAGCTGGTGTTAATTCACTGTGTTGGTAGGACTATAATTAGATCAATCACCTCCAGCTTAAATGTGAGTGGACAATGATCAGAAATTAAACTGTTATGGTATGTGGCACAAAAATGTAATGTATAAATATTATTTCAACTAGAAAATAGTTAATATAGTTGTATACACTGTTTACTTGAGTGTGGAAATGGTCAAACCCTAGGACACTTTATAATTACAAATCAACAGCAAACTAAACATAAACACACAGTTCCACAGCTTGCAGTGATAAAAACTCTCAATTGCAAAATATATGACCTAGATCATGACATTGTCAAACTGCAGTCACGGTGCAATGTCTTCAGCTCATGGCCTAGTTAAACTCGAAGACTTTCAAAAACAACCATGTACCATGTAAGCTTGAGGATTGGTCTAGGTGGAAACTATTCATTATATGTTAATGTTATCTCTAAGCCATTTAGCAACAACACATAACTGAGAACATCAGAGCCTTCTCGTTAACTTTAATTGGGGTTTGTCCAAACTACTAGTTTTCACCATCCATTCACATTACTGGGATTTACATTAAATGACACAAAGGATCCAAATATTTACTGGGTCCACATCTGTAATGAGGTTTGTGTGGGAATCAAACAAGCAGTCCCCGTGTTTGGAGACCAGAGCGCTATGTGCTGCTCTGGGAACATGGGCAGAGTATACCCAAACTGGCACTCAAAGGGAGACATGTCCAGGGAGGAGTGCCACAAGGTACTACATAGCCTCGTACGTCCTTCTTCAGTGGAGGGAGGTGGGGCATGGCCGTTCCACAATGCCCTTGATCTTAGCCTGGTCCATGTTCAATTAACAGTAGCTGGAAAACCCATTAGACATGGACTATGTGTTTGTCTAATGAGCAGCTGTAAATGAGAATGTCCTTAAGGTAGATGAACACATAGTGATCTAAAGCATCATGCAGAACCTGATTAATGAAGTGCTGGAAGACCGCTGGAGCATTAATTAGCCTGAAGGGCATCACAACATACTCATAATGACCTGAAGGGATAATGAATGCTGTCTTCCATTCGTTACCCTGGCGCACTCTAATGAGATTGTAGACACTGCGCAAATCCAGTTTAGTAAAAACAGAGGCCTGGTACAGCGCCTCAAATGCTGATCGTCATCAGTGGTAAGGGGTAGTGGTCCTTTACATTGATTTTATTGAGGCCCTGGAAGTCAATGCATCCTTGTTCCCCACAAAGAAGAAACTGGCCCCAGCTGGTGAGTTGGATGGCTAGATGAACGGAGAAGGCAGAACTTGGGCTTGGCACTTACTAAAGACCTCCAATAGATCATGGTAGTCAGCCGGGACTTGGGATAAGTCTGGGCTGTCTGATGGAGCCACAATCTGGTTAGAGGTTGCAGTGAGTCTCTCAGTGCAGATTTCCTTGCATTGAGGCCCTCAGCCCACCACAGACTGGGCCAGCCAACCCAGCCGCAGATTATGTCGTTGCATCCAGGGAAATCTTAAGACCAGCTGCAACTCAGAGGACTGGTTGAGCAAGATCGAAATCTGTTCTGTATGCAAACCTATTAGTAAAGTGACTGCGCTGAGGACACATATGCTGAGATGTCAACTTGAATGAAACCAATGATAAAAAAAAAACAGCTTGAGAGAGAACTTTACCAGGTTATTGGCTATCACATCTGTGTTGCTAGCACAGTTCTAGCTAATCTTCCCTGGCCACCATCTTCTGTTGGCTGCAATGGTCCCACAACCTGAATGTGTTTTGTGTGTTGACCAATCAGATCAAAAGGATGGCAGCCCTTTATTGATAGCAGCAGTCAGTGATTTAGCCTTAATTGTGATTTCAAATGTAACTAACATAAATTATCCTGACATAAATAAAAAAGCAGCTTTTATAGTTTAACTTGTTTTTGCTAGCAGCACCACACTTGCTAGTTAATAGATCACTTTCTAAAAGGATAAGTATCAGAGCTTTCTGTCAACATCTTAATGATAATGAGCTAGCACAATTGATTGACAGTCATGATGCTATTGTTGCTAATCAACAGGGAGCAAGAAACAGCCTTCAGGAAATGTAGTGTGAAGCCCTAAAATAAAAAAAGACCATGCAGCGCACCTTATGCTTTTCATCCAAAAGTGCCCCCTAAGGCTGCTACTCATCAGCGTGGTAACACATTGGACCTTATTTTGTTATTATTGGATTTAGTTTAAATGTGGTATCTAGACCTCAGCTAGGAACTGTGGAAGTAAACATTTTGGTGAGAATGGGAAAGAAAAAACTTAGTTATTAATTTATAAATGAAGAAGAAATGTACATGTTATTTTTGACTTTTTTTTTTAGTTGTTTGAAGATTGTATGTGTGTTTATGTGGTCTGAAATCAGGATGTTGGCTTTGCAATTGTCTTTAATGTATTATTTTATGGCAGTTGTTTTGATGTGCGTTATGAATATAGGTTGTTTCATTCTGATGTATGTTAATGTGAAGTGGACTTATGTATGTTTCCTGGTACCATTATTTTCAATATTGCTAAAAAATTGCAAGCTGCAATTTAAATATACATGTTGGTAATAATTCCACTTTAAAAATTGCATTCCAGACAATGGATGACTGTATTTGTTTAAAAATACAAGGGAAGCCAGGCATTCCAGACAAGACATTGACGCTCTCACAACTTCAGGATCTTCAAAATAAACTCATGCTGATCACTGCTATGGATGGACAAGAACAAAATAAAACAGTTTCTCAATTTGTGGAAGTAAGAGGCCATAAAACCACTGTGCTCATTTGTTCTCTGTTTTCGTATGTTCATATCAATGTTAAGGATATTGCACAAGGTTCAGAATGTCTGCAGATGTTCATGAAATGTATTTCCTTTTGCTTCAGGTTTTGGAGCAGGTGCTACATGCTGGACAGTTGTTGATTAAACTCAGAGAAGCAGGTCACATTCTGTTCACAGACTGGTCTCTTACTGGCTTTTGCGAAGAGAACCGTAAAGTGTCAGTACATCTTGATTTCGGCATTACTGGTCTGAAAATCACTGGACATGAAAGCTTACTGGAAGAGCTAAAGGGAATCTGTAAAAGTATGCAGGCCTGTCTGGAGAAGTGGGTGAACTATATAAAAATACACAGGGATGAATATTACTATCTGAACTATTTCACAGCCAAACAGCTTTCCACACTGTGCAGTTCTGTGGCCGAAATGCAGAAGCATCAACAAGTATCCTCCAGAATACTAAACATGCTGTCCTTCATAAAGGAAAATGTAACCGTGACTGATCTGCAGAATGCCTTTACATCAGCACTCAAAAGCCCGATTCAAAATGCAGACAGCATGGATGCGCAGTCATCTCAAATTAAAGATTACCTAATTCGATTCCCAGAACTCATCATGTATGTGGTAAAGGCTGGATACACTGAGGCATCTGCTAAAGCTGCAGTGATGTTCTGCAAGTATTCTGATGATGGGTTGAAAAATGAAGATGTAGATGAAGATGAAGTAATGGACTGTGTTTATGAGAACAGCAGTGACGACGAGTGGGTCGATGAATGGAGTGCGAAATATGATGAGGAACGGGAAAATGTTCTTCAGAATCAGCTGAAATTCACTGGTGGTCATGCACCACAACAGATGAAACCTGCTTTTACCATGTCAGCAGATGAGATGACAAAGACGTTTGAAAACCTGAATTCCTGTCAAGAGAAGATTATGCTACTGTGGGACACCTACTGTGGGAAATTATCAGGACTTGTGTCAGACAAATACATAGGGCTGGATCTTCTAGGAGAGACACTGAAGCAGATGGCAGAGAGGGTCGACCCTGTAAGAAGGGAACTAACTCACCTCCTGGACAAAGGGAAACCCAACCTTGTATCTTGTAATAGTGTTGAAATGCTGCCCCAGTGTCTCTCTTTGTACCTTCATAGAGAACAGCCTCTTCCAACCTATGATGAAATACTGATCTGCATTCCTGAAACAACAACAGAAGATTTGGAGCTGATCATCAGAAGAGCAGTGCAGTCTGGGAGCAGACATGAGAAGATTTATTCTCTCCTAAATGCTGAAAACCTGAATCCTGAAGTGGCAAGAGTTCTCGAGTCCAGTTTTTGCCACTTGTCGCAGAATCAAAATATAACAGAGGCAAGAGAGTACAGTTTTGTCATATTCTGCAACGCCAAAGCACATCACAGTTACGTTCTAACAGCTTTTGATGAATACAGAAAAACTCTACAGGCCAAAGAATACAAGGAAATTCAACAGCTCTTGAAAATAAAGCACAAGCTCTCAAATCAAGTTGCAATCCCAGTGAATATCATCCAAGAGGAATTCCGTCAGAACATAAAGATGGTGGCATCTGCTAGAGCAGGCATGGGTAAGTGACTTTTTTGGTCCCTATTAAATTTGTCTATTGTGCAGAATTAATTCTGTTTGCCTTATTACATGCATGTGTGATACTTTTGATGTGAATATATTGTTTTCAAATATTTATAAACAAGGCATGAAAAAGCACAGGCTAACTATAAAGGGCACTAACATACTTTTTTTGCCACAAGGAAAAACACTTTTTGTGAAAAATCTGATCAGGAGATCAAAGGACCAGCTTACCGGCCAAGGATTTACCCACAAAACCATCAGCATCACTGATAATGAGATAAAACCAGGATTCATTTATGAAAATCTGAAGCAATATGAAGACAACCCAGTAGACAACATCCCCAGAATTTTCCATTTTGATGTACCACCTGTGGTGAGCTTCAGTCTCACTTATAGTAATTAGAAAATAATGCCCAGATGCTCCTGTTTTGTCCTTGTGGCTAAAATGATACTTTTATGATAAGCATTTAAAGAACATTTAAACAAATGTTTGTAAATTGGTAAGAGATCACTATATATCATCTTCAACAGTGAGAACCACAAAGCAATCTCCAATATTTTTTTTTACTGTAGGTCTGTAAAGGACTGTACACATTCCTTGTTCAACTCTTTGTGCTGAGATGCTTCCAGAGCTTGGATGGTTGCATTTGGAAATGCAAAGACTGCCACATTTACTTGGTCGAGTATACAGAGAGAAAACTCAGACGATGTGACCGAGAAAATTCAGAGGTATGGAAAATGTAATATTTACAGTACCGGTCAACATTTAAAATATACAAAACAAACCAGAGATGTCATTGCAATGTTAAAGAAATTTTAACATTGTTTCTAAATTTTGAGTTTTCTCATTTAAAATTGCTGATCTCAAGTATTTCTCCCCTTTCTAGATTTCTACAGAACTGGAAGATAGTCTGTTGGAAATGTTTACAACTGTCCGATGCTTTTCCCCTGAAGACACTCTAACACACTTAAGTGAGACCATCAACAACAGTGATAAAGCGTCTGAATTTCAGTTAATGGATGACTCAGAGTTCAGGAGTGAGGGATCTCAGAGGACCTACCAATACCTCAAACATTTTCAAGGAAAGAGCCTTGAAATGTTTAAATTTGACCGACGGGAATGCCCTGATAGTCCACAGGAATGGTTGAAATGCATTTTACATTACTGTAAAATCAGGAACCCATCATGGGCAGAATTGTGCCACTTCACACATTTTCTTAATGTGCAGCTGAAGAAGTGTGAAGAATCTGTGTTCTGCAGTGACATGCTGCGCAATGACTTAACTGGCTTCAGAGACTTTGTTGTGAAATTTATGATCACAATGTCCACAGATTTTACCATGCCCTCACTGGCAACCTCTGATGAAAGTGGTGGGTCAACAAGAAATGAAGATAAAAATGAAGGTGCAGATGATGTTTTGAATGAGTTTCAGATTAGAAAACACTGGGAACAAGAGGCGCATCCATATATCATGTTCAATTCTGATGGAGTGTCCATGACTTTCTTGGGGTTCCACATTCAAAATTATAATGCAGTTGACGTCAGAACTGGTAAGGTCATTGAGGAGAATGTTATATCCAAATTGCTCTTTGACCAGTTGAGGGTCCAAAGAGTGCCAATGAATGTTGACTTTAAAACACTTCATCGTACAGAACAGCTTGAGATTTTGTGCAGAGTGCTGGGAGTGCAAGAGAAAGACCCAGATAGCACATACCAGCTGACACTGGACAATGCTCTGAAAATCCTTGCCATTCACATGCGATTTCAGTGTAACATACCAGTGGTGATCATGGGTGAAACTGGATGTGGGAAGACACGACTGGTTAAGTTTATGTGCGACCTACTAAGGAAAGATGATGACAAAACAAATTTGTTGATGGTTAGAGTTCATGGGGGCACAACATCTGACATGATCTACAAGAAAGTTGAGCAGGCAATTGAAGTTTCCAAAAGGAACAGAGATCTTGGCATGTATACTGTTCTCTTCTTTGATGAAGCAAACACAACAGAGGCTCTATATGCAATCAAAGAGGTGATGTGTGACAGGGCCATCAAAGGAGAACAAATTGATGCACCTGACCTGAAATTCGTTGCTGCCTGTAATCCCTACAGAAAGCACACACAAAGTGCAATAGAACAGCTAGAGAAAGCAGGATTAGGGTATAGGGTCCGTGCTGAAGACACATCAGAAAAGCTTGGACAGATTCCAATGCGGCAGCTTGTCTACAGAGTACAGCCATTACCTGCAAGCCTCTCCCCACTAGTGTGGGACTTTGGAAAGCTAAATGAACATACCCAAGAGCTTTACATCACAAAGATGGTTGAAACGTTCTTCACAACTGAAAATCTGGAGGAACGACATAAATCAGTGTTCACAAATGTGATCAATATATCTCAGACGCACATGACTGAGAGTAATGAGTGCAGAATGGTAAGCCTCAGAGATATTGAGAGATGCATGAAGACAGTGATGTGGTTTTATCAGCAAAAAGATAAATTGTTCCCTCTTATTGATCAGAAAAAGAAAAGGCCTGATGGCACAGATCAGAGAAGAATTGATGATATAATTCGATCACTGATCCTTGCAGTTGGAGTTTGCTACAGTGCTTCCCTTGAAGACCGCAATAATTTCCTAGAACTGACTGCTAGAGCCCTTTCCCTAAATGCCCAGGAAATGCTTGAAGAAATAGAACTTTGTCAAGAGGTCTTTGTTGACAATATGGACATCCCAGCTGCTACAGCAAAGAATGATGCTCTAAAGGAGAATGTGTTCATGATGATTGTCTGCATGAATTTACGACTGCCTCTCTTCCTTGTGGGAAAACCTGGAAGTTCTAAATCACTGTCCAAGACTGTGGCTGCAGATGCTTTACAAGGGAAGTCTTCACGTAGTGAACTTTTCAAGAGTTACAAACAAGCACAACTCTTATCATTTCAATGTAGTGCTCATTCAACATCTGATGGAATCATTTCCACTTTCAGGCAATGTGCCCAGCTTCAAAAGAAAAAGAATCTGGATGAATATGTCTCAGTGGTGGTACTGGATGAAATAGGGCTAGCAGAAGATTCACCCAAGATGCCCCTGAAAACATTGCATCCTCTTCTTGAGTGTGGATCTATTGATGATGAAGAGCCTGAGGATTATAAGAAAGTTGGATTTATCGGAATGTCCAACTGGTCCCTAGATCCAGCTAAAATGAACCGTGGCATCCTTCTGTTCCGTGCTTCTCCAAGAGAAGGAGAACTTGAAAAAACAGCTAGAGAAATCTATTCTGCAGCTAGACCACTCAGTAAAGAAATTGAGGAAAGCCTGCCTACTCTCACCAAGGCATACTCAGAAATCCTTAAAAAACAGGTCAATGAGTTTTATGGCCTCAGAGATTATTACAATTTAATCAAAGTGATTGTTACCTATGCACAATCTTCTGAACCCTCCACTGCTGACCTGGCAAGAGCTGTCCAACGAAACTTTGGAATCTTGGATTCAGTCAACAGCCTTGACATCTTCTCTGAGGAGTTTAATGTTGAGGTCAAACCAGCCAAAACAATTGACCTGGTGAGGGAAAATTTGCAAACAAAGAAGAAAGCTGGTCTTGAATCAAGATATCTTTTACTTATGTCAAGCAATAATGCTGCACTTTCCATACTGCTGAGCCTGGGAATCATCAGTGATGATGACACAGAGATCATCTTTGGCTCAGGATTCCCACTCGACCAAGAGTATTCTCAGGTCTGCCGTACAGTGAACAAAGTAAAGACTTGCATGGAGACAGGAAGGTCAGTCGTGTTGCTAAACATACAGAATCTCTATGAGAGCCTCTACGATGCCTTGAATCAGTGCTACGTCAAATTAGGAGGGAGTTATTATGTGGATTTGGGGCTTGGTGCCCATCGTGTGAAATGCAAAGTCAAAGAGGGCTTTCGACTTATTGTCATTGAGGAGAAAAATGTTGTGTATGCACAGTTTCCAACACCGCTTCTTAGCAGGCTTGAGAAACATTGCTTGGAATTCAGTACCATTCTTCCAGAACATGCAACGCAACTACAGGCTGAATTAGAAAAGCAGATTAAAGATATCTTTAAGATTTCTGGCGACACACAGACATGTGATGCCCTGATTGGATTCACACAGGATTCATGTGCATCAGTGCTGCTGCACTGCTGCCCTGAAATTCTTTCAGAGCACTGGGATACAGGCCTGAGAGATGACATCATTCGCCAATGCAAATGGAAACTGGTGCAGTGTGCAACTCTGGACTCAATTATACGAGTGAGAGAAAATACAGAGGAGATTCAGAATGTTTATTTCAAGCAGCAGACTCACACCAATCTGATGGATGTAATAAAGAAGTACCGGCGTGACAATGAGAAAGGGATGTGCCTTGAGGTATTTAAATATTGCACATTTGACCATTCCAGTTTATCAATTAAACTTACATTCAAAGTTATGAATAGGTACATGGTAGATGTTTTGTTTTAAAAAAAATTACAAAAAAAGTACAAATCTAATAATACAGAGGAACTGCTCCTTCTCTGTTTTCCTGTGCTGCAGGTATCTACATATTCTCTGCTTTTGAATCAGAGAAACTTGAAATCAATAAATGAAGAATTAAACATCTCCAAAGAGCAATCCTGCCTCCTTCAGATCAGGGAATTCCAAACAGAGCAGGCATTTTGTGAAGCTGTAAGGTAAGGCTCCTGTTTTTAGGTGAAATCTCAAAGGCTTCAAAAGTTTTTAAATGTTTTATATAATGCTATAATTCTTCTGTGCCCATCCCCTTTCTTTTTTCACGTTTATCATTTCGTCCAAGCCAATTTAATTGTTTATTAATGGCATCCATGTACATTTTTACTTCTAATCATTCATATTTAAGAATGTTCATTGTTTTCTGGCAACAAAGTCATCTTCAATTGTATCATCTTTTGTTTGGTAGGAATCATGATATCGCTATTCAGAGGCTTACGAACGCACACTTCAATTTGTTTGACAGATGCTTTTCTCTAAAGTGGAGAAAAATAAATTAATTAGACCAAAAAAGATAAAAAAATTTGAAACAAACTTTATTAAAAAAAACACTATTAACAGTATTAAACAAAAGAAAATAATACTTACTAGAAACTATTTTTTTTAACTTAAAAGTTCCTTTAAATACTTGGACAAAAATTGTGTATAAAAAAAACCTGCATCATGAAAGTAACATTCAAGAAAATCTTGGATTTTTCCTTTGCCTCAATGATAGCTTTAAATTTACAAGGGTTCTGTTTGCATTTAAAAAAATACTTACAATTCAAAGCATAGGTAATCTACATAAAAATTTCATGAGCACAGAAATGTGAAAGTAACATATTGCATGTGTTTTACCTGTGTGTATGTTTGTTAAGGAAATGCTTTCAACCAAACTCAGAAGGCAGAGTTCTGGTGCTGATTCAGTTCTACTTTGAGAACTCAAAGTTGAGTCAGCGGCTGCTGTCATGTGCCAGGTACGAACTGTGGACTGTATTTTGTGGCATTCTCTCTTTAAGCAGATAATTATATACAATACACTGTATACTGTGCACAGTTTACTGTGCAAAAGTCTGAGGCCACCCTTCCAGGGAAAACATCCATTATGTGCAAATGGTTCATTTCTCAGTGTCAGAAAATCACACAAGAGCCTCAGAAGCCTCAACAACTAAATATGTCAGCTGTACATATGTATATATATATATATATGTACAGCTGACATATTTAGTTGTTGAGGCTTCTGAGGCTCTTGTGTGATTATATATATATATATATATATACTTGATGTATTTTCTTCACATATATGCATGTGTGACATCAACAAATTTAAGCTATTCAAAGCTATATTGTTGTTCTTCCTGTTTTCTCATTACGTACATATGAAAGACAACAGTTACTTTTATATTTTAAGGTATTGCATCACAAAACTCTTGAAGGAATCTGAGGACAGTGTCACAGTTGATGTTGTTCTCCTGATAAGACTTCCACGGATATCAGGAGGATGTGGATACATTGCCATGAGTGGTGGTAATGCATGACTGATATATACATGTAACATGGCAACAGCAAAAAAATCCTTTCTTTCGAGCACACTTTATGTAATGCTTTACTCTGTGAGCATGTTTGTCTCATCGTCTGCTTTATCTTTTTATATATTTGCAGATGAATGGGATTGTGTACATTTGGATGAGCTCATGCCAACAAAAGGACTTCCTGCTGATATGCAGACACTATGCAAAATGCCAGTGTCTAAAGTTTTTGGACAAAGCATCATCCATGATGAAGGTATGTTGTGTAGTAAAGCAGTTAATAATTAATAGTTATTTTCACAAGTAACAGCTTGTGAAAAACAAACCAGTTTCTCCAGTGGTTCCCCAGTGGTTCGTAAACATCAGATTGTATTCTTATGCATTATGCTGACAATTACCAAACTATTCTAAAAGTCACTTCCTCCAAAATACAGGGGTTCACCATTTATCTGCTAGTTAGAATTATTGTGACTGCCATAATTGTTATAGGTTTAAGAACTGATCAGAGAACAAATATATTAATTAAAAATGTTACTCTATCAAACTGAATTCATTGTAGTGTTCTTACAATAGCAACTGATAAAAGAACATTATTAAGTTCACAAGTTAACTCTGCTCAGTTCATCGTATAAAGTGACAGGTTGCATTCTAACTTTCTCTGTTGACTTTGTAGCTAGTGTTGCTTGGCATCGTCCAGAAGTTTATTCATTCAGGTTACTTTTTGTGTAAATGTATGATTTGTATAAATTTGTATGTGTGTATGTGTATATGAATTCACACTGACTGTTGATCTACTGATACAATTTTTAACAGATGATATTAGCAAGCGGTCCCCTGAGAGGGTAAGGAGTACATATTGAGATATTTTAACACTATGTGTAATAAGGCTTATTCTTATTGATCAACATCACTAATAAGTAATTATTCATTTATTTTGCATACAGAATAAGCTAATTGACACACACCTGTTAATTAAGATGTCCATGCAAAAAGCAATTATCCAGCTGCAGGATAAAGCAGACAATTCACACAGAGCCCGAAAGCGAGTTGAAATTCTTCATAATCTACTTCATGCAAACAATGATGGTGAGTTCAGGCACTTCATGCACCATGAACACATTGATATATTCAAATACAGAATCACACTGTGCCTTCTACTACTGGCACATTTTGTGAATTGCATTGGGTACTCTCATATAGTGGCACCACCAGACCCAAATTACATTTCCCACAGTGTCCCATGAACTTTCCTTTAAATGCTTTATCTTGCATTGTATAACCCTTTGTGAGAGAGTAGGCATGCAGATTGGGTGGTGCATTGTATAAATTATCAGTGAAGAAAGAAACATTAGCCAAGTTTCTGTGCTACAACAGCAATTATACATGTCATTATCATTATAACTTTTCAGTGTCAAGAAACTTTTTTAAAGCCTTGGAAAAAAGAATTGTTAACATCTTGTCTGCTCGAGAGAAAGAGAAAACAGAAAGTTGGGTCATTACTCAAGCTCAGTCCAACAGCTTTGTGGTGGAAGGAACGTCCTTTCGGTAAGGACAATCTTTTCTTGAATGAAATGGTTTGATTTTTTACCAGTTAAAAACATAAATTTGCCAAATTAAAGATGTGCATAGGTTTGTTAAGACTTTTCATTTTTAGGGACCAAAGGTATAACACATTAAATTATTTAATTTTCTTTTGGGGTGATGCAACTAAGAGTTGAGTGTTGGTCCTGTCATCAGGAGATTGTAATTTCAATCCCCAGTGATTCCACAGCTATCCGTTACTGGGAGTCTAAGATATCATAACTGCCCTCACGCTCTGTCCTTTTTCTCCCCCCATTTCTCAGCATAGTGCTAGCCAAACATGGGCATAACGTAACAGAATTAGCAGTTACTAATTCATGTGCCAGCCTTCACCCTCCTAGCTTGGTAGTACTGTGTGACTGGGGGAGACCGAACTAGTGGGTGGAACTAGACATGACTAAATGGGGGGAAAATGTGTAAAAATCCCCAAAAAATTTATATTTTTTAGAAAATACAATGCCATGCATTATATTTCTCTCTGACACAAAACCCAAAGGAATAAATTCTTAAGTCTTGAAGTATTAAATGTACTGATGTATTTTTCATAATGCACATTCTTTAACTGTTCATCTTTAATGCAACGATCAATTCCATTTTAGTTTAGCATGTTTTCAAAGCTCTCTACATTGATGTGTCATGATGTTTGTTGCAATCTCTTTAAGCCATGTCCTGTGGATTCATTTGGAGGATGCTGTGGCCTCTGCTATGGCCCCAGTCTTTGCAGTTGTGGATGGAGACAATAACTTGGATCATGTGACTGCTAGTCAGCCATGTGACAAAACTGAGTTGTGGATCAAGATTTTTCAGGAAGAAGATCTCTTGATTGTTCCAGCCTTATTAAAGTAAGTTTTTCTTCATTCAGTCAAATTTGATTTGTATTGAATTAAGGATAAAGGCCAACTAGTATTATAGTTTCTGTAAATCAGGGCAGCAGCCACATGTACTGCTTGTAAATGTAAAAATAAAATAATGAAATCAAATGGATTTACATAGGTATTGACAAAAAGAAATGATTAGCTTGTTGGTGTTTTTTAATTCACAGACACAACTACTCTGTGCTGTCTACGAGCAACACAAAGGAAACATCAGTTTCATGCAGATTTCCATTCAGCTGGGTGGTGAAAGCAAGATTTGACCAAATCTGGAGACAGATTCAAAATCTGCCAGGTACTTGATGTAGATACTGCACCGTAAACACAATAGACAAGATTTATGGAGAACCTCATTTCCTAGACCAACAGTACATGAGCATACATGTGTTTTTATATGTTTATCTAATATGGACTAATTGCTTTACATATAGTGAAATTATTACTATACTAAAACTATACTATATTTTACAATACAGTGTTTCCAAGCCATTTTAACAACATTTTTCAATAGTTTTCTAGATAGGGTTTACACGTAGATGTAACGGGACCTTTAATTTACACATCATTACTTTAACTTTTAGCGTTTTTTGTGTATTGTGATGCAAACTAAGCACATACATAAATTAGATACATTCACCATGAATAAAAAAACATGGAAGTCTTTATTGTAAGTCTTTACTGAAAGTCTAGAAGTCTTTATTGTAGTGAGTCCAATCCAGATGACCTTTGGAGATTTGGACAGAATTGAATTAATAGTGGATATGTTGCACCCAGTTCTTGTTCTGTAGAGTGTTAGGATTGGAATGAAATGGTGTTTACACTACACTAATAGTGCTATACAGCAGAAAGTTAACACTGAATATGCACACCCTCATACATCATCAAGATTGTAAAGAGGCACCTATAACCTGAAACTCCATGTGATATAATGCAGAAGGCACCTAGTACCAAAACTATTTGCATTGGAAACAGATTAAACTAACTCTTATAACACATCATGTGTAAGATTGTGCACAAAAGAATCACTAACATCATGCAGCATAAGTATATACATTAAATGATGCCTAAGGTGCTATTGGTCCTCCACTGACATCAGGGAACACCAGCGATGTTTCATTAGGTGGCATGTATCAAATTCACATCCACATGAATGTTGCTGACTCCGGGTTTCCTAGCAGAACATCACCCACAGCATGATACTTCCTCCACCAGCTTGTCTTGTTCCCATAGTGCATCCTGGTCCATCTCTTCTCCAGGTAAAGGGCACACACTTACCTGGCTGTCCATGTGACATACAAGTAGACAGGACTCCTCGGACCAAGCGACCTTCTTCCACTGCTTTAAAGTCCAGTTCTGATGCTTGTGTGCCCATTGTAGGCTCTTTCAGTGGTGGACAGTGGTCAGCATGGGGACTGACCAATCTGCAGCCCCATACACAGCAGAGTGTGATGAACGGTGTTATGACATTCCTACCGTAATTATTAATAAACATTTCTGTGACTTGTGCCACAGTAGCCCTTCTGTCAGTTCAGAGCAGACGAGACAGCCTTTTTTGCCCTCATGCATCATGGGTTCCCAACACCCGGTTTGCGGTTTGACCCTCCTCGGTCCACTGTAGATGGGTACTCACCACTCCTGACTGGGAGCACCTCCAACATCCAACACGTTTGCTTACTGTCCAATACATCCCAGACCTTATTTTTACAAAATAGTTATACAGGTTGGACAGTAATTGCCATGACAACCAAATAAACACAGATCATAGCTACAGGAAGATATCAACATAATGAGATATGATCAAAACAGATTTTTTCCAGATTCCTTTCTTCATTATTTTGTTCCAGATTGTAATACTGTGTTGTATATGTTTAAATTAGTTTAGTTTTGTTTAGTTGTTTGCTTGTCTGTTTTTCCCTTTAAATACCCTTAATTTGTTTCTTCTCCTCCCAATTTCAGAAATGTCTAAACTGGAGCAAATAGAAAAATGCGAAGAACTGATCAAGTTCCCCTGGCTCTACAACATTAAAAGCACACACTCACTCTTTAACACGTATGCAGAAGACTTGGTGAGGATGTCTATGCCTGAATGTCCCTATGAAGTCAATCAGGTAAATCTTCATAAATCAGTTTCAGACATTAAATAAAATTCATTAAAAATAAACAGAGCTGCCTGGTTACAGTTGTGTGTTAATGAAAGTATGTCATGCAAATACTATATGTTCAGATAGGGTTTAAAAACTAGATGATTCATTTGATCTTTTCCTTGTTTTTATTTGTTAGGAACGTTTAAGTCTAAGTCACAGTAATACATTGAGCTCTTGTCTTACATAAAGTGCCCTCCACAAGTATTGGCATCCCTTATAAACATGAGCAAAATGCTGTAAAAACATTATTGCTTATCTTTTTGACCTTTCTTTCAAAATATTAACAAAAATCTTATTTTTATTTGAAGTACAATGATTGAGAGAAAAAAACTTAAATCTTACTGTGAAATGTCATGATAAGTACATGATAGAATATATTCCCAATCATATTTAATGTTTATAAGTTCACCTGAGCAATTAGGAGCACTTTAATGGTCAGATTGGGGTATAAATATAAGGTGACACACAGGCCAAATTTCCTCAGTCATCCATCACTATGAAAAAGACCAGAGAAAACAGCAATGATGTAAGATAAAGAGTTGTTGAGTTGCAGAAATCAGGAAATTTTACATGAAAATATCTAAACAATGGCCATTTCCACCATCAAGGCAATAATTAAGAAATTTAATTGCTGCCTTAATGTACAATGATTAAAGCAGCTGGAGATGTTAAGAATCTGCCAGGAAGAGGATGTATATCTATGATGATCCCATGCACAGTGAGAAGGATGGTTCAAGTGGCAAAAGAATCCTCATGGATCACAGTTGGAGAAATGCAGACATTAGTTAGTCTTTGGGGGCAGAACCTCTCCCAAATTACCGTCAGACTTCACCTGCATGACCAAAAGTTGTTTTGGGAGGATTGCCAGAAGAAAGCCTTTGCTGTCAAGACAAAACACTCAAGTACCTACAGTTTACCAAACATTACTAGAATTTTCAGTGGGGCTGTGTTCTGTGGTCAGATGAGACCAAAATAGAGGTTTTTGGCAACAAACTCCAGAGGTGAGTTTGGTGAAGACACAATGATAACCATGCAGAAAAGTCCCTCATCTCTGCTGTGAAGTATGGTGGTGGACCTGTGATGTTGTGGGGGTGTAGCTTTTCAAAGGTCCTGGGCAACTAGCTCAAATAGTAGGCATTATAGACTCCACCAAGCACCAGCAGATATTAAATCAAACTTTAAACTGGGCCATGGTAGGATCTTTCAGCACAATGATACAAGCGGGCCTCAATATTAAAATAGAATGGTTCACTCTCCACAGAATCAAGGTTTTGCCATGGCCATCCCATCCCCTGAGCTAAATCACACAGAAAAGCTGTGGGATGAGCTAAAGAGGAGTAAAGTGTGAACCTTGGAATCTGAAGGATCTAGAGAAGTTCTCTGTGGAGGAGTGTTCTTAGACCTTTTCCCATGTGTTCTCTAGTCTCATTAAGCATTAAATTAGAAGACTCAGAGGTTATCTTTGCAAAGGAGGCTGCACAAAGTATTAAATGAAGGAGTTCCAACAACTATGGCACATTCAGATTTAAGAAAAATACTTTACAGTGAGCTTTATTTTTTTTCCTTTCAATAATTGTAATAAAATAAAGGTGATTTTTTGTTAGTATTTTGAATGAAAGATCAAAAATAATAAGCAATAAAGAATGTTTTTACAGCCAGTTTTGCTCAAGTTTACCAGGGGTGGCAATATTTGTGGAGGGAACTGTATCTTTTCTTGATGTAGAACAGTCACATAAGCAAATGGAAGCTACATAATAGCCTGACTTAGTTCTGGGTTTTCCTTGAGTAGTTGAGCTTATCATTTTAGTTCATTGATATTATTGGCATTTCACATTGACATAACACTGTGTTGCAGGCGTTCTCTGTGGCTTTGGTGGAATTTGCCAAAAACCTCTACAAGGACTGGATGCAAGCTGACCCAAATGATGTGTCCCTGCTTTGGCTGCATGTGACATATGAGGGAATGCGTGACAACCACCAGATCTTTTGTAAACTATTACAGCAATGTGGGGACATGATCAACACCAGAGACGTGAGAGAGGCAACTGAGGTATCAAGGTTTTTCCTTTTATAGCAAAAAATGGAAGTGTCCTTTAATATGTAACAATAAAAGCTTTGTCTCTCTAAAACTAAATGTATTATTGCTTTTCCATGAGGCAATATGCACGGCCTAACTGCATAAATACTCACCAGTACAAGTCATCACAGAGTTAATTAGTTTAGCTCTATTTTATTGCAAAGTAGAAATTCGATGAATATGACATGCACATAGAAGTAATTTTAAAAAGTGTCTATTTTGATTATCTGCACCAGGAAAAATGTTTATTCTGCACCAGCAAAATGTTTATTCCATTAAAGTAAGGATTAGGATTACAGTTAGGATTTAATTTTGAGTTAAGGTTAAAAAACAAAGTAAGATGTTGTCACACACACACACGTGTATAATGAAATTCTAATAAAATTTAATTAAACAACTTGTTCAGGTTAAGTATTTTTAAATTTTTAAAATTTTAAAAATACTTAATAATTATATTAAAAACTGTACAGAAGTCTGAAATGCCCCTTCCATCATTTAATTTCCAGTAAAAACATCTATTAAGCACAAGTTATTGATCTTCCAAGAGATATTTCTGAGGAGATTAGATATAAGGTAATCCCCCTGCATAAGGAAGGAGAAAGTCAAAGTCATCATCATTATCATCATCGTTAACCGCTTAGTCCAGATAGGGCCGCGGTAGCAGTTGGGAGAGCAGAGAATCCCAGACGACCCTATTCCTCACAACTTCCTCCAGCTCATTCCCGAGGACCCCAAGCCACTCCCAGGCCAACTTGGAGATATAACCCCTTCAGCGGGTCCTTGTCCCAGTAGGCCGTGCCTGGTACAGCCCCACCGGGAGGCGTCCAGGGGGCATCCGTATCAGATGCCAGAACCACCTCAGCTGGCTCCTCTCAATGCGGAGGAGTAGCGGCTCTACTCCGAGCTTCTCCTAGATGACCGAGTTCCTCACCCTATCAAATAGAGTGTAGCCCGCCCCCCTACGAAGAAAGCTCATTTCCGCCACTTGTATTCACGATCTCATTCTTTCAGTTATTACCCACAGCTCATGACCATAGGTGAGGGTTGGGATGTAGACTGACTGGTAAACAGAGAGCTTCGCCTTATGGCTCAGCTCCCTCTTCACCACTACAGTCTGGTGCAGTGACCGCATTACTGCTGCCGCCTGTCCCAGCCTGCGGCCAATCGCATGATCCCTCTTTCCATCACTCATGAACAAGACCCCGAGATACTTAAACTCCTCCACCTGGGACGCGTCCTTTCACCTTACCTGGAGTGGGCATGCCATCCTTTTCTGGGCTAAGACCATAGACTCAGACTTGGAGGTGCTGATCCGCATACCAACCACTTCACACTCAGCTGCAAACCGCTCCAGTGAGCGCTTGAGGCATCCATGTGATCCAGCCAAAAGAACAACGTCATCTGCAAATTGCAGAGACGCCACCCTCCAGCCTCCACACATAATGCCCTCCTGACTCTGGCTACGCCTTGACACCCTGTCCATGAATATCACAAACAGGAGTGGAGACAGGGCCCAACCCTGGCGTAGTCCAACGCTAACACTGAAAGAGTCAGACTTAATGCCAAGTATACTAACACAGCTCTCACTCCAGGAGTACAGTTGGCAAACTCCCATGCCCCCTCAACAATCTGTGAGAGGGTGAAAAGCTGGTTCATTGTTCCATGGCCGGGACGGAATACGCATTGTTCCTCCTCAATCTGAGGTTCAACTATCGGTAGAAGTCTCCTTTCCAGCACCTTGGCATAGACTTTCCCAGGGAGGCTGAGCAGTGTGATACCACGATAATTGGCACACACCCTCCGGTCCCCTTTCTTAAAATAGGCTGGCAGCTTCCACAATGGAGGTTTTGAACAGGGTCCATTCAGACTCCATGTCCCCTACCTCCTCTGGGACATGAGAAAAGCTCTCCCGGAGGTGAGAGTTAAAATCATTCTGAACAGGGGCCTCCGACAGTCATTCCCAGCACACCCTCACTATTTGCTTGGGCCTACCGGGTCTGACCATCAGTCTTCCCTGCCATCTGATCAAACTCACCACCAGATGGTGATCAGTTGACAGCTCAGCACCCCTCTTCACCCGAGTGTCCAGAACCTATGGTTCCAAGTCAGATGAAACGACAACAAAGTCGATCATTGACCTTTGACCCAAGGAGCTCTGGTACCATGTACACTTATGAACATCCTTGTGTTCAAGCTTGGTGTTCGTTATGGACTATCTATGCCTGACACAGAAGTGCAATAATGATTCACCATTCAGGTTTAGATCGGGCAGGCCGTTCTTCCCAATCACGCCTCTCCAGGTCTCCCAGTCATTGCCAACATGAGCATTGAAGTCTCCCAGTAGGACTATGGAGTCTGTAGGCTGGGCCCTTTCCAGAACCCCGCCCACTCGCTCCAAGAAGGCCGAATACTCCGACCTGTCGTTTGGTAAGCACACAGAACAGTCAGAGTTTTCCTCTCTGCGATTTTAATTCACATTGAGGCTACCCTCTTGTCCACTGGGACAAACTCCAAATGCACGGCCGCCAGCCGGGGACTCGTGAGTATCCCCACACACCCTGGTGCCTCTTACCCTGTGCAACCCCTGAGTAGGAGAGGGACCAACCCCTATTCAGGAGTTTGGTTCCAGAGCCACTGTGGGTGGAGATGAGCCCAACTATATCTAGTTGGTACCTCTCAACCTCCCGCACAAGCTCCGGCTCCTTCCCCCCCAGTGAGGTTACATTCCATGTACCAAGAGCCAGTTTCTGCCACAGGGGCCTAGGCCGCCAAGGGTCTCTCTGCCGTCTCCTACTGCCTATACAGCACTGCACTGCTCTCCCATGCTGGACATTGCGTGTGGTGGGCCCACATGGTCTCCCCACGTTGCCTCTTCGGGCTGAGCCCGGCCGGGTTATGTGGGCTGCCCGGCCACCAGGCGCTCGCCGAGGGACGCTACCCCCACGCCTGGCTCCAGGGGTAGGTCCCAGTGATCCTCTCCTGGGCAGGGTACACGATGTTCTGTGCCCGTTTTTCATGGAGGGTTTTTGGATCGAGTTAGTCTGGGTCTTCACTCCAGACCCTACCAGGAGCATATTGCTCCCAAAGACTTAGCTCTGAAGATCCCTAGAGCACACAAGCCCTTCCACCATGGCAAGGTCCCGATCCAGGAAGGGATAATAAGTAAAATAACGTTATTTATAATTCTTTATATATTTAGTACCTCTAAATTATTTATATATTTAACACCTTGTTAGCACATCATTACAAAGAACATTCACAATAATCCAAGATTAAACTGCTGGAAAGCAATTTAATAATAAAGACAGAAAAAAAGAATTGTTATTGTTTCTTGTAGTGGTGAAATGTGACATTTATGTAACAATACTTCCATCCCACATTTACCTTGCATATAAAATGTAAAGGTATATTATTAATTTAGGTTACATCCTTTTTCACAGGCATTGTACCTTTTACTGGAGAAACTTCAACCCAGCAAGGACCTGCTTGGGAGCTATGATACTTGTCAGGCTTGGCTTAATCGGGTGAAGTCACTGTCTTCATCTGTAGAGGTGATAGTTTCAGAAAACTCTCTGTGTCATGGCACGAGAGGAGAGGAACTGATCAAAAAAATCAGGTAAACAGTTTGTGTGACATTTGTGTTTTTGTCTGTATGAACATCTTTTAGCTCCATTCTGAAGCTATACTGTCCTCCTAATGGTTTGGCTTAACCAAAATTAGACAGCCAGCCAAACTCCCAGAATAACAACACGAGAGTCAGAATTTAGCATTCTAGCTCCAATTTTAGTGTAGACTCTTGAAGAGCATGTTGGTACAACAAAGGAGTAAACTGAAAAATGATAAAACATATTTTGAATTACTAACATACAAATGATGGAGGTTTGAACATGTTAGCTAAGCATGACTATATAAAAAGATAAACATACATACACATGTACATTATGCTAGCCCAACAGCCTAACCTACAGCAAGCTTCATTAAGCTAATACAAACAATGACAGTCTCATCAATCATAAATACTCTTGGATACTGCAAGATAAACTTATAAACAGTAAGAAATGACTTACAGGCAATGCTCACAATGGGCTAAATCCCTTGATTACGACAGATGTTAACAGGCATGTAAAGCTGCTGAGATCCACAACAAGAATTAACATGGGTCTCTGGTTTCCTGTTTCCTGTCTGCCAGGGTGCAACACCTGCCTCAACCAAAGGGTGGTGCTACTGTACGTTGAAACACTATTTCAAAAGCCTAGAGGCAGAACAGAAGCCCATCTGCTTGCATGCTGTTGCTAGTGCTCTGTTATAGCCCTCTATTTAACCGATAGCTTTAAAAAAAGATAAAAAAGAACATCAACTGATGGCTTTCATGATAAAACCAAGGTTATTTCCAGCTACTGCCATAGTGAAGGTTTATCGCTGAAAGACAAGTAAGCAAAATACAGTACTAATGTCAGGAATATCAGTAAAGCTAGCCCTGGAGGACGCTTTCAACAGACTGTGCTGGGCAGTGCTCATGGGAGAACTATCGATAAATTAATGAGACACAATGTAGCGATATGAGAATGAGAGGCTACAGTCACTGAGAAGTTGGAACATGCAGCCCCTGTTGCTCTCACTGGACATCAGTAATGAAAAATGGACCTTATTTTCATGTTTATGCTGCATTCATGTGATTTTCAATTTCAGATTTTGCACTCACACATTGAAAATAATGTTATTAAATTACTGGTAGTAATTAATAAATTGATGAAGAAACTCATTTAGCTATAACAAAATTTGCTGCTTTCAAAATGGAACACAAAAATCTCACTTTATGGTCATTTTTGAGCAAATAACACAAATGCAATTAATTAATTAATCTGCTGTTTTCCCAACAGGTGTCTGTGGCAGGGTACACAAGTGGTTTATCTGCTTATTGATAACTTATTGCAAGATGAAATTCAAATGGATGAGAAACTTCTAGACATCATTACAATGAACTTTATACACTTCTCTAAGGTAACAACTTTGAAAAACATCTCCATATAATACAGAAACACACCAAAAAGCCATGTTATAAAAAATTTAAAAGAAACAAGGAGACAATTTTATCATATTGTCATATTACAGAAGATCTTATGAAACACTAGAGAAGAATACAGTTAGTTCTGCATCTGCTTTGTCTCGGTATTAAAGGAATATAGTTGGGGAGTACAACATTATAAACAGCTTTTAAATTCATGGTGCCAATGATGAAATCCTGCTATATATGATGCCACTTTTAATTGCATTTAAAAATAAATTATTTTTCCAGAGAATTCTAAAGAAGGACATGAACATGGAACAAACTTTCATGGAGGTCTCCCGTGTTTTAAAGCAATGCAACACCAATGCCTGCAATACCTATCTGTAAGTTTTCATTTCTGTAGATCCAATGAAACGGCTGTGTTTAAACACGATCTTCTTTCATGGCATTGATAAATGCTACTTTGAACTAAACTTTTTTTTTTTTTTACTTTGCATGACTGTTAACTCAAGTAATTTAAAAATATAGCTATAGCTTGAAAATAATACCTCAACAGAATGATATGTTACTGTTTATAAGGAAATCCTAATTGTCTAAATATTGTTCCTATGTTATAAATACAAGGATTGAACTGAAGGAAAGAAACTGTATGTTGCATTGCATGCATGTTTCTAACCAGCTATGATATACAGATGTATTAACACAAATTGGACATATTGTTGATTTTTGAAGTAAAAAGAAGTAGCAAACTTTGAAAGTTATTACTATTTACAATACTATAAAGTCAATGCACACTTGTTTTATAATTGAACTTAGAAAAGGTTTGGACACCCTTCCAGTTGTGATGTCTCACTTAATTAACTTGTTAGGCCTTATTTGGCCCATTAGGGCTGGTTAGGCAGGTCAATAATTGCCATTAGGAATTGTCAGCTGATAACAATTCCAGAGCAAAATCAATTATCTGACTCTTCAAACCATCCAACCTCAAGAACTCCTTTTGGCTCCTCTAAGCAGCTGGCTGAAGATCTGAAAATGAAAGTAATTGCCTACAAAGCAAAGAAAGCCTATAATAGATATCAATGTGCTTCCAGTTTGTAAATTCTATTGTCCAAAATGACATTAAGAGCAGTTAAGGGAAATTTAAGTTTATTTTCTTGGGACTTAAATCATGACGATGGATCTTTAAACTTTGGGGTTGTGTGGCAGCCAGTGGCACATGAAACATTGCTTGGGTAGATGGAAGAATGGATTCCACTAAATATCAGCAAATTCTGGAAGCAAATGTGACACAGTCAGTCAAGAAACTAAAGTGAGGCTGAAAAGAGGCAACAGGACAGTGGTCCAGAACATGCACTATATTGCCAAAAGTATTCACTCACCCATCCAAATCATTGAATTCAGGTGTTTCAATCACGTCCATGGCCACAGGTGTATAAAGCCAGGCACCTAGGCATACAGACTGCTTCTACAAATATTAGTGAAAGAATGGGTCACTCTCAGGAGCTCAGTAAATTCCAGCATGGTAC
Source organism: Colossoma macropomum (assembly GCF_904425465.1). Lineage (NCBI taxonomy): Eukaryota > Metazoa > Chordata > Actinopteri > Characiformes > Serrasalmidae > Colossoma > Colossoma macropomum. Next base: position 1,711,338 of record NW_023494786.1, on the reverse strand, counting down.
CGTGATAGGATGCCAGCTGTGTGAAGTCCAGTCGTGAAATTTCCTCACTACTAAATATTCCACAGTCAAATGTCAGTGGTATTATAACAAAGTGGAAGCGAATGGGAACGACAGCAACTCAGCCACGAAGTAGTAGGTCACTGTGGGATGCGCCCGCCCCCCGGGCCCCAAAACCCAGCGGCGACGAACCTCAGCGAGGACAGCAGGGAGAGAGTGGGTGGGGGACGGAGTGCAAAGCCCGAGCTCCGAGTGCCCTCGTAGCGGGAAAAAAGGGCTCCAGTCCTCCTGGGAGCTGGGACTGGAGGGGTGGTGAGAGGAGGGCTCCTGCCCCCACGCACACCAAGGGTTGCCGCTTCGCCAGCAGGCTCCTGACCATCTGACGAGTCTCCACCTGCTGCTCCTCAAGCTGCTTCCAGTGCCTTTCAGCATCCTGGAAGACAGCCTGCAGCTCCCACCAGCCAGCCAGGTGCAGGTGGACCAGGGTCTTGACGGCCTCCTCTTCTGCCACGGAGTCTCCCTCGGTGTGTTGCCATCCTTCTCCGGGGTTTTGGCGCCACTGTAGCACAGCATGTGCTACCCCGGGCTCAAGGAGGACACTGGAGGCAGGGTTCAGGGTTGCAGCAGCCATATCTTTAATTCTCACCCAGATAAACACAAAGCAAACACAACCAAACCTAAACTAAAGATCCACTGGCCACTTTTCAGTGGCCTCAGCCAGACTTTTCAGTCCTTAATAAAGTAAGCTTTTCAGCTCTGTCTTCAATCTTTCATTGTTGTTGTTGCTGCTCGTCCCTCTCTCTCCCTCTGTTCCTTCTCAGCTCTTCTTAAAAGGCACTCACACTGCCAGCCAGATCAGCATCAGCTGGCTCTCATTAAGGGCAGCGTGAGCACCCGAGCTGAGAGGGAATGAGAGCTCGCCGCTCCGCCTCCTCATCACCGCCTCAGGACTCATTCCTTGCCCTTGTGCCTCTTGTTGCCGGCACCGTCGTCATCCTCCTCCTCCTCCCGCCATCACTCGCGTCACTCGGAGCTCAGGCTTTGCGCTCCATCCCCTACCCACTCGCGGCTCTCTCCCTGCTGTCCTCGCCGAGGTTTGTCGCCGCTGGGTGTTCGGGCCCCGCCTTCCTGCATGCTCTCGCGGCCGTCATCATTGGGGCCTGCAGAGTCAATCGCTACAGACCTCCAAACTTCATGTGGCCTTCAGATTAGCTCAAGAACAGTGCAGAGAGTTTCATGGAATGGGCTTCCATGGCTGAGCAGCTGCATCCAGGCCTTACATCACCAAGCGCAATGCAAAGCATGCAGTGGTGTAAAGCGCTGTCACTGGACTCTAGAGCAGTGGAGATGTGTTCTCTGGAGTGATGAATCACGCTTCTCCGTCTGGCAATCCGATTGACAAGTCTGGGTTTGGTGGTTGCCAGGAGAATGGTACTTGTCTGACTGCATCGTGCCAAGTGTAAAGTTTGGTGGAGGGGGATTATGGTGTGGGGTTGTCTTTCAGGAGTTGGGCTTGGCCCCTTAGTTCCAGTGAAAGGAACTCTTAATGCTTCAGCAGACCAAGAGATTTTGGACAATTTCATGCTCCCAACTTTGTGGGAACAGTTTGGGGATGGCCCCTTCCTGTTCCAACATGACTGCGCACCAATGCACAAAGCAAGGTCCATAAAGACATGGATGAGTGAGTTTGGTGTGGAAGAACTTGAATGGCCTGCACAGAGTCCTGACCTCAACCCGATAGAACACCTTTGGGATGAATTAGAGCAGAGACTGCGAGCCAGACCTTCTCGTCCAACATCAGTGTCTAACCTCACAAATGCGCTTCTTGAAGAGTGGTCAACAATTCCCATAAACACACTCCTAAACCTTGTGGAAAGCCTTCCCAGAAAAGTTGAAGCTGTTATAGCTGCAAAGGGTGGGCCGACATCATATTAAACCCTATGTGTTAAGAATGGGATGTCACTCAAGTTCATATGTGTTGCGAAGGCAGATGAGCGAATACTTTTGGCAATATGCTGTACCTCAAAATCCTCTATGAACTACTTAAAAAAACGCAAGCTGAAGCTTAAAAATGGTACTCACAGTGCCCTGAATGTTGAAAATCTGTGGGTAGATATTAAACATGGTGTGCATGCATGACAGCCCAAAAATATCACAGTACTAGAAGCTTTCTGCAAGGAAGAGTGGGTGAAAAAAAAAAGCATAGGAAGATTCTTAGCTGGTTACAAAAAGTAAGTTGTGATATGTGTCAAAGGGGATGCTACTAAGTATAGACTTAGTTGTGTGTACAAACTTTTGCACATGCAACAATTAACATATTTTTTTAATAATAAATATAAGTAAAATATAAATATATTTTAAGCATAGAGAATATATAAATTTAATATATTTGCATTACAATTTGCAGGAAAATGTTATTTTGTGAAAAACATTGTTGCATAAGTTGTATTTACTTATTTTCACTTCAAAAATCAATTAAATATCTGATTTGGCTGGGGTGCCAAAACTTTTGCATACAACTGCAAGTGTGTAGCTTGACAAGTAATAATATAAAATAAACATGGAGGAGAATCCTGAATATACTTAAATTAAATTACTAAAATTAAATTAGACTACTGAACATAGTCTTGGACTACCAGACTTTACCAGTGATGACTGTCAACTGTTAACAGAAGTAACAGTAACTTTTCCTTTCCTTTTTTTAAATCCATTAAAGGAAAATCGATTGTGCATCCTGTGGAAATGAATTCAAAGATCCTGTTGAATTACCATGCGGACATATTTTTTGCAAGTCATGCATTGATGAGGTTGGTGCCAAGGATTGTTTTACATGCAGTAAGCCCATTGACGTCCCATACAAACCATCTGAACAACCATCATGGTATGTGATCAAAATACAATATCTGAGATTCTTAACTTTTTAATGACTGTTATATTGTATTAGACTTAGAGACAACAAACGGTAATAGACTAGCTTTAGTTCTAAATATAAAAGACAATGCAAAATAAACAAAACTAAGGTAAAAACAAAGTTCAAATTTTCCAAAAAATTATGAAAACATATTTATAAAGTAATAGTAAATATAATAATTAATCAATCCAAATTCTACATTATATAGCCAAAAGCATGTGGACTTTCCTCCTAGTTATTGAGTTCAGGTGTTTCAGTCACACCCATTGCTAACAGGTGTATAAAATCAAGCATATAGCCTTGCAGTCTCCATAGACAAGAGAGTAGAGGGTCACACTGATGAGCTCAGTGACTTTCGCGGTCATAGGATGCCACCTTTATCACTAGGTAGTTAGAGCTAGAGCTGCCCCTGACAACTGTAAGTGCTATTTTTGTGTAATGGAAGTGTCTAGGAGCAACAACAGCACAGCCACAAAGTAGTAGACAATACAAGCTCACAGGGCAGGAATGCAGAGTGCTGAAGCACACAGCGTGCAAAAATCGGCTATCCTCTATTGCATCACTCACTACAGACTACCAAGTTGCCTCTGGAAGCAACATGAGCACAAGAACTGCATGAGGAGCTTCTTGAAAGGGGTTTCTATGGCTGAGCAGCTACACACAAACCTAAGATCACCATGCACAATACAAAATGCCAGCTAGAGGGGTGTAAAGCACGTTGTCACTAGAGCAGTGGAGACGTGTTCTCTTTAGTGATGAGTTTTGTTTCCCTATCTGGGAGTCTAATGAATCTGAGTTTGGTGGATGCCAGGAGAACGTTACCTACCGGAATGTACAGTGCCAACAGTAAAGTTTGGTGGAGGAGGGATAATGGGCTGGGCTGTTTTTCAGGGTTTGGGCTCTTAGTTCCAGGGAAGGGTGATGTTGATGCTGCAGCACAAAGACATTTTACACAGTTATACGCTTCCAGTTTTGTGTCAGCAGTTTGGGGAAAAGCCTTTCCTGTTCCAGCATGACTGAGCCCCTGTGCACAAAGCAGCTCCATAAAGACATGGAGTGATCAGTTTGGTGTGGAGGAACTCCAGTGGCCCCCACAGAGCTCTGACCTCTACCCCACTGAACACCGTTGGGATGAACTAGAACAGGAGTGTGAGCCAGGCCCTCTCGTCCAACGTCAGTGTCTGACCTCACAAATGCTCTTTTGACTGAATGGGCAGAAATTTCCACAGACACTCTCCAAAATCTTGTAGGAAGCTTCCCAGAAGAGTGGAGGCTGTTATAGCCACAAAGAGGGGACCAACTCCATATTAATGCCCATGGTTTTGGAATGGAATTGGAATTTTCCACTAAATATGATTTATTAAAGGTGGACAGTGTAAGCTAATTTAATAAAAAAAAATGACAAGTTAGTCCATAACTAAATCTTCAAACCGCTTTTATCTTAAACACACAGATCCTAGATTATCCCATTAGATCTCAAATCCTAGCATTTATGTTCTTGCTGATTTTAAATTGTGTAGTTTTGGGGGCACTACAAAGTTAGTAGTAAATTATAAATCATTTATAATTTAGAAGCTGAATTGCATTTTCAGACTGTGACTCTGCATGGCTTTTCATAGTAAACCCACAGCTGAGACAGAATTCTTTGTTTGTTTAGGGAGACAATACATCAGATGAACAAGTTCCGAAGTCACTGTAATTCTTTTTTTGTGGAGTTCATAATGAAGTGCTGTGTTGGAGAAAACACTGAAATACCTGATGGAGTGGCAAAGCAGCTTCTTGATTTTGTTAGAGGAGGCTCAGATAAAAAAGGTATTGCCTATAGATGTATATTATATATGTCCTTGTATATGTCCACTTTTAATGTAATTATACACTCTCAGAAAAAAAGGTACTGTCACTGAGGTGGTATCCCTCTTGTCAGGGTACTTCAGTGCCTTTAGTTGGGGAACATAACTGTACCATAATCCTGCATAAAACTGCAGTGAGTTCATTTTTTTTAAGTTGCATTGACTCCACCCACCCTGTCTCATCTCCAGCCTTTTTATTTTATTGTTCTGTTTTAAAACATTAGCTTATGAAAAGGTAAAAATGTGTATCTTCCTTGCAGAAAAACGTATTTATGGTACACATCTGGACCCTAAAACCATTGTTGTACCTTTGAGGATACATTTTCATTGTTTGTCCCTCGATGACCGAAAAATGTACCTGCACAGTAGCTTTTTTCTGACAGTGCAGGTGCTTAGACTGCTGATACAGGTGTTCAGATGTGCATCTTACACTTGAATAATCTATATAGAAAGCACTGGCAATAGAATTTGATGCTCTGGAGCAGCCACCCATGAGCCTAAGGTCACCATGCCCAATGCCAAGCATCTGCTAAAGGAAACTTCCAGGTACAATTTTTGTTCATCAAGGTACAAGTATGGAAAATGTATCCTTAAAGGTGCAACAGTGGTTTTAAGATCCAACTGTTTACCTTAAATAACTCAGGGAAAAGGTACGTATTTGTACCTTTTCATAAACAAATGTTTTATAACAGAGCAATAAAATAAAAAGTCTGTGGAGTCAAGACAGGGTGTGAGGAATCAGTACAACTTAAAAAATAATTGTAACGAATTATGGTATGATTATGTTCCCTAACTAATGATACTGAGGGTACCACCCCAGCAGCAAGAGGGGTACCACCCCTGTGACAGTGTAGTACCTTTCAGAGTATATTGTTTATGATCACTACATTGAAATATGATGATGATCATTTAGCTCTCTAGGACTGAGAAACTACATTAATGCTCCTTTGATAGTCATATGATCATTTATGTATTTTGATCACTTGATTACTCTGTTAATTTATTCAAGGCAAACCCAGCAGAAAGACAACAGAGCTGTCACCATTTCATGAATTCATGGACCCGAGCCCAGCTGTGAAGTCTCTAGTGCTCAGAATACTTCTCAAGAGCAGGTAGCGATCTTTCTCTCTCTTCTTCAGACCTCTTACACCCTAACATTTACATTACTGCCATAGACCAACACGTATTCTTAAAAGAGACATTGAATAGAAAAAAAAGTCATCTCCTTTTGAGTTGTGGCCATAAACTGATTTGCTCCAATGGGTAGCCTCAGTGACATCCGTATTTAAAAATAAGGAAAGCAACTGAGATTGTTTAAATTTTTAATGTATAAAAACATTAAAAACATTATCTTCATAAGACAGTATTAACAAACCATGAACTTTAGCATTAATGAACCACAAGCAATGTAACAAAATAATTATGCTTTGTATTATTTGTTTTTGTTTAGGTCAGTGCTGAATATCTACCTTAGTAAACATTAGTAATTCCTTCAATGAGCTACAACACTAATACTCAGTGTTAGTAGACATGTTTACCTATTGTGGTTATTGTGCATATATTTATAATAATAAGGAGCAATGAGATTTTGCCTACAAAATGTGTATGGACTTGCATTGACTTACTTTGAAAATTAATGTTTTTTTGGCTTTGTTCACACAGGAGGTAAAAGTGGCCCAAATCTTTTTCTCCATAAGTGACACTTATGTGTTGTCTGTGTGTCAGTGTGAACAGCAAAACACTGAATCTGACATTTTCAATTCCGATTTGAGGTGCTTTCATATGTGCTACTGAAATTCGATACGTATCCGATCTGCAGCAGAGCGACTCAGTCTGAACAGCCAGATCGGAATTCATGTGACTTTTACATCAATCCAACTCGACGTGCGTCATAATTTCGTGCTGCTGAGACCTGTAACATTTGGGATGAGGTTTCTGTACAAAAATTAAAAGAAGCTCATCCAAACTCTCTGTGTTCGAAGAGATTTCGAAAGAAATGTCCGAACGCGGCCGCAGGAGAACGAGGCTGCAGCGTCAAAGAACAGTTAAAAGTCTGAAAGTGAAGTTTAAAGAATCTGAGGACACGAACCAAAGAAGTGACCGTGCCCTTTTTATGGCTCGACCACATTCTGGGTGATGAGCCCAGCTGTAAGTCAGTTTTACCACGTCTGTGGTTGTTCGTTTTCTCCGCAATTAAGTCATATTGTTCGCTGAAGCCAGGCGAACGTCGTCTCTGCAAGAAGTCTGCTGAGGCCTTTACGCGCAGTCACAGTTCACCCTCAGCTTCGCTGCTGAGCTCATCTTCCACAGCAGCCTACTCTCCCAGAACCACAGCAGCGCCTTCGCACCTGACGCGACGTCACGGTGTCATCCAGTAAAATGATGAAAAGACTTCACCAAGTAATCACGAACCTATAGCAGTTTGAGATTGGCCACTATTTTCATATAAATATAACAAATTGATTAAAGAAGTGAGCTAAAAATACACTGCTATCTCTGACCAGCTCTGCTTCAACAGTACACATGTAGTGACATATATGTTGTCCTTACCATAAAATGATCACCATTCACTAACATTTTCTTTCTCGCTGAATAGTTATCATTTTTCGCACATGCTATTATAGTTTTGTAGATTAATTATTCTCATGATTTGTGCATAGAATTAACTGTTCAATTGAAAAAATATATTTTACGTGTGTGCAATGAGATTTCTGTAAATCTTTGAACTGGTGTATGTATATATATACGTAGATAGTTTTTAGCCATCATATAATCAGCTTATCTGATGGCTAAAAGCTAAAAACATGTTGTTTTAACAAAAGGGAGGGAGTTCAGCAGACTACAAAGGAACAAGACATTTAAAAGAAAAAATGTCTATACACTAATCAAAATTATAATTATATGTAATATATAATTACATGAAATGTTAAAAGAAGTTACACTTGAATAATTTACTCTTTTTAATATTTTACATCAACTTAGTAAATATTTATTTGTTCTTTTGAATGAAAAGTGTATGCATAAATAGTGGACACTGCTGCCTTTCATGTATACTGCAGCCCCACACAAACCTACAGTAGTGACTATGGGCGTTAAAACCAGAGGATAGCATCTGCACTAAGGCAGTGAATGACACACATTATCATCTCCAGAGTCACAAATGCAATTTATACCTTGTAATTTCACAGCTATGTCAGCTGGAATGACATTGCAAACTCATTTAACTGTTAAAATAACTCCCAAGCAGTCAAAAAATCACACTCTGAATTTTACTGCACATGTGTATATATATATATATATATATATATATATATGACATGCCAAAAGTTATGGGGCAGGAACTAGTATTGTGTAGGACCCCCTGTAGTCTGGTGAAGTGCAGCAACTTGATGTGGCATGGATAGCCACCCACAGCTCTGTGGCGTTTGTGGGTGCAGGATCTCTGGTGTGAATGGACCTCTCCACCACACCCCATAAATGCTCTACAGGGGCAAACGTCCAGGCCACACCATTCACCTGAACCCTCCCGAATGCTCCTCAAGCCAATTCTGGACAACTTGGGCCTGATGGCATGGTGCATTATCCTGCTGATCCTGCTGGAATATCCTATCAGTGTAGGGGGTACATGAAGTCCATGAAGGGCTGCAAATGGTCACCAAGCAGTGAAATGTATAATGACATGTTCAGGTGGCCCATGCCATGAGAACACACCCCACACCAGTATGGAACCACTACCAGCCTGCACAGTGCCTTGTTGACAACTAGGGCCCCACCATCAGCCCATAATAATAGGTGCCGTGACTCATCGGACCACTACACATGTTGCCAGTACTGATGTATTTCCGGCACATGCATGACACTGTGGGTTGAGGAATGCTTGCGCAACTTTGGAAATGGTATTTTCAATCTGTCTGGCACCCATTGTTATGTCTTGTTCGAACTCTGATAATTCACATCGCCTTGCCATGAGCATGCTGACTGGCGTTCAACCTCGCACGATAACAACCTCACAACTTACACAGGTGTGGGTGTTTTCAAGCCGTCCCCTGAAGCAACGCCACTTCATAGTCAATTTACATACTGCTATCCCATGACTTTTGGCATGTCAGTCTATATCACATTACAGTAACTTTTGAGACATCCGTAAAACATTTACCGAATGGTGCATTGAAAATGTAACATTGTGCAAATGTTTATAAAAGAACCTTCTATGATATGTTACCTCAACAACGTCCCCAAAACAATGTTTAGGGCAAAATGTTCTAGCTTTGTTAACATATCACGTTACCGAAACATTTCATAATAAAAATTCTGTCATCTCAGGCCTCAATAACATCCATAAACATTTTCTGAATGTTGCACTGAGAATGTTCTTCCTTTGTTATCATGTAACATAATCAGTGGCCCTTACAACATTCTCAAAACATCCTCTGAATGTTGCAGTTAAAACATTGTCTTAGTTAACATTTAACATTATAGGAACATTGAAATGATAAACATCCCTAAAACATTCTTTGAACATTAGATGAAAATGTTTTCCTTAAAACATTATTAGAACTTATTGGTAATTTAAGCCAAAGTTGAGGGATCCCTGCTGGCTGGGAAACCAGGCTTCTCGAGGAGAGCTTAGAAATGATTCTGAGCATATAAACACTTACTGCCCTGATAAAAAGCTTTTTAAATCTGATTTTCTCAGGTCTGAACAACTTTTGCACAATGCTGTACATACACTGTATGTATAAACTGCACAGGTGTTCAATTCTGCATACATAAGAAAGGTATAAAGGCTCAGCCTGTGATTCAATGTGTGAAACAATATTTTACAAAGGTAATCGTATTGTAGAGGAGTGTTTGTACAGGATACTGATAATAACTAATGGAAGTGAGGTGTGTTCACTGAGCTAGGAAGGTGAAAACCCATCAGCTTTGTGAACAGTATTCAGGTGGATGTGATGCAGCTTCCTTTCAATATGTAAAATTCTTCTGGTAAAACTTAGTGCTTAGTGCAGAGTAAAGTTCTGTAAGATTGTTATTTGACCTTTTTTGGTCCAGGGATTTCACCTCAATAACTGATGACGATGGCGACAAAAGCATGTTCATTTTCATCTGTTTCAGGATAGATCAAATGGGGCTGCACCTGCAGAAGTACATTGAAACAACAGTAAAATCTAACCAACAGAACACTGATGAATTCTACTTCATGGTGGTTCGCTGCACAGAGGTAATGTTCTTGCAGAAGGATTAGAGATTGTAACGACTAAAGTGTTGGGCCACCACAAACCACCAGAACAGCTTCAGCTTGTCTTGGCATAGATTCTATAAGTCTTGGGAACTGCACTTGAAGGATGGAACATTGTTCTTCCAAAAGTTGTTCCCTCAGTTGGAATTTAATGATAGAGAGTGCTATTTAACACATCACTGCATCTCCCAATGAAATAATGACAGTAAAAGTATAAGCACCTTTCCAAAAAAGTAGAAGTACAAAAGTAGCAGCTCAAACTACTTCATCACTGATGCTGTCACTAACTTTCCTCACTAATTTACTTGACTAGACATAAAATATTATATAATTATTATTCTATAATTATATTATTACATAATTTGAAAAGTACAAATCCATCAACATTTTGCTTAAATACACAGGACTGAGTAAATAGAGTTAGTCACTCCCCACCTCTGCTAATATCACAGCTTCATTTCAGACTATGGAAACTTGCACATAAATAAAAGAGATGAACTACACATGTAAACTAATAGCATATTTTCCTATTATCAGATTTTTTCCCCCATGTTTTCTATTTTAAGTTTACCACTCTTTACTATTTTTTTTTCCAAGGATCAAATACAAAGGTCTGCTCATAAGGCCTTGATATCAAAAGCTGAGGAATGTGCCAATGTGGACTTCTCACCGCCTGGGAGAGCAGAATGTGATGTAACATTTGACATCTTGCACAACATCGCTAAAGCAAGATTTGCTGTTTCAGTTGCAGCAGATGTTATTGGTGTTTTGGTCCAAACACAAGGTGAACATTTCTACTTTTTTGTTTGTTTGCTTCTCAGTTTGCATGATTAAACTGTTATGATTGTGAGATTCTTTTAGAACAATATCCCAATATACACTATGTACAATATCCCAGTCCTAACAGATTTTCAAAAAAACTAAGAGGATAACACACTGAACATCAGTCTTTTACAGAATTGTTTGTGTTTTTGATGTGCACACCAGACAATAAGGCAGAGACAGGGTATAATAACCACAATGACTTTCAACTTTCAGTGCTCAAAACCCTGAATCTCACTGTTATTACATCATACAACCAAAGCGAGAGCTGGAGAAATACTTTACTACAAAATGACAGCTGACTCAAAAATTTTAAAGAGAGAGACAGAACATTTGGATCCATACAATATAAACATGAAAGCGCTTATCAGCCTATGTTCAGCAAGCAGTTCCTTAATCTATATGCGCACAGCACATACACTTCTCTTCGCCTTTTTTCTCTCTTCTAGCTCTCCCATTGGCTGTTGCCTGAATTACTCACCCAGTTCTGTCGCTGATCATCTCACACTACAGGACTCATTAACATTTTAAGTTGGAAAACATGTTTGAAAATATCGGAAGGCTAAATATCACACTACCACATCATCCACGCTGCTTCCGACATTGAAAGTCAAATCTTCAAATTGTGAACATTTGTCAGAATGGGCAATTTGGGGTTAAAAGCCTAAAAGTCAAGCTTTAAGCTTTGACAAAAAAAATCAGAGCATGAGACGATACTTTTGAAGCAGTTGTTGGCGGGATGTATCCATCTTCATGCTATGAAAGAAACGCTTTTGGATTTCAGTGTACAATTTTTAAAGAACAATTTTCACGAGTGTGAAGAACCATTTTAAAGGTTAAAGAATCGTGTAAAGGTTCACTATCAATAAAGATTTGTCCTCAAACTGGACATCCAAGCCAAAAACAATTCAGGAACATTTATTGTTAAGATTGTAGCAGAAAGTGCATCTCCTGTGGGAACTCAAAAAGAGATTCTTCATGGTTGTTAGTACTCATGTGAATTGAGACTGTTCTGATTGATATTTAGCATACTGTAACTAAGGGTTAACTCTATAACAATTGTAAGAGTGTTGAATCACTAAGGGTTAATATTGTTACTGCGATAAGTGTGATGAATTAAAGACACTAAAGGTTATTTCTATAACAGCAGTGTGGATGATGGTTTCAGAAATGTGTTAGGAGAAGAAGGAAACAGATGTATTATTTAGCACTCAAATTCAAGCTTTGTAATTAGATTGAATCTTATCCCGTCAAAGTACAGAGGAGGTTTATAAAACAAATTTTTAATTTATCCTGTTGGTGTTTTTGTTAATGATGTCATTCTATAAATTCGCAATTACTCTTCCTTTGCTGTGTATATGTCTTTATCAACTTATCAACACTGTTCTTCTCCACAGAAAACAAACTCACTCCTTTTTTTGTGCATATTATTCAGAAACTCAAAACGTTGAAGACGAAACAAATCTCCTCTTCCAGAAACTTCAGGAAACATTTACAAAGAACAAGTGGGTTCATATATTCTTGATTCGGAATTTGTGTAACAAGTTTGGCTTCAAGATCATTCAAAGCATCCAATGTAATGAGAACCTGAACTGGACTGTCCCTGAAGAGTTCCAAACCCAGAAGGTATATTTCATTCATAAAGACAAAGAGAGAAGTTAAATGTGTATAAGACTGGCATATATTTTAGGAACACATCATTAATTAAAATAAGTCATAAATATACTCCGTTGACTGTAATGGAGTGAAATTTTAAACTGTGTTACAATTGCAAGTCTAAGACTGTATTGCAATCTACATTTTCAGGATGAAACTGGGTGTTCTTGTGACGGATTCCTTGTTTATGGAACTGCATACACTGACGTTGTCATGGATCTGATGGACACATGCAATCTGAAAGAGGTGAAATTTAGCTCTATATTATATATACATTGACATGTTGTAAAAGTGTATCTTTTAACCAATCAGTTAATTATAATCCTATTGTAGCATGAGGGCTGGTGAGGCAGACAAGAAGGCAGGGTACAAGTGCGAGTTTCTTTTATTGAAGTTTTTACGTGGAATATCCAGATGACATGCAGGCCATGTTTCCATGGAGAAACACAAAACATGGTAACACAGGGAACTAAAATTAACAATAAAACTCAAAGGCTAGACTCCTACAAAGAAACCACGAGCAAAGAAACAAGAAAACAATAAACACAAAAAAATCAACCTAGAACATCCAACATTGCTGACTGGGAAACAAAGGAAAAAAAGGGTATATATACCAACATTGAAGACAAGGAACATCTGAGACTAATAGAGGATGGGGCTAGAAACAAGGAACAGGCGAGGGCTGAAGTCAGGGCAGAACAGAGAAGGAGCTAACACAAAAACAACAACAAAAGCACATGGCAGATATAAACAAAAGCACATGGCACAGGGAAACAAGAAAACAAAGGATAAAGCAGAGAAAGGCCAACACAATCGAGATGTAGCAGTCATGCTCCCACATTGCTTGTGTCACACAGATGTTGTATGTAGTGTAGTAGTACACAAGACCGGTCTCAGTTTCAAGACCACACTGACCTCAAGACCGTAAGCTAGTGGTCTTGGTCTTGTCTTGGTCTCGACCTCATTGGGATTTGGTCTTGCCTCTGTCTCATGGTAAGGTGGACTCGGAAATTGTTGTCGAGACCAGCCAAGTGAGACACCTGCCGTCTGAGGTAACTGGAAATTTAATTATTATTGAATGTCAACAAAACCAGAATAAATAGAATAAAACAGTCCTTTCTTTGGATCAGGAGTTCCCAAACGTTTGCCACTTGCAGCCCACACAAACAATCACAAAAGTTTTAAACGATCAGGGGTTTGTTATTGAGCCAAGAATTAAATGGATGTAGCCAAACTTCAATGCTGTAGCCTAGACTGGCGTGCATATTTTAGGTGATATTACTTTTCGTAAGTTTAATTAAAGCTTAATTGTTGTGCTTGTTCATAATACAGGTAATTATCTGCACAGGTTACGCTACTGTTCAGCAGCATTTTGGCAGTTTGCTCTTTGCAAATTCCATTAAGGTCAGAGATCAAACCACTGTAGTTCAAGTTAAGGTGGTTCCAAGGAACATGGTTCAGACTACTTTGGACCGAGCTGCAATGGCTTTGGGAAACAGTTGTTGGATGTTTGTTAGTTTAACAATCCATCATGGTTCAGCAGTGACTAGCGGTGTTGTTTGGGAAATGCACCCCAGATCTGACGCACCTTTTGTGATGTTTAGCTACTAAGTGCCAGATGTCTGGCTGAAGAGAGAAAAGCTGAGGAGTTCTGGTTCAATTTTTCAGGTTTAGATACATATTCACAATGATATGGTGATAGTATTTGTAGATGATAGTGATAGTAATGATAGTGATAGTAATTGTAAAGGTCTCCTTTTTGTAGATGTCTTCTTTGCATTCCTTCCAGCTTTGTCTGTATTTTTGACTTGTCTGTTGACATCTCTTAGCATACTAACTCAAGGCTTTTGATCTCATAAATCTTCTGGAAAACAATCCCTGTATTTCTACATTTGTTTTTGTTTTCAGTGTCTTTACAGATATTGTAATATTGGTCTTTGTCTTTCAGTCAATCTGTCGATCATTCACGGCATTGTATCCAATAACAATCTCGTTGACATTCTTATTGACAATGAAAGCCACTTCATTTCCTCTTTGTTGTTTGTGACATAAGCAGTAGATGGTGTGTTCTCCTGACTGAAAATCCTGTTCATTTGAGTTTGCTGATCCCTGATGTGATGTGTACATGATCCAACAGTCCTACAGTACTGTGAACTTGGTAATATGCACATAAAGTCCCCATGTCTGAAAGTATGAGGAAGGCCAGAGATTAAGATTGGAGGTTAATGAGTTGGAATTGGCTGCAGATGTGTTGGGAGCAGGAGAGGGTGAAGCCAGGGTGGGGCCTTTGTGGGGCAGTCCACATGTAGCTTTTTCTCCAAGAGGAGACACTGTGATGATATATACTGATCAGCCATGACATTAAAACCACCTCCTTGTTTCTACACTCACTGTCCATCTGTTCCTCTGTATACTTTGTTACCCTGTTCTTCAGTGGTCAGGACCCCCATGGACCCCCACAGAGCAGGTATTTTTTGGGTGATGGGTCATTCTCAGCAGTGAAACTGATGTGGTGGTGGTGTGTTAGTGTGTGTTGTGCTGGTGTGAGTGGATCAGACACAGCAGTGCTGCTGGAGTTTTTTAACACTGTGTCCACTCACTGTCCACTCTATTAGGCACTCCTACTTTGTTGGTCTGCCTTGTAGATGTAAAGTCATAGCTCATCTGCTGCTGCACAGTTCGTGTCGGTCATCCTCTAGTCCTTCATCAGCGGTCACAGGACGCTGCCCACAGGACGCTGTTGGCTGGATATTTTTGGTTGGTGGACTATTCTCAGTCCAGCAGTGACACTGAGGTGTTGAAAAACTGTCTGATCCACTAGCACAACACACACTAACACACCACCACCACCACGTCAGTGTTACTGCAGTGCTGAGAATGACCCACCACCCAAATAATACCTGCTCTGTGGTGGTCCTCTGGGGGTCCTGACTATTGAATAACAGGGTGAAAGGGGGCAAAAGTATGCATTATGCTAATTATTAATTATTATTTGTTATTAATGATAGTATTAATGTTAATTAGTATTTTTTAGTCATTAATGAGGAATGTTTTCACCAAATTTATACTGAAAATTGACTGACATTTGACACGTGACATTAACACTTCTTCTGCATCTCCATATTTTGTTCATGTAAAAACTCCTCTTAACCTCTAAAATAAAAAAGCTGTCAGAAGAACTATAAAATAAATGAAATTACATATAAATATCTTCATGTACAAATTAAGCATAGGCAAATGAAAATGCAAAGGTGTTTGTAGGTTAGTATTACATTATTATCAGCCTTAAAATGGTTTCTGGCAACCTGGCCAACCTGTTCAAATCCACTACATGGTTGGTTGGTTTTTAATCTTTTGATATTTTTTTCCTCACACCGAAGGCAGAAGAGAGCAGCCCAATATTCCCTGTTTGTGCAACTCTGGCAGCAGTCACACATGACATAAAATCAGCCAAAGGAAAGAATTCATTGGTAAGATGCACCAAAATGTGATATGCCGATGAACAATCACTGTGATTTCCTTCAGGATAAATCTGTCTATGTATCTATATGTATATATACATACGTAACTATTTATTATGAATATCTGTTTATAATATGTATTTCCTTTTGTGAACTACATTTTCAGATGACACAAGTGGAGATGATGTCAAAAGACAACAAAAACTGGCAAAACATGTCTGCAATCTGTATGAATGTGATGGAGGACAGACTCTCTACAATCTCAAAGGAGCTCTCCCTCTCTCACGACTCCAGTCTGTGGCCTGTTGTTCTCCATACTGTTATTGTGGTGAACCAGTCCATGTCTCCAGAGATGAAACTACTTAAGACACTCTGTTCTCAGCCAGGAAAAATGAAGGTACTTTAACTGCATCATTTAAATAACCAAATAAATGTCTAAATGGTTATATATAACACATTACAGAAACAGTTTAGTTTCTGCTTTTCTGTCACTCCAGCACCAGTCACTCAATGTCCTTTACTCAGATTGGAATGAGATTTACCTGGCTGTGTTGGATTAGCATGAGATTTGCCTGGCTGTGTAGGATAAGAATGAGATTTGCCTGGCTGTGTTGGATTAGGATGGGATTTGCTTGGCTGTGTTGGATTAGGATGGGATTTGCTTGGCTGTGTTTGATTAGGATGAGATTTGCCTGGCTGTGTTGGATTAGGATGTGATTTGCCTGGCTGTGTAGGATAAGAATGAGATTTGCCTGGCTGTGTTGAATTAGGATGAGATTGGCTTGGCTGTGTTGGATTAGGATGAGATTTGTTTGGCTGTGTTTGATTAGGATGAGAATTGCTTGGCTGTGTTGGATTAGGATGAGATTTTCTTGGCTGTGTTGGATTAGGGTGAGATTTGCTTGGCTGTGTTTGATTAGGATGAGATTTGCTTGGCTGTGTTGGATTAGGATGAGATTTGCTTGGCTGTGTTTGATTAGGATGAGAATTGCTTGGCTGTGTTGGATTAGGATGAGATTTGCTTGGCTGTGTTGGATTAGGGTGAGATTTGCTTGGCTGTGTTGGATTAGGGTGAGATTTGCTTGACTGTGTTGGATTAGGATGAGATTTGCCTGGCTGTGTTGGATTAGGATGAGATTTGCCTTGCTGTTTTGGATTAAGGTGAGATTTGTTTGGCTGTGTTTGATTAGGATGAGATTTGCTTGGCTGTGTTGGATTAGGGTGAGATTTGCTTGGCTGTGTCGGATTAGGATGAGATTTTCTTGGCTGTGTTGGATTAGGGTGAGATTTGCTTGGCTGTGTTGGATTAGGATGAGATTTGCTTGGCTGTGTTGGATTAGGATGAGATTTGCTTGGCTGTGTTGGATTAGGATGAGATTTCCTTGGCTGTGTTTGATTAGGATGAGAATTGCTTGGCTGTGTTGGATTAGGATGAGATTTTCTTGGCTGTGTTTGATTAGGGTGAGATTTGCTTGGCTGTGTTGGATTAGGGTGAGATTTGCCTGGCTGTGTTGGATTAGGATGAGATTTACCTAGCTGTGTTGGATTAGGATGAGATTTGCCTGGCTGTGTTGGATTAGGATGTGATTTGCCTTGCTGTTTTGGATTAAGGTGAGATTTGTTTGGCTGTGTTGGATTAGGGTGAGATTTGCTTGGCTGTGTTGGATTAGGATGAGATTTACCTGGCTGTGTTTGATTAGGATGGGATTTGCCTGGCTTTGTTGGATTTGGCTGGTATTTGCCTGACTGTTTTGTATTGGGATGCTATTTGCCTAGCTGTTTTGGTTTGGAATGGAATTTCCCTGAGTGATTTGCTGGCTGAAATACAAATTAGATTTACTTAATTATGGCCTGTCTGTTTGCGTTTTGGTTTCTTGCTCTTCTCCTTTGACCTCTATGATCCACAAGTTGAAGTATTCTTACAACTATCATGCCATGTTCAGAGTCTCTAAATGACTTTTTTCGACCAATCCAACACTCAACTAAACCCTGATATTTAAAATGTCTGTCAATATATAATGTACAACGAGATTCACGAGGAGAGGCCCTGAATATTCTGTTGTAACTGCTGTTACAATTAAGCACTCTGAAGCAAAAAAATACGCTACATACCTTGACGTATATGTAATCGATTGCATTACATGCGATGCTGGAAGTGATTTCCATTTTCTGCCAGACACATGAAGGGGTACGGGGGGATGCACCCGGAAGTTGCAAACAGAGGTTAAAAGTCGCGACGGCTGTCTGGCGCTTACCTCATCGCTCCGACGCAGGGGCATACCGGCTTGTTCAAAGCTCCATATACTGAGGGGCACATTGCATGTTGTTTCGTTCAGATTGCTTCGTCCTAGCGAGAGTTATTACAGAATATTTAGGGCTTCTTTTGAGTGAATCTCCCTGTATATTTGTGTGAAGGTGGATTATATACCTACGAAAATGGCAACTCTGTTTCACACTGCATGATGCTACAGCTGACAAGCTTGTTTATCACTCACAGAAAACATTCATTCCAACGATGCCTGATATCCAAGAACAGATGCAGGGATTAAAACAACAAGGTTCAAGTGAAACATTCTGGAGTAAGTTGTTCTTTTAGTCAAAGCATGTCCTACATATATTACACAACATTTAAAATCATTGGTGCATAACTGTATTTTGGTTTCTAGTACAAAGGCAAAATGTAGAAAGCATTGTGTCTACCCAAACTACAGACAGTGAGCTACAGTCCTCAGCTACACCTAGAGTACTGGTAGCATAGATGCAAAATTGTTGACAATGAATGATGTGATTGACAATGAACATGTTACAAATCCAGCCAATGTTTTGAAAACATTATTTATTTAGATTTTTTTCATGCATTTACATGATAATGATTGAGTGAATTAAGTTTTTCGGAATAAATATCCAGATATGTCTTCTTTACCAGGTCAAGATAAAATCCTTGATAAAAACAGGATATATTCATTCTTTAGATCACTGTTTCAGTACCCTGGTCCTGATGTAACTCTCCTAAGCATTTTTGTGTTTTCCTGCTCTTACACACCTGCTCAAACTAATCAGCTCATTAACAAGCTCTGTCTGAGCTAAAGTGAGTGTAATACCACAGGGAAAACACACTATTTTAGTGAACCACTGTGTTAGTGGTTAGACAGGTTTGAAGTGTGTTAGAAAACAATGAAATATAAAGTAAAAGAAATATAAATATATGCATTCTACCTTTGTGTACATCAGCGTGCCAGTGCGGTGAAGCAGTCTTGATTGAAAATGTAGGTACAGTATAAATCTTCAGTATAAATGAAATCATGTCATTTTATTATGCTTTTACATGTTAGAATGTGACTCTTATCCTCCATTATTCATGTAGTGTGGGAGACCATGGGTTGTTGCTGATTGCCCAAAATGCAGAAGAAAGATTGGTGGAACTGGTCATAATCCAGTTCCTGGCTTCACTCAGATGCGGTAAGTATCATTTCACTTGTCTTAGTTTTTGGTATTAGAAAAATTATCAAAACATATACTTTTATATTCAGATTGTATATGCAACAATTAATGTAATTAAAGCTATTACTCACCTAAGTTAAATACATATTTCTATATCTGCATTTTTTTCGTTCTTTATCTCAATATGCAGGATATCTGATGATGATCAAATGGGTTACATTTTGGGAGATGCCAGCAAACGCAGTTTCCCTGGCTGTGAAAGAAATTTGTCTGGAGCCTCTCTGTGCCTTGTTCGAGCACTCATACACTCCTGTCTGCTCTGGGGAGCGATTGATAATCATCAGGTACTGCACTGATTTTGAGAGCTAAATAATATTTCATATCTAAGCTCAGCTAAAATTATTTTCCTGAACAGGGAGCCTAATGTTGGACTACAGAAAATTCTGAATAGAGATTCTCCTTTGATAGGAAAATACGAGACTAGGCTTAATCCCTGTCTGAGAAAGCAGTCAAAAGAGTGGTTCATTAATTTATTTTTCAATCACAAAAATAAAGGGTTTATGCAATCATGACCCTGAAAACTAAAAACTGTTTCAAAATAAAATATTTCTTGTTGATTCTGCTTGAATAACAGTAATAATTGTTTTTTCATCAAATTAAAGCTTTAAATCTTTTTGCTATTAGGCCACAGAAGATCTATTAGCAGTTTCAGGCTGTGATGTTGGGATGTTTCTCTGTGATCATCTTCAAAAGGACATTGAGTTGCTTGGAAAGGCTCTGGGAAAGAACACTGAAAATGCTGAAATCGCTATTCACATGTTTTTACGCAATATCATAGAAAGTCCCTCAGGTACCGTATTTAAATTCTTTTTTTGTTTTATACTTGGTTATACTGATTGCCTGACCCTGATTTCATTGTTATTAATTCAATAAGGAATCTTATTAAGTTGCACAACAGCAAAACTGTACACTATTTATTTAAAAACTATAAACCAAATTATTTCTCCAGTGAAATGTAACTTTAATTCAATAATAATTCTAAAAATGGTTTATTCCAGATGTCAGGAAGCTTACTGCAAGAAATAGGCACAAAAATGCAGGCCATAGGGGTTGCAAAGACTAGTCAACTAAAAAATACACTAACAGGCATTGTGGGCAGCAGCAGACTAATTAAGGACAGTGGCAGTAGAAACTGCAGTGAACAGGCAGGAGAAGAGAATCGAACAAGTTTTCTGCTACACACAATAAACAAAGTACTTTAGTAGTGTGGAAATACAACCAGAGTAAGTAACCAGAGAATGTTTAGCACTATGAAAACAAACCTCTATTAAATAACGTTGACTACTGCCTGGCAAACACACGAGGACATCTCATTTTCTTGCAACCAGCGACTTCAAACTAAATTCAGCAATATCTTCTTAAAATGGAATATTGTTAATATTTTCTGGTTCACAGACTAGGCCTCTATTTCACTCTAAAAGGATCACTGGTGAGCAGAAATACAACTGCTTGCTACATATAAATCAAAAAAGGCACTCCTCTAACTCTCCTCATTCAGTGTGCATCATCCATTTGGAACGTTTCAGGAGTGACCATTTTTCCTTAGAATGCTGTACGAGTTTCTCTGTGTTTGATTGGACTACCATATCAGGGTGGTGTCAAATGAATGGTAAAGCCCTGCCCTCCATTACCATGTATGGCATATTGTATCACTTCCATGTTTTCAATAAAAGAGACTTCTAATTCTAAGTGTCATACACTATTAAAATAAAATCGACGATTAGGTTGTAGATGACAAATGAGGAGTTGTTAGTTTCACAACAATCTCTGGAATTTTATACTGTATGTCTAAGTTGTGTAATCACAGATAAAATAGTAAAAGTAAAAGAAAATGAATGAATGGTCTATACTTCCCACAGGAACTTAAAATCGAATCATTTTAGTGAATAATAATGTTTCTTTTCATAATCCTGAGAATTAGCCCTTTTGTTAGATGTATGGATTTGTGCACATTGGTTGAAGTTAAAGTTTGTCTATAATATGAATATTTATAAATATGAGCTGTAGTTATATGAACATTGCTTATTTAAGAAGCTATACCATCTTTATACTTCCACAGCTGATAGTGCCCTTGAGTTTGATACAACTGAAACTAGACAAAAAAGAAATGAGTGGGAAAACATAATGCAGTCCAAGACGACAAAGTTCTTTAAGGTACAATATTTCCACATATCTGTTGACCTAAATTGTGCCCCTGGGCAAGTCTTTTTGCACACTTACTGACAAAATTTAAAGAGAAGCATGTGATTTTGTTAAATGTATTTATGTACTAAGATAGGACTTGTTACAGTTATGCTGTCTATGGTACCTTCATTATGTTTGCTATCAATAGCTAAATTTGTCTGAACATGTAATCACTTTACATGTTTGTTGTGTAGGCAGTACGAAACAATACCTGTTCTGCACAACTGATGTTCGTTTTTACTACAGATGAGCAAGATGCACATTGATAAGATGTAATTAATAGTGTCAATTATTGAAATGATGACTGATTTGTCACTGCAGGATTTTGAAAAAAATCTCTCTGAAGTGCACAATAACATTTTGAAATGGCGTGGAACAAACCCTCTGATAAACATTGTGTACAATGAACTGCCAAAAGTGGAGGATCTGTCCACGACTGGTCCTTACAACTGCCCACTGATGTGGAGGTATGAACAGAAAATGACCATTCAGCACCTAACCCATCTGATTGAGCAGGACAGTTGTTCAAAGCAATATCCAGCACTTTTGGACCTCCTGAGGAAGGTTAGCACATTCATCCAGTTTTCTCATAATAAACAGCACTGTGTGGTACAGCTGCAATGCAATATCTAAAAATAATGTTTAATTAGTAATAATATATTGGCATTAAAATGTGTATATTATGAAATACTCACACACTATTATTTTTAAATATGTGCATCTTGGATGTTTACAGCATGGCCACATTCAGAACATCAAGCATCTCCCTCAAATCCTCAGTCTTCAACAGAGGCTCATACACCACTTCCACTATGTTGATTCATCAGAGTGGAAAGATATGTCATTTGAGGAGTTCCTGACAAAAGCACCACAAGGTATCAACATCAAAATTATATTTAGTACATTTGTTTATTGTTACTACACTTAAAAAAATTGTTATTCAAAATGTGGTAACGAGTAGTTTAACTGAATTGGATATTATAGTGTATTACCCAGAGCTCATGACCGTAGGTGAGGGTATGGATGTAGTCCGACCAGTAAACAGAGAGCTTTGCCTTATGGCTCCCTCTTCACCACTACAGTCCAGTACAGTGACCGCATTACTGCTGCGGCCTGTCCCAGTCTGTGACCGATCTCACAATAACTCTTCCCATTACTCGTGAACAAGACCCTGAGATACCTAAAATCCTCCACCGGGTGTAGATGTTTTTCCCTTATCTGGAGTGGACATGCCATCCTTTTCCAGACTAGGACCATGAACTCAGACTTGGAGGTGCTGATCTGCATACCAACCACTTCACACTCAGCTGCAAACCACTCTAGTAAGCATTGGAGGCATCCATGCAGTGTGATACCATGGTAATAGGCACACACTCTCCGGTCCCCTTTCGTAAAAAAATGGACCACCACCTAATGGTCCAATGGTACTGTTCCCAGGGCCTTGCAACATTGCAGAGGCATGTCAGCTATGACAGACCCACAACATTCAGAGCCTTAAGCATTTCTGGGTGAATCTTATCCACCCCTGGTGCCTTACCACCGAGGAACTTGCCAACCACCTCAGTGACCTCCACCAGGGAAATGGAGTCTGACATGCCAGAAACCTCTGGCCCTGACTTCTGTGAAGCAGGCATGTCTCTCGAGTTTAGAAGTTCCTCAAAGTGCTCCTTCCAACGACCAACAATGTCCTCATTTAAAGTCAGAGTTTCTCCACCCCTGCTGAAGACAGCTTGCGCAAAGCCACCCTGACAACTCCTGAGTCACTGCACAGTTGTCCAGAACCTCCTTGAAGCCAACCAAAAGTCTTTTTCCATGGCCTCATGTTGCGACCCATCTAGGGTAAGCCATAACATAAAAAAGGTCTCCCCCAACTTCCCACCACCAACTGGCAGACCAGTCACACTCAAACACAAATTACTAGTCTTATGAGCTTTACTGTAGATTGTGGAAGCTAAAGTTTCAGGAGTGGTCTCAGTCCAAAAGAACAAAGAAAAATATACCTTGCCAATCAAGTAACTTTCCTCCATAAAAGAAACAAAAATACAGAAACCTAGCCTAACTCCCTCAACAAAAACAAAGACAAACCCCAAAGAAAAACAGGCTACACCCCCTACAGCTTCCAATCTAGAAGTCTGAGTCTTTCAACAAAAGGCTTCACATACCACCAAAGTGGACAGTTTAAAACATCACAACGGACTAGCAACCACATGGAGATTAGGCCCATCTACTCTGTGTTGGAAACTCTTGGTCTGGCTGGTCAGGTGTAAAACATCAAGGGAAGAAAGAGGAGCCGGCCACCAGGCTTATAAACTTTTGCCCTGATCTCAGCAAAGTCAATCGGCACAGTCCACCACACCTCCATCAGCAGCAACACCTGAAGATTGCTAGAAACAGGAGAGCAAGGGAACTGAAGAAAGTGGAAGCGGACGCAAGACAGAAGAAAAAAAACATTTAAACAATACGTCATTAGACGTAACACCTCGCCATACTCCTCCCATGTTCTGGATTTTGCTCTGCTGAGTTGAGGGTCCTCCAAGCCATCCAGTCCCTAAAGTCCTCCTTCAGCTTGACGGCTTCCCTCACCACCGGTGTCCACCAGAGGTTCTTGCATTACCACCCTGACAGGCCCCAACATGCTTTTGGCCACAGCTACACTTTGTAGCTTCCACAATAGAGATTTCCATTTTTACTCCATGTCCCCTACCTCCTCTGGAACATGAGAAAAGTTCTCCCTGAGGTGAGAGTTAACTAACACCTATCAAGGAGTTGGTTGAGAGCCGACACTGTGGGTGAAGGTGAGCCCAACTATATCTTGTCGGTACCTCTCAAGCTCCCACACAAGCTCCATCTCCTTCTCTCCCAGTGAGGTTACATGCCATGGGCCGAGAGCCAGTTTCCACCACAGGGGTCCATGCCACATAAGTGTTTATGTTCACACTTTAATAAAAACATTTCAAAAGCTTTATTTTACAGAAGAAAGTTTTTTAAACCTTTAAACCTAAAGTTTTAGGAATCTAATGCCTTTATTTAAAAATATTATATATATATTTGTGGTGTGAAAGTTTTATTAGTTATTTTGTTATGATTTTTTATTTAATCTCATTTCAGCTGATGTCCCTTTGCTTCAAGAGTGTACTAATGTGCTGATGAACATCTGGGAAAAAATTAAACACTCATCCTGTAAGTTTTACCTTTATATTTATTTTTCCCTCACTATCAGAAAAGAAATTCAAATGATTTTTTGTTTGGCAGACTTGGATATTCCAACTGACTTGAAGGAGAAGGACAAGAGCAATGTAATGATCAGTGATCTTTTGCCTTTGGAAAACCCACAAACAGTGATGCGGATAGTGACATATTATCTTGCCAAAATGCAAAATGACTGCATCAGCAGTGCTAAAATAAGGCAGTATGGGTAAGTTGTTGATTAGAGTCCAAATTTTTGTTCTTTCCTCCAAATTTTAATTTGAAATTGTGAGGAACATACTGTTCCAAAGTTTGTGATCACTTGCCATATTAACAATTTTTATTATTTTACATAAAACCATAACTTATACAGTGTGGATTTAAATATTGCAAACTATTCACCAACATGTACTTTAGATGTTTTATTCCATATTTCAAACAATCTGTAAAAAGACGTTATTAATGATAAATAATGTACTATACTATATCATCTATTTACATATTTTTTGTAAGTTCAAGTGATCTGACATTGAGCTCCACTTTTGAAATATGATAAATTCTTTATTTTATTTTTCTTAAAACTGGATTCTGGATCTATCTAACATTGTTTCATTTTTTAGTTATAACTTCTTAATGCCCTACTGATTATCTAAAAATATATACACAAATATATATATATATATATATATATATATATATATATATATATACGTAGTTGTGGTCAGAAGTTTACATACACTTATCACATGACAATATTGAGTGACCTCTTTGAACTGTATGTTTTTGGGTAGAATGAGGGTACAACATACATCTTTAATAGAAAAAAAGAGGTCCACAAGTTTTTTTTTTTGGGGCAGGGTGGTCTGAAATCAACATAGAATCAAAATATACATACAAGGTCAAAAATCTACAAACAGCACAGCTAATATTTGGGTAATTGTCTCTTAGGAAGTTGCATTTTTCAGGCCATTCTGAAAGCTTAATGGTAGCCTGCTTTATCCATTCCACAACCAGCTTTGATGTGTGTTTGGAGTCATTGTCCTGTTTGAACACCAAATTGTGCTCAAGTTTCAACCATCCAGCTGATGAATTTAGGTTATACCAAATAAATCTGAGGTAGTTCTTCTTTTTCATTGTTCTATTCCATGCAATGCCAGAGCATGATGCTACCACCACCATGCTTAACGGTTGGTACAGTGCTCTTGGGGTTGAATGCCTCACCTTTACTCATCCAAACAAACCTCTGGTGATTGTGGTCAAACAACTCAATCTTTGCCTCATTTGACCATGAAACATTCCTCCAGAAAGCTGTTTCTTTGTCCATGTGGTCAGCTGCAAACATCAGTCTAGCTTGAAGGTGTCAATTTTGGAGCAGGGGCTTCTTTCTTGGACAGCAGCCCTCAGTCCATGGTGTTGTAAAACTGGCTTGACTGTAGACAGTGACACTGGTTTTCCAACAGCATCCAGTTCAAGGTAGCCCTGGGCCTTGATGGTTCTTGGGTTGTACTTATTCAAACCAATTTTCTTTTGGGTCTTCTTCCAGACCTTGGCTAAATGGCTACACCTCTCAATATCTTTTACTTACGTATAGTTGTTTGAACTGATGATCATGGAATCCAAGAAACATATCTGATTTGTGTAAGCATATGATCATCTTTCCCAGATTGGCACTGAGCTCCTTGGACTTTCCCCATCATAATGTGTGTTGGTCAATTAAATGAGTGCTGTCAAACAGACCCTTTTTAGATGGGCACAGAGAAGCTACCAGCTATAGTCAATCATAAGTTAAAAGACATTTGGGAACTTAAACACCTCTGAATTGATAATCTGAGTGGGTGATGTATATATTTGACCTTGTATGTATAATTTTGAGCCTGGGTTGAAATTGTGCACCAAATTCTTGTTTTTTCTTTCTATTCAAGATGTCGTACCCTCATTTTACCCCAGAAAAAGAACAGTTTAAAGAAGTCACTAAAAGCACAATATGGTCATGAGATATATATATATATATATATATATATATATATATATAAGCAAAATTTAATTGAAAATAGCAAATAGTACAAAGACAACAAATCAAATGCTGTTGTTTCTTGAAAAATATATGCCCATTCTGAATTTGATGCCAACAACATGTTCCAAAAAAGTTGGGACGGGGGCATGTTTACCACTGGGCTGCATCACCCTTCTTTTAACAGCACTCTGTAAGTGTTTGGGAACTGAGGAGACACTGCTGTAGTTTTAAAAGTGAAATGTTTTTCTATTTTTGCTTAACAAAGGATTTTAGCTGCTCAACAGTTTGGGGTCTCCTTTGTCATATTTTTCATTTTATAATGTGCCAAAGGTTATCAGTGGGTGACAGGTCTGGACTGCAGGCAGGTCAGTTTAGTGCCCAGACTCTTTTAATATGGAGCAATGCTATTGTAATACATGCAGAATGTGGTTTTACATTGTCTTGCTGAAATAATCAAGGCCTTCCCTGAAAAAGACGTTGCCTGGATGGCAGCACATGTTGCCAAAACATGTATATATCATTCAGCATTAATGGTGCCTTCACAGATGTGCCAGTAGCATGTGCACTAACACACCCCTATACCATCATGAATACTGGCTTTTGAACTGTGCACTGATAATAAGCTGAGTGATCTTTAGCCTGGATGACACAATGTCCATGATTTCCAAAAAGAATTTCAAATGTTGATTCGTCGGACCACAGGACACTTTTTCACTTTCCGTCCATTTTAAATGAGCTCAGGCCCAGAGAAGGTGGCAGCATTCCTGGATCCTGTTTATATTTGGTTTCTTCTTTATGTTTTAGAGTTTTAACTGTCATTTGTGGATGCAGCACCAAACTGTTTTCATAGACAGCGGTTTTCAGAAGTTTTTCTGAGTCCATGCAGTGATTTCCACTACAGAATGTCAGTTTTTTAAGCAGGGCCATCTGAAGGCCCAAAGATCACGGACAGCAAATACTGTTTTTTGGTCTTGTCCCTTACATACAGAGATTTCTCTGGATTCTCTGAATCCTTTAATGTTATTATGTACCATCGATAATGAAAAGCAACAGTTCCTTGCTGTTTTTACGTTGCAGAAATGTTATTCTTGAATTGTTGCACTATTTGATCGTGCAGTCTTTCAGAGTGGTGAAGCCCTCCTCATCTTTACCTCTGAAAGACCTCTGAACATCTCTCTCTCTGAGATGTTCTTTTTATACCCAATCATGTTACTGACCTGTTGCCAGTCAACCAAGTGTTTTTTTAAGCATTACAAAACTTTGCCCCCATCTCAGCTTTTTTGGAACGTTTTGTTGACATCAAATTCTAAATGGGCATATATTCTTCAAAAAACAATTAAAATTCTCAGTTTCAACATTTGACATGTTGTCTTTGTACTGTTTTTTTCTGTAATGTGTTTTTGTTGGAATTCCAAACTTTTGAATGGTTGCATATGTAATTTATAAACTGTTGAAACATTATTTCAAGTGAGCACAAAAGTAACAAGTAAATTCTGCCAATATAGAGAAACTGAGTCTGAAAACCTCAAACCTTCACATGTGATTACTTGTGACTTGGAGGAAGATTTCCTTCCTATCGCCATCTCCAATATTGGATACATTGTGAATGAGGATGGCACCGAGACCATTGACTACAATTTCAAAACTCTTGAGAAACAGCTGATCAATCGCTTCATCAGTGAAAAACCTCCCATTAACCTCTCGGTATGTTTTTGTTACATTTGCTAGCAAAAAATGAAAAAAAAAATATTAAAATTGATTTACAAAATTTTATTAAGTTTTTTATTGATACATTGGACAGTTCAGTAATGAATTTAATTTAGGTGTGCTCTACTTAAGCTGTGTTATCTGCTTTACCATTATATCAGACTCTGCCCATTATGGAACGTAACCCTGTGAAGACCTTGCAGTCATTCTTCTCAAGAGAGAAAAATAAGCTGGTACAAACAATCATTTTCATACTTTTTCAATAATTTTCTCAGCTGACATTGTTAAGTTCATTGTAGAATAAATGTATTTTTTTCTGTCTGGATATTTTCAGGTACCTTTGAGCATCCAGGACAAGAATTACATAATGAATGAAATGAGATTCATAAATGAAATATCTGCTGCTCTGTCCACCCTGAAAATAGCCATTGGCTTTTTGGAAATATCTTTCAGCTCTCCAGACATGCTTTTGGTGAAGTACATGAAACATGAACTGAGAATGGAGGACAGGTCAAAGCACCTTGAGCTTCCGGTATGATAGCTTTCTAAAAATTCAGCAGGCTGCCTATGATGCTAATGTTCTCAAGACTCTCAAAAATAAAGGTGCCAAATACAGGGTTCTTTTCACAATGCAAGTGTCTGTCTGAGATGTAAAGTGTAGAGAACCTTTTTAAAATTAAATAACCTCCACGTAACGAGAAGGTTATAGGAAGAACCCTTAAACTGGTATAGGACCTTTATATAATGTGAGGTTCTTTAACACTATCCTAACGCTCACAAATCCCTCTTCAATCATGGTTCTTTTACCTTTTTAAAAGTATAGTCCCTGTATGTGTTGACAAAAGTAATACTGTGAAACAAAGAACCTCATTACTTACTTCCAGGTTTTGAAGACATGCCGGGTGAAGCACATCCAGTCACTCTGGGAGGTTTTGTTCACAAGACGCTCAGTTCTGCTCACTGAGATGAACCAAGTATGTGTTTAAGGGACAAAAAAACGACAAAAATAATAATACAAAAACCATGGCTTCATTTATTAGACCATAATGATACCTGTATAATATGACAATGTCTTGGACATTATTATTATTGTTGCTGTTGTTGTTGTTATTATTCATTAATAATTAAATAATAATTAAGTATAATTAATCTTTTTTCAGGTTTATTCCACGTTTTATGATGTTTATTGCTGTAAACAAAATCCTCTGTCATTTTTTATTTGCTTAAATGTATTTTAAAATGTAACTAATACACAAAATTCCTTCCTGTTGACCTGGCCATTTTCTATGTTAGGAACCCTTCTACATGATCAGCCAAGGCTTCCATGAGAGTTTCAGTACAGAGGAAGAAAGCAGTGTTAATGCAGCCCTGGCCAGAATTCGAAACATGGACCTCTTCATCACGGAACTGCATGATGTCATCATGAATATCGAAGCCAAAGAACTGAAACCAGAGTGGGAGTAAGTACTGATTTCATGACACATAATCTGTATTCTCATAGTTCACTGGAATGCCATTTCATTCAGTAGTTGCTATTTGGATTTATCTTTTAATCTTATTTTCTACTTTGTTTTACTAGCATCAAAGGTACTTTTGATGCCCTGCTACATGGGAAGGAGCTGGATGAAAACAGCGTTAACAGCCTTTTGGAGCACTTAAATGAAGACTTGAAGATGACACATGTGGTTTCCTTATGGAAACATGCTGTGCAAAGAACAACTCAATAACAGCTCAATGTGGCAGTTTATGTAGACTGTAAAGAGTGAAACAAAAAAAAATCCTAAAATTGACCAAATTTGACCAATCCATTTGAAATCTTTACACAGCATCATTTAACAGCTATTTCAACTGCATCTTTATTTTAGGTACTTATTCAAACTTACTGCAGATTGTTTATGTCCATTTTACAACATCAAATGTTTTAATCAAAGCAACATTAATAGGGTAACAAACTATGTTGATGAAACCATTTTTTACTTAATGTGCTAAAATTATAGGCATGACTTATTACTGTTAATCATATATTTACCCATCTTACAATGATAAGGTTAAAGATCATTTAATATAGACATGCTTGCTTGATTGTGGTAAAATTCTGAAAATTTATTTGCACTGTCCTTGTTAATCATTTGCTTAACAAATTCTTTCAGTCCCATCTTCAATTATACATAATTACTGTCTGATGAAACATTACATCATGATACTGATTGCTTTGAGCACATATCGATTATGAGTTTAGATGGACAATTTGAATGCATGTTTGGGGTTATTGTGGCATTTATGACTTGTGCATGGTGATTAGGTCTAGGTTATCCGGTTTATATAATTAAGGTCAAGTTTTTGGTGATGGGAACGTACTACAGGCTGTCTTTTATGATTATGAATACTATATAGGGCAAAATTGTAATCCAGTGAACTATTCTACTTTCCAGTGTAATAACCAGTCTATCTTGTTGTATCAGAATTATTTAGCTTGATCATAAATAAAAAACTTAATAATTTAATTAAATGATTGCTATGTTTCTGACTCTGATATACTTCCATGTTTATCTTTTATAATGATGCCTAAGGTTAAAATAATACATCAAAATGTGGAGGAAGGCTTTTTATCAAGGGGCTTCTGTAAAAAAAAAAAACAAGCTAACTTGTTTATGCCCAGACTCCAAAGGGGGGTTTAATCCCTCCTCTTTTGCCTTCAGACTGTACCTTACTCACAATACACAAAGCAGGGGTGACTCTAGAATTTTACTTTCGGTAATATCGTTCATATAAATGCAGTAACACTGATGTGTTGGTGGCATGTTAGTGTGTGTTGTCATGATCTGAGTGGATCAGACACAGTGAAATTTTAAACACCTCAGTGTCACTGCTGGACTGAGAATAGCCCATCAACCAAAAATATCCAGCCAACAGCGTCCTGTGGACAGCGTCCTGTGACCACTGATGAAGGACTAGAGGATGACCAGCACAAACTGTGCAGCAGCAGATGAGCTATCGTCTCTGACTTTACATCTACAAGGTGGACTGACAAGGTAGGAGTGTCTAATAGAGTGGACAGTGAGTGGACACAGTGTTTAAAAACTCCAGCAGCACTGCTGTGTCTGATCCACTCAGACCAGCGCAACACACACTAACACACCACCACCACGTCAGTGTTACTGCAGTGCTGAGAATGATCCACCACCCAAATAGTACCTGCTCTGTGGGGGTCCATGGGGGTCCTGACCATTGAAGAACAGCATAACAAAGTATGCAGAGAAACAGATGGACTACAGTCTGTAATTGTAGAACTACAAAGTGCTCCTATATGGTCAGTGGAGCTGAAAACATGGACAGTGATTGTAGAAACAAGCTTTTAATGTTATGGCTGATCGGAAACCCCATTTCCAACAAAGTTGGGATGCTGTGCGAAATGTAAATACAAAAATGCAATCATGTGCAAATCATTAAAACCTTATATTTAATTTAAAACAAAAACAACATATGAACTTTAGAAACTGAGAAACTTCATTGTTATTTTTATATATGTATGTATGTTATATATGTCCATTTTGAATTTGAGCTAAAAAGTAAAGAAAGTATTATTCAAAGGAAGTATTTCTCAACACTTTAGCCTCATTGTGGATGAACTTAGGGTAGTGCATGCAGGATCTCTAGAGACCACCTATGTGTCTGTGAAGAGTAACAGGTCCATAGTAGAACCTCCTGATTTCAGCAGGGGAAAAGGAGACCCCAGCTTGTCTTTGAGGAGTAAAGGGTCCATAGTAGAACCTCGTGGTTTTTGCAGTGAAAATAGAGGACCCAGCTGTGTGCAATAAAGAGTGACTGACTCCTGATAAAAGCTCCTAAATTTAGCAGTGGCGCTGAACCCTCTGACCCAGGGTAAATTATTGTCTTTCAGTGTAACATTGATGAGTAATCGAATAATAGAACTTTAGCACATATAGCACACCCTGACTTTAAACCTGAGCAGTGGAAATGGATAGTCTAGTAAGTTTAGTCACTGGCTATATGGTATGCTCATCTAATAATAAAAGTAATAATCTATGAAAATGTATGAGCATGAGTAAGACAAATGTTCACATTGCATGTTTGCCAACCACTGACCCTGCATTTACCATTTCCAGATGTATAAAATTTAAAACTAGGACACACTGTCTCTAATGATTCAGGGCATAATGAAATTCATTGTGGCAAACACATTTTTTTTTATATCCTCATAAATTGTATATACACCTACATCTGGTCATTTCATCAGAAACATCTACCATGTAGCTGCACTTTTTTACATACTATAGCCTATCTGTTGCTGCAAAATTTACCAGCATACCTTTGAGAACAATACACCAAAAGTTCTTAATCAGAGCCCCAGTTGCTTAAATAAACAGAGCAGGACTCCAAATCCCCAAAAGAGGAGAGTTCAAAAACAAGGCAGATTCTTAAAAAAAGGAAGGGCTGATAAATTGTGCATCAACAAATGGGCTACAGTCTGTAACTGTAAACCTTCAAGGTGCACTTATATGCTGATGAAATGTCCAATAGGTATAACTACAAAGTAGGGCTGAAGTGATTATTCTACATTACTGAAAATGTTGAAAATTAAAACTTATCCACAAGTATTTTTGTTTGTCAATTTTTTTTCACCACTGGTGTACTATCTTTAATCATTTCTTCCACACTAGCAGACTGTGATCTCAACATGGACTCCTGTGAAACACTCTGTACTGCTCTACAATCAGCAAACACCCCCCTGGAAGAGTTGGACCTGCAGGATTCAGGAGTGGAGCTGCTCTCTGCTAGATTGAAGAGATCACACTGTAAACTAGAAATACCCAGATGAGCTTTCTGTGAATAAGATCCTAAGTACTAAATGTTATGCTCTGACATTCAAAGATTAATTCTTTTGATAAAAATCTGGTTGATATGAGGACACAGCCTTCTCACCTCAGGAATTCTAGAGCTTCAGAGAAGCTAGCTAGAAAGATTAGCTGTCTGTGTAAAGTGATCAAAAACAAACCACACACTTTGCGAAAACGTTTGTTGTGAGAAGTTATTTTGTTAACAACAGTGAGTCTATATGTGGTGCTGAAAGGAAGTTTTAGTCAGTCAGTACAATAGCGAGGTCTTTTGCAAATAGGAGAGACTCTTAAATGCTTGTTTGTTTTTTTGTTTTTGTTTTTTTGATGATTCTGGACATAGTTGGTTTCTTATATTCTTTCTCCTCTTTTTCTTTTCTTTCTTCAGATTGTTAGGTTTTACTTCTTATAATGATTTTTTTTCTCTAAAACAAATCATCCAAACCAAACATCAAGTACTACAGCCATGAAACTCGATCACTGGTAGGAGTCCCTCCTTCTACTCAGGTCCATGAAATCAGCCACAAGGTGGTGCTGCAGCAAAGTGTGAAACTCCCGGGGTTATATTTCCTGTATCTTGCATGACAGAAATTCCTTGTCTCGTTCTCCACAAAAAAAATCTTAAAACCATTTAGCTTTGCCCACTTAAATTTTGAGATGATTTGCAATTTGTTCATAATCACACACATGTTTGAATGCACACTAGTTCCTCAGTTTTCTCTGACCTCAGACCTGCAAAATCTGGTGGAATTTCAACATATGTTCACTATAGTTGTGGTAATATCATGGTCTTCCTTTAGTTTTATTTTAATGTAATGTAATGTAATTTCATTTAATGACTAGTTTAATCGACAACAGGAGTAAGCATAGTACAGGCATTCTGACTGTAGGTTTTGAGTGCTAATTTATACTGTAAGAATCTGTTTTATTCTGTTTGGGAAATTACTGACTTCTGCAGAGAGAGAGAAAGTGAGAACTATTGTCTTTTTGTATTTGAGCAAGTTGTATGTGTTGATGTTGTTTAAACTGGGGTTTGGAGAGAAGAACAGGATGAAACCAGGACTAAAAAAAAATAACACACACACACACAAATACATGTAAACACAAACACACACTCACACACTCACAAACCCAGTTTGTTCTTCTCTAATCTGTGTGTGTGTGTGTGTGTGTGCTCACTCTAGACCTGAACACAGCACACAGTCCTCTCTCTGTCTGAGGCAACCAGAAAGGTGGAGAATGCAGTGGAAAGTGTCGTATCCAATAGAAAGTGTCGTATCCAGATCATCCAGACAGATTTAAACACTGGTATCAGGTTCTGAGTGGATGCTGTTACTGAGAGGCTGAATAGAGCGATGGGAGGGGAGTTGATATATAGAGATGTCATATAGAGAGACCAGCAGGAAAAGAGACAGTGATAACAGTCTGTCTTGATTCAATAATCAGTTCTGGAGTTTGCAGCACTATAATAACATGTTCATCACAAAAAAGAAAACTGTTTCACTTCCCTACTGATCCCAGTCTGGAAAAGTAGGAGTGTATGAGGACTTTCCAGCCAGCACTCTGTGCTTCTACATCATCTCAGCTAACACACACATACTGAACCACTTATACACATTCTACACTACATTCACTGAGCCGCTCTATGCAAGGATCAGAGGTTATTCTGGCTCCTCAGTGTGTGTGTGAGAGAGAGAATAGCCTCTAAACAGGACTTCCCAGTTTGATCTTTTTTTTTTATTTTAATTGATGTACAGAATTCCTGAATGAATAATTAATAGATATATTTTTGGTATAGACATTTTTGAGTTGTTTCTGTGACACTACACTTGATATTGATGCTGCTGTAATCAGTTTATTACAAAACTGACTTTGTTGTACAATAGATAGCTATTTGAATGAGAAACAATGTATGGAAACACTTTCAGGACAGCCTGTTATACTGACCCTATTCATTAGCTTTACAACTGACAGTGGGGCAAAAAAGTATTTAGTCAGCCACTGATTGTGCAAGTTCTCCTACTTAGAAAGATGAGAGAGGTCTGTAATTTTCATCATAGGTACACTTCAACTATGAGAGACAAAATGAGAAAAAAATCCAGGAAATCACTTTGTAGGATTTTTAAAGAATTTATTTGTAAATTATGGTGGAAAATAAGTATTTGGTCAATAACAAAAGTTCAACTCAATACTTTGTAACATAACCTTTGTTGGCAATGACAGAGGTCAAATGTTTCCTGTAAGTCTTCACCAGGTTTGCACACACTGTAGCTGGTATTTTGGCCCATTCCTCCATGCAGATCTCCTCTAGAGCAGTGATGTTTTGGGGCTGTCGCTGGGCAACATGGACTTTCAACTCCCTCCACAAATTTTCTATGGAGTTGAGGTCTGGAGACTGGCTAGGCCACTCCAGGACCTTGAAATGCTTTTTACGGAGCCACTTCTCCGTTGCCCGAGCAGTGTGTTTGGGATCATTGTCATGTTGGAAGACCCAGCCACGTTCCATCTTCAATGCTCTCAATGATGGAAAGAGGTTTTGGCTTAAAATCTCACAAAACATTGCCCCGTTCATTCTTCCCTTAACACGGATCAGTCATCCTGTCCCCTTTGCAGAAAAACAGCCCCAAAGCATGATGTTTCCACCCCCATGCTTCACATCCCAAAAGAGGAATGGAATGTGATGGTACTATTTGAGAAAAAGGAAGAGTAAATCTGTACTCTTAAACGTATCTTGCAGTAAATATGTCCCGTAGACCATGACAATGATATTCTTTTGCTAGATGTGCCTTCAAATAAATTTCATTCTCTGAACTAGAGCACTTTAAGTCTCAGAGATTCAGCTAAGTAATTTAACAAAGGGTCTATTTGTATTGTACTGAATAACAATTCATTAATGGAACTATAATTATCTGGTTTTCAGTTTCGCATCAGAGATTGTTCAGTGTGAAAAAAAACTTCTGTTTTAGTTTTAAATTATACATTTCAGTTTAAAGTGCTTTTTGATCCAATTACAAGAGAAACTAGTCATTTTCCTGCATAATTATGCCCATTCTTGGAGCAGCACAACATCACTAGCAGAACAACACATCCTGGGCCAGTAGGTGGTTAATGTCTTGCCCAAGGGAACGACAAGAAGTATCTTGTCAGTCCTGGGATTTAAACTCACAGCCTTCTGATTGTTAGCTCACCTCTCTTACCAATGTGCTACTGGCTTTTATCATTCATTTCCAGACCAGCTTGATGTGATCTGACCAAGGACTCCTTTGAAATATTCTGCACTGCTCTACAATCAGCAAATCCCCCCTGAAAGAGCTGGACCTCAATAATAATTACCTGCAGGATTCAGGAGTGGAGTTGCTCTATCCTGGAGGTTAGGGAACTAGCCTTGTGACCGGAAGGTCGCCGGTCCAATCCCCTCAGCTGACAGTCTGTGACTGAGGTGCCGTTGAGTAAGGCAACTAAACCCCAACTGCTACCTGCGTGCTGCAGATACGGCTGCTCAAGTACAGTTCATTGCAAACATAATTTTCAACATTTTAGTATTTTTTAAGTATACGTCATTGAAGTACAGTTTTAACACAGAATTATACATTGTACATAGAGATTAAATTTCATAATATTGATCACCTTTAGTGGTGATGTAAATTACATTAAACAGTTAAAACTCCAATTAAAACTGGTTGACCTTAAAAATCTTCCACATGATATG
Source organism: Colossoma macropomum (assembly GCF_904425465.1). NCBI lineage: Eukaryota > Metazoa > Chordata > Actinopteri > Characiformes > Serrasalmidae > Colossoma > Colossoma macropomum. The sequence goes on along the minus strand of NW_023494786.1, from coordinate 1,674,245 downwards.
TCCCTAATTTTTGCGCCATGCCATCCTCCTGCCCCAGTAGTGTACTCTGAAACTTATCAGCACTCTCACTGCCATCTGTGTACTATAGCAGCACTTTTTACTGTATGTGCTACACAATGCAACTTGGAAACCACAGTCAGATGCACTTTTTAGGTTCCAAAAAATGACATGTCCTGGAAAAATGACTTATGGTCACCTTTACTATCTTTTCACAAACTCAGGTTTTTTCAAGCTGTTAGATACAAGGTGAAAAAAGACTAGGCAAGTAACAATAGTTGATATACCATTGGCATTGGACTTATCTTTTTCTGTGTAAATTTCATGCTACTTGTCAGCTCCAATGCATTTTGTGGCCTCAATGTGGTGTTAATTTAACATAGTAATGGTGAGATGCTGAGTGGCTGAGTTCCAGTATCGGTGCTGGAATACCCTTATTAAAAACAATGATTTACATTTCTGGATACTGCCCCTTGAGTGGACCACATCACCTAACAATTAATAATAAATAATTTACTTGAAAGAATTTAGCAACACATTTAAGAGCCATAATTAAGGGACATTATTCTGAAAGCAATCAGGACCTAATGTGCTTATGTAGTGTGAGTCCTACTGTTATGGGCTTTGGTTTGTTCCAATGCTGTTCTGATGTGACTAAGAATTTGAGGAATGTTGTTCAAAGCAATACAGTCTTTGACTGAGACTATGTAATATGATGTTACTCACCATTTCATAGGCAGAATAAACAGGGGAGACACTGCGATAATACATTCTAGAGAAATTTGATACACTTCTAGTTTTGTGAGGCACTGCTTATCATTAGGAATGGAATGATAACCAGACAAGACAATCCATCTGGGTTTATTGAGAAGAAATTAATTATAATGATTAAGATCAAAGACCTCTCTGAGGCTGTCAGAGGAAAGCTTGTTGATGCCTAAGGGCCTGGGGGAACAAACTGCTGATGGATTACTGCTGAGAACACCTGGACCTGCTGTGAGAGCTTAAAACAACAAACACTTCAAAGCAAAGCAAAGTATTACCAAACACAAACAGAGAAAAGGCTTTCAAACCGAACGTCTTGATGGTGATACCTTTAATGGTCCCTTTAACTAATTAAAATCTGCTCCTGGAGTAGTTGGTGAGCATGCATGACCACGTTGGTCAGTAAAATGGATCAGCAGGTGGAATCGGATCTTTCTGTGAGCTGTCATGTTCCAATTACTGTGGAAAAGAAGCTACATGCTGCCTTTATCATTGGATGTATTGTGATAGTTTCTCATTGGAAGATTCCATCAACAGACATGGACAAAAATTGAGAGAATGTGCTGGAGGTCTAGATCCAGGGACAACAGAGTGAGGCACAAGTGGAGTGAAGAGCTAACAATTAGCTTCCCTCATTCAACAAAGGAGTTACAGTAGAAAGCCAGCTGGGTGGATGCGTGAGACCAACAGGGACTGACTCAAGCCAAAATTTACCGGTGGACGGGAACAGAAAATTAAACTGACTTCAAATACTCTAGTGGGAAAGCTCTCAAAAGTTTCTTGTATGTACGTTAGAGACGGGGGTGTTGACTCTGACATACACTTTGGAAACACAGCGATCATTCATGACCGAGAGGCCTCTGAGGGCAAGCTGCGAGAAGGCAGAGCCGGACATGCAACACATCCAACCTCGCCCATGTCTGAAGCATTACCATGTTTGCCACCTCATTGGAAGTTAACGATGAGGATGGTGGTAGGAGTGTAGAGCTTAGTGATTGGCATTCTGGCGAATAGGAGATGGCTCTTTCAGCTCCCAAACGGCTCTTCATTTAAAATTGGCATTTTTCCCCCCAAAAGCAGCCAAGTTAGCAACATCATCTATTGTTTAAATTTTAATGAAACTTCAGTATACTTTCTAATTAGCTAAGTAACAAAAAATAGTATTGGTATATCATCTCTGTTGGGACAAAACCTCATATCTCCTACATCGTATCAACAGAAATTGTCCCAATTTACTAAATAATTTCTCCACTCGTAATGAAATGTTTTTCATCTCTTGTTAAGTTACATCTTTGGAGGTTTTGTTGCGGCATGGAGGATATGTTTGTCATAAACTACTCAAAAAACTATATGAAAACGATCAAATTGCTTGATCTAAATATTTCATGAATGAGTCGGATGTCGATTATTTTCACTGGAAGCACTTTGATCAAAGTTGTGCTGCTGTAACATATTGACCTGCCTTGCTCTTCTTGTTGTCCTATTTACATGCTCCCTTGTGTCTGTGCCACGTGCTTCTGTTTTTTGTTTTCTGCTCCTCCCTGACTCTGCCCTTTTTTACACCCCTCACCTTACTATCGATCAACCTTCTTTATAATCATTCGTCTCAGCTGTTTCTTGCTCTGTTCAGTGTATTTCTGCCCCCTTGGTCTGCCTTGTCTGTGCCGTGCATTGTGACTGTGCCTAAAACTGCATATTACTATACTAAATAGTATGTCAAAATAGTACACTACCATTAGAAGTTCATTCTTTAGTGTAGAATAGTAATATGTGGTTTTGGATGCTGCTTATTTGCTATTGTTTGTGTATTTACTGGGGGGTATTTTACCAAACAGGGTTTCTCAGTTCAGACTGATAACTTAATTCAAGACTGTTCAAAAGGAAAAGAGCTGAGGGACATTGCTATTGGACAGGCCTCATCTTTGGGCTCAATTTTTCTGGCTAAATAAGAAATCCTGTTTTGTGAAATACCCCCTGGTTAAGTTTCTCATCTTTGTTGTTCCTTTTATAATTTTTTTGAGTAAGTTTCTTGGTTAGGTTTTCTCAGTTTTTCAGTTTCTTGTCACTTCGAAGCTTGACTCAAATAAAAGAAACTCGCACCTACCCCAAAGCCTCCCTAGTTACAGCTATACATAAATTGGCAGTGGTAGTGGATGAAATGGGAAGTGCAAGTTTTAGTAGTAGACAATTTAAGAACCAAACCGAGAATTATGACCAAAATGCAAGTGGAGTCAGGTTTGTTTTCTATGAAAATCCCAGTGCAGGCACATTTCTTGTATAATACACTTTTGTTTAGTTGTGATTAGAACTCCATTTGTTTCATCATTATACTCGCAAAGAACACATACACATCTTTTCTGTTATGGCCTGACGCTAGACTGAATCATAACAGCTGCAAATGAAAGCGATTATCAGAAAGTAAACACCATCAAGTGGACATGACGGTCTTAAAAACTTAACTGCCACCCATCAATGAGCCCCACAGTGTGGTCAGCCTGGCAAAGCACCAAGTGCCATGTTGTAACCAAGTCTATTGTTATGTGATCTCTTTTGATAACAAATAATGCAATGTCATAGTGGCTCTCTGAACTAGAGCTGGAAAAAGCACAGAAACGCTGTACATTAGTGAAAGTTTGCGTACTCTGTCAAAATTGTAGATTTAAACACATTGGCGAGTCTAAAAATGAAAAAGTAACCATTTTTTAGATTAAAGGCATGTGATGCAGTAGTATGTGGTATAGTGAATAATCAGTAATACTTGTCCATTTTTTCTCTTGGAAATGTAAACATACAAGTGTTCAGTTGTAATAATACTTCAGTAAAGTCAGGTCATTATTATCTATGTAGGAAATTCAGTTCATTTTTGTTAGTTTTTCATTTTGTTAGTTTTTCATTTCACTCCAACTGAACATGACAGCTGTCATTTCCATTGTGTAAAAAATTCAGGACTTATGGACCAGTAGAAATGCTCCAAAATCACTTGTAATAAAACTTTGCATCAACATACATTAAAAGAGGTACTTGTTTTTGCGTCCTTTTTTTTTTTTTTGGACAGACATGATATGCACATGTCTCCACACACCAGTGCTAAAAAGCAATGCCATATACAAAAGTACAAATTTTCCGAAGAAACACAAAAAGTTTGTGTATACTGGTTCACAAATGTAGTACATTAACTTAAAATAAGTAAGTACTTATGCATAGTAATCGTGTTGATGTAACATATTTTATTCATGTGGAGCCACATTTGAACCAAGTAAATTTAAAGTTACGTTTTTCCAGTGTATGATAAATATTTGCTCTGCTGTGGACTGGCCTTAAAGCACATATTGGCAACCTAATGTCCACTGATAACTGTTGAACCTGACCTCCAAATCTCTCATTCAAATGGAAATAATTCAAAAGTGTCCATGAGTCTTTAACTCAAGTATGTGCAGAGACTCTCTTACAGAGCAAGGTTTTTAAACAGGCATCAGAAGAAAGATGAATAAGTATTCATTGTTTAGGAATGAGCATGGCTGAGCAAAAGCCATTAGGCTTGTTTTTATAGCATTTAGCGCAAGCTCTTAAGGGCAACCTACAGAAGAGCTTTGTTGTCTTCTTGACAAACATATCATTGGACTGGTGGAAATAGGCCAGACTGTAAAGATACCTTTTTGCTAAGATAGAGCCAGAAACATTATTTTATTAATGATACCTGGATATATATATATATATATATATATATATATATATACATTGAACTGCAATATTCAGGAAGTTCAGAAAAAGCAAAGGGGAATGAACTTAGAGGGATCAATCCCCCCCTGGGTTCAGAGGTAAGAAGGACAGGGATTACGGTAAGAATCTGCAAGCTTTCGGGAAACTACAAACTATGATTATTTGTTTTTTTTTTGTGTAAACTTTACTCAACAAACATTCAGCCATATCTAACCCCCTTCCCTTGCCACATTGGGTCCTTCACTCCTGATTGGTCCACAGTGGTCAGCAAGATCCACATATAATCTCCCCATCAAAGCTGAGTGTCAGTATTGCAGTATCCATCTGGACAAACACTGAGAACCATGATGAGAACAGCAATCCTCTTTCTGCTCCTGAATCTTTGGGTAACCTGTCTGGGTGAGTGTGTCTGTGTAAGTCTTTATAAGAGGAATATATACTGTGGAGTTAATTTTGTGCCAAAAGCTTTAATTAAAATGTGTCCAATATATGTTGCCAATAGAAACAATGAGAGTTAAATTAAACTTAATGTTTTGAAAAGATTACTACTCATTTTCACTCATTCTGATATAAATGTATTACTGATTTTGCCAGTCTTTGCTTAAATTTACTTGTCGATTTTGCTGATGTATTTTTTGCTTCTGAAATATTTTATTTTGCTACTGACTTTTTGCACATTTTCACAGGGACAGGCCTTAGAAGATAACTCTCTATTGGTCAATCATTCAGGAGTAACAGGCCTTCAGGGCTGTATACAGACCCAACAAAATGTAACAAAACTTTTATTTAAAAAGAAAAAGTTTTGGATTGAACACTGTTGTGTTACACAAGCGTTGCAACTAAGGCAGCTGAGAAGACCATTCTTGATATCCTTCTAAGCTTATTCTATCAAAACACTTAAATAAATAACATTAAATGCATACACCAAGCTGCAGTGACTGCAGACTTTATTAGAATTCATTGTGTGTATTGCCTTTTTAATACTCTGGGATTTAAATACACATCTCTGCTGACTGCGTAACACCTCAGACATACCTCAAAACCCGTTGCACACCGTTTCACCCCGCTTCTACAAAACATGTCATTCAACCCAGAAACCTTGAGCCTGAACACGTAGCCCCTCCCACTCCATGGGCTGACTTGAACAGCACAGGAGTGGAAAATACCGCTAAGAGCTGCAACTAAATAGATAGATAGATAGATAGATAGATAGATAGATAGATAGAAATTTAGCAAAAACAGCACACAAAAGACAGAGCTACTGGAAAGGCTGCCACTCTGGCTGGCACTGGAAGTAAAGTCTAACAAAATAGTTGATACACAATCATGTTGACATATCATGGGTGGCTGTTATGTTCTGTGGGTTATGAAGGCTGTTATGATAGTCTTTTCTTGTTTCTACCCCAGAATCCCTCCATGTCAATCACTGAAACAGGCTTTTTATCTCAGCGCACCAGTTTACAGAATGCTGCGGCTCCAAATCACTGACTTTACACAATACAGTGAACTAACGTTAGATATTTAAGCAGTTCAGTTTCATTACCAGTTTGGCTCTCCTAGTTAGCCATAGGGGACACTGCTAGGCTAGCTAGCGCTAGCTTCTGCAAACTCGAAAGGTGGTGCAGCTTCGTTCATTCATGAACAACAAAATTAATGTTCTTCAATGGCTAAAATAACAGCTATATTGTTTAACACAGGCTTAAACAAGACCCATAAACGTGTTACAATAAAGGAATATGACAAACAATGCTAATAATGTTAGATGACAGTATAACACTGCACCCAACAGAGCTCAGTATGATATGTTCCACCATGCTGGGGGCGGTTCATGATGTGTAGCCATGTGTTCGGAAGACGTGTCACCCCCTGTTAAAAGGTGCCAAAATTCAGAAGCAAAAGAAAGATTCCAGAAGCTAAATGTATCAGCAAAATCAGGAGATAGAAAAAAGGAAAAACTGAGTAAATTAAAAATAAATTTATATCAGAATGAGTGAAAATTACTTGTAATCTTTTTGAAAGAATAAGTTAAATGAGTGGTCAGCAATCTTGTGTTTAAAACTGGTTATGGAAATGGGAAGGGTGGCTACTTTTCTATTGGTTTGGCTAAAATGAAATAGGCTAGTCGGTTGTCAACATCACTACAGCAATGTCTCCAGGACATAATGCTTCATAGCTGGCCCACACCAACCTGTGACCAGGCTGGCTATGCCACCATCCTTTAATCGATGGTCAGTTTCTGACCACAGATCTGCTCTTGGTTGGTGGTGGCTAAAGAGTGGAAGCACAAAGGAAATGGTTCTTGAAATGGATGTTAAGTGTACTTTTAACTCGTTATCTCACGGTGTACCGCTGCAATCCTTACAGCTCTGCAGTGCATGGAAGTGCCAGGCAGGCTGAAGCAGATTGATGCTGGGAATGGACAGGTGTTTGGAGTGTGCCCAAAAGGTGAGATCTTCACCCTGTATGGATCCAGCTTTATAAGATTACAAGGACTGCTGAAGCACGTCAGTGTGGGACCTGCCGGTGTCTGGGGAGTCAATTCAACTAATCAGATCCACAAACTTGTGAAGGGAGATTGGGTCCCTGTTCCAGGTGAGTTGGTCTTTGCATACATATGTAGTCACTCACTCATCATCTAAGCCACTTATTCTCCTAAGTTGCAGTGGCTGCTGGAGTCTATCACAGAAATCATTGGATGGAAGGCAGAAAACACTCAGGACAGGTCACCCAAAGGGCAGACACACAGACATAGGGGCAATTTAGTATCTCCAATTTGCCTGACTGCATGGCTTTGGGGAAGCCCCTGTGAGAACCTGCAAACTCCACACACAAAGAACCCTGGTAACCAGCCAGGAAATTGAACACGTGGCCTGTGAGGCAACAGCACTATTGACTTTGCTGCTGTGCTGCCCTGCTTTTAAAACTGAAGGTCCCAAAAAGGAGAAGCACATTAGAAGGACCACTTTTGGTTCCCTAAAGCAATGATTCTCAACCCAGTCCTTGGGACTCATCAGATGGTCCCACATTTTTTTGTTCTAATCTAGCGTGTGGATCTAAAACAGAGCAAAAATTTAAAACCCTTAGGAAGACCTGAGGATTGGGTTGAGAAGCAGGGCCTTAAAGACCCTTTTCAAAGATGGCTCTTTGGGAAATGAGATGTGCAAATGTAAATAAACTTTTCAAAGTTTTAAAGAGCACTTTAAAAGAGTTACAACAGTTTCAGATAGGCCCACCCCTTGTTTAATTCTGAAAACAACCCTCAAAAATGAAAAAAGATAGTTCTTCAAGGGTTCTTTCGTAAAGAAAATGGTATATAGAACCATGAACACTCAAAGAACCCTTTGCATGATTAAATTTGCATGATTTGCATGATGAAATGGTTCTTCAGATTGATGGAGAATGTGCTGTAGATGGTTCTATATAGAATCTTTTTTGAAAATAGTTCTATATAGCGCAAAAAAAGCATTCTTTTATTGTTACAAGCTTGACATCGTAACAATAGAAGAACGTTTTGGTTCTATATAGAACCATTTTCTTTACTAAAGAACCCTGGAAGAACCATCATGTTTAAGGCTCAATCCCATTTCACCCCGTGCCCCTACCACTGAGCCCTTAGCCCTCTGTTTTGTGCGTTCACGTCTAGGGTTAGGGTGTCCCAATTTTTGTTCAGATAGAGGGGTAGGGCAAAGGGTTAGGGCTACATGACCCTCCAAACAGAGGTTTTTCAGAGGGACAGTCCAAACGGAGTGTATTCAGAAAAAAAGAAAAACCAGCAAGATGGCAGCGCGAGCAACCAAAGAAACCCACAAATGTAAAAATTTTGTCCGTTAAAAAATTGCGATAACCATCATATTATCTTGGTTTAATGTTGTTTCAGTGAATTATGGTCATTTTCTTCATAACAAGCATAAAAATCACTAATAGCATGCTAATGTCTCGGTAGCTATCTAGCTAACTTTCCCATTCCACCTTAATTAGTCCAGCAGTTCTGACGCCTGAAGCACCAGAATGTAACTGCTGCACCATTTAAGGTGGAACGGGAAAATATGAACAAGAAGCTGGTGAATAGCTGACTTCAGCTTCATATCACCAAAGAATTGGCGTGGGCGACAATAAATAATTGTCTTAAACCCCCTCTTTGAAGTCATATGATGCCCTAAATGTAACTAAAGCCCAGCAGTGAGGAGCTGAACTTTACCCTCCTCTGCTGTCACTGCAGACTGGCAGGGTCGCCTACAGAGCAGCGCTGGTAGCTGTTAATGAAGTGATGCTCTTTTTATTTGAGGGTCCCATTTCGTAGGGCAAGATTTTAACCATTAGGGTGACACTCGAAAACAAGGGGTAGGGGTAAATAAAGAAATGGGATTGGGCCTTAGAGTGTTGTACTAGAGCAGAGAATCCACCATCCTGACTGTGCTGTGGTCTGGGGAGCACAGCAGACTCTTATTGACTATTGATTTACTTTGAGTGACTAAGAGTCCATATGTCCTTATAAGGAACATAGGTATGGAAGTCCTTGCAAAACTTTGGGGCCCAAAAGTCCACACTCTGTAACTCTGTAACTGCATTGGGTTTAATGAGTAACATATGTCCATTCTGTTCACTTTATATATATATATATATATATATATATATATATATATATATATATATATATATGTATGTATATATATATATATATATATATATATATATATATATATATATGTGTGTGTGTACATAATTATATATGTGACAATGTTTCAGCAGGGGGCAGGAACATTGGTTGGCTGATTTGCTTTTTGGGACTTCCCAAATGCTCCTGTACTTCTGTACTGGAGACCTAACATGTGCACCTATAGCACAGTTGAACCAGAGAGGGCACTTTAGATGCTGAACTGGCCACAATAAGGATGTTATTTTGACAATTTGTATAGACATGTTGGATTTTCGACATGAGCCTTTTCATTTATGAGCTTTTAATGAAAAAAACAGCTTAAGGTTGCAATTACTCTTTTAAGTTTCTCCATAAACTCTATAATAATTATAGTTTTCCTTAGAATCATACAACCAAGTCATAATACAGTGATTACCAGCATAGTTCTTGACGATCTATCTGCAGAATTTAAATATCTGATAAATCGTCTTCTGAAGTCCTTCTGAAGATTTGAGCTGAGGAGGAAGGTGGCTGAGATGTAATGTATAGTGCTGGGCCATAATCTCCTCCCTTTTATTTGCATTTATATGAATTTCTGTCCATCTGTTTCTGTCTTTACTCTTCCCCTTTGTCTCCAAGGCACGCTAAAACAGGTGGACGCTGGAGGAAAAATGTTCGCAGCAGGTGTCAACCCAGGCGGTTTGGTCTTCTGCCTCAGTGCAGAAGCCACCACTAAATATGCAGGGCCAGGTAGTCCTGCTTCTTGGACACAACTCCCAGGAAAGCTGAAGTACTACAGCTGTGGACCGTACAGTTGCTGGGGAGTAAACTTAGCAGAAGAAGTATTCCTTATGAAGGTGAGGGATAAGATTGTGGTGATGTATCCTTCAATTCTGATGCCTTCTTTCGCTTTAATGAAGTGATGTTTTAAGTAGCTGTAGGTTTCTCAGCATGTAATGCTGGTTCTAGGAAAGTTGCATGTTCTAGCACTTAAAATATTGCAGCACTGAAACAGAACTTACATAATTTTTTTAAGTACTCATGGTGGAATAATTTTCTCATTTACTTGTAAAAAAGCATAAGCGGCATGTAAAAGATTATATTTTTAATGTTCATTTTGTAAAATACAATATATCGTCGCTGTCTCCATTTTTGTCAATTTTTTGTTTTCTAAATCCTTTCAATACACCACTTGTCCTTTATGCTGTGCAAAAATTTAACGATGCATGGACCAATAGAAATGCTCTAAAATCACCTGGAACAAAATCTTTTAAAGTTACTATTTTGGAGATACTTGTTTTTCATTGGAGATCGACGATGTGTACTTTATTTTCTACACTATGATTACAGTTCACCACAAGGGGGCACTATTAGCACTCATATAGCATTTCTGTGCATCAATAAAAGAGACAAAACCTATGCATGGATCCAAACCAGCGGGATTTTGTGGCACAGATTTGAAAACAGGAAGAGAAATGGCTTTATTCCTTTAATGACTTGAGAAGAGGGAAAGTATTTGATATTTCACATGCAAAAATGAATTGCATACAGTTGACTACAGTTACCATGGGCACAAGTACTTGACTAAATATTTGAATGGTTATATGGACACTGCACAAAGTTATTTTGCACACATGCAGTTATTTGTATTGCATAGAATTCATATAAATTAGCATTCACCACAGTATTGTTGCACTGCACAGTCCTGGTATTACCTTATTATATTATATTCACTGCCCCCCCCCCGTCTTATATGCTTCTTAGTATGAATCTGTGTTATTTCAGGGCGTCACTCCGACTGCTTGTGCTGGCTCCTTAGAATGGCAGCAGATACCTGGAGCTCTTTCTATGATTGAAGTTTCTACTGATGGAAAAGTGTATGGGCTTGATTCAGAAGGAGATGTCCATCAAAGGTACATTTACAGTCTTGATTTTGCATATAGAAAACACTAATCATAGAAAAATAACTACTGTCTAACGTGATGACTGGTTTGGTTGTTGCAGGGAAGGTGTCGCGCCTTGCAACCCTGCCGGCACCGGGTGGCGCAAAATCAACCTTTCTCAGAAAGTCAAACATGTTTCCTACGATCTCGGCCACCTGTGGCTTGTCGGCAGAGATAACCACATCACATACTGCACTGAATAAAACATAATACAAAATTCAAAGTTCTCACATCATGAGCAGAAACCTAGAGGCCTTCTACAAAATCCATAGTCATCTCTTTACTAATTCACTTTTGCTTGTGTATTTGACCAAATATTGCAAATAGTGTTATTAAACACAATTGAATAAATAGTTATTCTGATTAAGCACATTTGAAAATTGAGTCCTGTCTTTATTTTTTAGATCCTGAGACATAAAATATAAAAACATTCTAGTCTATTTTTAGATAAGCCTCATGGGCCTGGCTTTTAACTCACTCAGTCACTCACTTTCATTTAACAGTATTGTCCACAAGAGGGAGCTACTTGCACTGTACTAACTACACTGAAAAAAAAACTTGTGCTAGCTGAAATATCTGAGCATTGTGGGTGCACAAGAAGCGCATGCTTTCTAGGACTTTTGGGGTCCTACATGCTGGTTCTTCGCATCAGTGACACTCCCTGTTTCCAGGGTAACCTAGAACGAATGAATGTCAGTAGGTGGCAGCAAATTAAATGAGCATCTACACTCTTAAATAACGGGACCAAAAATGACTCCTTGTACAGTGCCTTATAGGAACCATTTTTGGTTCCATAATGAATATTTCTATGCTCTTTCTTTAGAAAAACAATTTGGTAGATGAGATAAGTTAAAGAACCTCCACATGGTGAAAAGTTTCTAGGAAGAGCCCTCAAACTGGTGTTGAACCTTTACATCACTTGAACAATTAAAAGGTTCTTTGCACTAACTTTATGTCATTATTAAAGAACCCTTTTGTGGTGCTTTTTGGGGTGTATCGTTGGGCATTGGTAGTTTTCCATGTAATTTGGAATAAATGTACAACATGTAGATGTACAAAACATAGTAGAAATCTGGCTGTAGTTTCATATTAATGTGAGTGACAAGAAAAAAACAAATGATAATAGAAAAAAAGCAATGTACACTCTTAAAACAGATGGTTCTACACAGAACACAGATAATTGTTCTATACAGAACCATGAACACTCAAAGAACTATTGGCACCCTAGGGGTTCTCTGCATGGTGAAATGGTTCTTCACATCGATGGAGAATGTGTTGTATATGGCTCTATATAGCACCAAAAATGGTTCTGCTATTGTTTTTCTCCTTTCAGGCACATTTCTTACAAAAGGAAAATGATCTGGCAATATAGTGAGATAATTTTACTTAATAAAATCACTTAAAACAGGTAAAAAATGTTTAGAAATAAGCGCTACTTTTTGTAGCTAACTACAATTTTTGTAGCTAATAGCTGTAGGCACTACAGTTTTATTAAATGTAGCTAATAGCTGTAGCGCCTACAAATTTTTATGTAGCCATAGTGATCATTTTTCGCTACAATTTCGCTACAGGCTTCAGGCAATCCGTGCAAAATCGGAACTACAGAACATGGTCATTAACTGGGCTGGGGGCGACTGTGCAATCCTGACTGAGCCGTGGACAGCTCGAGCAAATGGGCACGCGCTGATCATCCCTTCCTAGTAGGCTTAGCTCAGGGGTCGCGACGCAAATGTTCAGAAGAGCCATTTTTTCCTTTCAACAAAAAATTAAACAACCTTAGGAGCCACAACATGTTTTACCATCTTGGCTGTAAATAAGTCTCAGTATGTGCTGATGTGTTAATATAGGAAAAAAAACGAAAACGCAGACTTACTTTGCTCTGCTTTAGGTGAGCTATAGCCGCTTTTCTCGCACCTCAGGAAACTTCTCCGTGAGTTTCTTGTGAAATGTCTCTCAACGTTTGACTTTTTATGAGGCTGAAGTTGCTTCTCATTCACAAGCTTCTCGTTCAAATTGTCCCGTTCCACCTTAAATGGTACCTGAGGTGCCAGATTGTACTGATGCGCCATTTTAGGTGGAATGGGACAATTCGAACGAGAAGCTGGTGAATGAGAAGCTGATTTCTGCTTTGCAAGTTGTTGCAGATTAAACGTATGAGGAAACCAGCTAAGTGCTTCTAAATGTAAGTAAGTCCATTCACCTCCAAATGATTGATGTTCGTTTTAAATCTTTCTCTTTGCCTTTTCGTTATCTGCATTGCTGTGTGTCCAGCAGTCTGTGCGTCAGTCTTCAGTGTTAAAGGGTGAATTAGCAGTTATGCATTAACTCCAGCGTTTAAGACCATTTATTGTGAAAACTGTGTTAGAACTGCGTGTTATAACGATTTTACAGTAAAGGAGGATTATGTTATGTTATTTTACCTAAAAATTTTGTTCTGCTGTGGAGCCGCAGCAGCTCTGCAGCAGTGGAGAGATTATTCTATTCAGGCCTGATTCTCACCCCAAACAGAGCCAGGGTCACTGATGAGAATTTTGAGGCTAAAGTTTTGCTGAAGTTTAACAAAGGACTCTGAATGTCGTGTCTGTACAGATCTTGCTGAAATGTTTAAATTGGAGCAGTTCTATTTTAGCAGTTGAAAAAAAAATGTTTGGTTTGTATTTGGTTATTTTTGTTGATTTTTGTTAGGAAAAACCTGTAATGATTGACTTTGCCATAACTTAGTCTGAATTTTTGTTGGATATAACGCCTTTGGTTATGTAAGTTTGTACACTTGAACTTAGTTTTCGGTGATCTTTTTGTAAATTTGTAAAAGCTTTTCAATTGTATGTTTCTTTCTGGCTCATGATTAAATGCAGTGTCTTGTTCACACTTTTTTTCAAAAAGTAGCTAAAAAGTAGCCACTACTTTTCTTTCTGGAAATGTTGCGAAATTGTAGCTAACTACAAATTTTGAGAAAGTAGCTACAAAGTAGCTAACTACTAATTTTTCAGTAGCTATCCCAACCCTGCTGTCACCTTTGAACAGGCACAATAACTCTGGCTCTTCAGAGTACACATCTATTCCTCACACTCAATTCCATTTTTTTCTGGTAGTAGGGCTTGAACTGTAAGTCACCTTCTTTTGGCCACCCTCACAGAACAAACTCATACATTTGAGATAGAATAACATCATGAATAGTCCACCATCTGATTTGGCTGGTGGTCACGGGTGCATCATCTGTCACATCTAACTTTAAGTTCTGATCAGCCTTTCTGTCCTGCAACACGTTGCAAAAAAGTTGGGACAAGGGCAATTTAAGAATATAATTATTGAGAAATGTTCAAAAAACATCTTAGATGGGTGATTTAGTTATGCTTGGGTATAAAAGAAGCATCCAGGAAAGTTCTTTATAAGCAAAGTGTAGAGGGTCACCACTTTGACAAAAACGCATCATCAAAAATGCAAAATCCAGTGGTTGAAAAATAAGGTTCCTCAGCCAGAGATTGCAAATATTTTAGGTATTTCACCATCTAGAGTGCATAATATCAAAAGATTCAGGGAACCCGGAGAAATCTCTGTGCATAAAGGAAAAGACTGAAAATCACAAATGAATGTCTGTGACCTTTGATCCTCCAGACGGCACTGCATTAAAAACCAGCATGTTTCTGTGGTGGATGTCACCACATGGGCTCAGGAATTCTTTAACAAACCATCGTCAATAAACACTGTTCGTCGCTGCATCCATAAATGCAAGTTAAGACTGTACCATGCATGGTGGAAGCCATATGTTAACAGCATCCAGAAATGACACCAACTTCTCTGTATTCAAGCGCATTTAAAATGAACCGATACACAGTGTGTTTCAACTTTTCAGATTTAATGGAAATACTAGACTGGAAGAAAAGGACCATTCCGTTTGTTGTTAGCGTAAAGTTCAAAAACCAGGGTCTGTCCTGGAATGGAGGCAGAGGGTACCCTGCGATCTGTGAAAGCACCATTAACCAAGCCACATGTCTAGCTGTAAATTTTGTTTTCTGACTTATTTTAGCAAGTGCTTTCAAAGCCATACATTCATCTGATAGAAAATCAACTAATTCACAACACTTGTTGTTGTGGTAATTAACTAGCAAAACCTATAGGCCTCAACTTACTTAAAATTCCACGATCAACTGTATCAAATGCCTTCTGTAAATATGACATAACCATCCCACATTTTTTTCTTCATCTTTATCTCTTCTTATGAGATCAGTTAGGTAGAGAAGACATGTAGAATGCCATTTTATAAAACCTGACTCTAGATCATATAACAGACTAGATTATGTAATGTATTCATTTATCTGTTTCTGTATGATTTTTTTTCCATAACCACTGATAATATACTAAGAATTGATACCAGTCTATAAATTCTTGGGTCATGCTTACTGTCTTTTTTGTACAATGAAATTACTCTCACCATATTTAAGGCACCTGATAGTGTAGCTGAGTGTATAGAAAGATTAACAATATGAGAAATAAAAAGAGCAATGATTTTGGCAGCATCTCTAAGAAGTCTTCCTGGTAAATTATCTAACCCTGTGCCTTTCACAGGATTCAATTCATCGCGGCTTTAGAGAACGACTACATCTGAAACTTTGCAGAAAGAATTTTCTTTAATGCCTGTTTGTTTGTGAATAAAAAAGCTGCTGCTTTCTCTCATTGTTTATCCCACAAATGAGCCTGCCTTACAACATCTGCTGCAGAGAATCACCATAGTTAAAGTCTTACACCAGCTTGCGCAACTAAGCCACATACTCCATCAACATTTCATTTGGCCTTCACAAGTCACATTTGTACCCCTGATCTTGCTTCGGCTTTGGTTCATGATTTTTCTGGAGGTCTACCAGCTGCCTATATGTTTTATCTTTAGTCTTTTTAGAACAGTAGGTTATGCATTAAACTGTACATTCTTGGACCTAATAAGCTAATCAATATAGCTCTCTGTCAGTTTCCATCAGCAATAGCATTTGCTTTAAAGTACTATATATCTGAATTCCTCAAAAATTTCAGTACATTCTTCTCATGTCGCCATTTTCCAGTGCCCCTTAATTATTGTTGTTCAGTTCTACAGTGAACTGTATAGCCCTACCTCCCTTCAGATGCTTCTCTCTCTCATTGCAAGATAGTAGCTACTGTGACATGCAGTCAGTGGATCTTTAACCAACATCATCCGTCATCTGTTCTTGACCTGGCTTTTCTTCATTGCCAAAAATATGTAGTAAGTCAGACAGGAACACACGGACGTAAACATCTTTGTTTATTTTCAATGAGTAACTGGTGTCTTGGCTTATCTCAAGGCAAGGAGAGCTATCCAACACAATGTGTATTTCCTACCACAGCCTATGTCATTTAACAGATAATCACCCTTTTACTACTGAAGAACAGAGACCCCTGCTGGCCAGTACTTATAGCAGTTATCTGCCTTACTCTGAACATGACACATACTGCAATGTATCCTAAGCCAGTATATCACAGTAACAATAACGTCTGTTTTCCTATGAAGCCACTCAAGGTATCTGCCTCTGTCCCAGAGTGCAAACATAAAACATTCATGAGAACAGGTTGGCCAAAACGTACTGTTACTGGGTGCAGGAACATTTTTAACATGAGAAATTGAATAGAGAGGATCTCATCAGGACAGAGTAGAAAAGTCAGAGAGGAGTGAAGTACAGAGTGATGCAGGTAAACAAAGCGATTTGAAGGCTAAAGAATTTCCACACTTTGCATATTTTATCTTTTATGGTATACTATTATACATCACTTTGCGGCTGACTTAACAAGTTATCACTCCTGTTGACTTGTATCAGTGTTAATGTGTTAATGTTGAATAAGGAGTCAGGCATAACAGGCAAAGCATATCTAAGTCACAGTGAAGCACAAAATATTCTGAGTAAGTTTGAACTACATCCACTTTGTTACTCAAGAAATTCAAGTTGATGAGAATTGTAGGGGAGAAATGGAAATGGACATCTTGTAAGTATTTTCCTTCAAATACATTTGTAGACGAGTACTAGGACTCTATATAAGCTATGCTGCAGGGATTCTATGATGAGAATAGTGTGTGAATGATTTGTAACCTAATAATGATTACGGTATTTAGTCTGTTTTCTCTTTCCCATTTTCTATGATGATGAATTAGTAAAACTATGTGGTGAATCACACATATATGTATAAGTATAATGTAACTGCTTTTATGTGAAATTTACAGAATTAGGGAACTGGCTTTGTAAATTTATGGAAATAAAAACTGGGCACACAAAGAGCAATTTATTATTGTTTTCGGCATTAGGTTGTATTATTTAAATTGCATGATATATGTTGTGTTCTTTATGGCTTTTCAGAAAAGCTGGCTGTGATCTCATCATTGACTTCTGTGAAGCTCTCAGCTCTGTTTTAAAATCAACAAACTCCCACCTGAAGGAGCTGGACCTCAGTAACAATAACCTGCAGGACTCTGGCGTGGAGCTGCTCCATGCTGGGCTGAAGAGTTCACACTGTGAACTGCAAATACTCAGGTGAGCTTTCTGTAAATGAGATCTTAAATGCTAAAATATAAAGACCCTCTGCACTCAAAAATATGTTGGTTCTTAATGGTTAATTCTTCTTGGATGGCTTACTATGGCAATATAGACTGATATTGGTATCAAATGTGTTACCGTAGTATACTGGAGTTCACATATTTCCATTGAAAAAAAACACAGGCTTTATCAGTACAACCGAACAAAGCAGTTCATGGGGTGCTATGTAGCAGCTTAGTTTTGTATGCCAGGAATGAGCTTAAATCTATCACAATCCAGTATTCGAAAATATGCTAATGAGAGCATGTGCCAGTCCCTGACAAGAGCTGCAGGCAGTATGAGGCCAATACCTGAGGCCCAGGCACCATGAGCCCATGCTGATACTAAATCAGTGTCAGCTGGTTGCTAGTAAGGTCAACATAAGCACCAGAGCTGAGATGTAGAGAGAGAACTGTTGTTCTCCACCTCTCGTTTCATAGTTCTCATGCCCCACAGCAGCACTGCAGTCATATGTGAGTCATACAGGGGAGCTGTGCTGCTAGATGTGGGTCAAGATCCAGGAGTCTGGGCCAGGGAGTCAGTCCTGGGACTCCCACAGCCCTTGTTGGCCTTTGGGTCTTGTCTGCTGACCTCACACCACCTCTTGCCTGGCACTGTTTTAGTAGCAGGTAGCATGCTACTACAGTAGCTTTGCCTGAAGTGGTTTCACCACAGCACTGACACAAGTTTAAAGAATAAAGGCATGAATTGGAGTGAGTTAACCTCTGCACTTGTGTGTAGAGGTGTTAGCCTAAGCTGCTTATGTTTAACGTTCACTAGAAGCTTGTGTTAGTTTAACCCAAAGGTACACACAGTCATGCAAGTTCATTGAAGTCTCACTGACACAGGTTTTAAAGAGTCAAATCCAAGCAGATAAGTCTGTGTTTATGTGTGTGGAGCTGTTAGCTTAAGCTACTTTTAATTAATATCCTTATAACATCAGACGGTAACGTTAACCTTGGAGAGCAGAATTAAACATCTACTGTTTTTGCTCACTGAGACAAATTTAGTGAATTGAGTGAGTGAAATCAAATGACTGGTGACAAAGTGACAAAAAGACAGCAAAGAAGAAGACAAAGAAGGCAAAGGCAAGACAAGTTTATTTATATAGTACCTTCTATACACTGTGGACATTAAATGTGTGAAGAAATTAAATGTTACTTTAAAAATCAAATTAAAAAATAAAGTAAAATACCAGAGTGCCATTAGAGGAGTCTGCAGTAGAGCTAACAATGTTTTAAAATGAGCTCAAAGCCTGCCTACTTTTAAATTCAGTCCGGATTTAAAAATGTCTAGAATCAGTTTTCTTCTAATGAGCTCTGTCACCTGGTTCTATTTAAGAACAGCATAGTAGCTAAATGGTGCTTCTCCTTGTTTAGTCTTTACCTTCGGCAGCACTAACTGACTATTTCCTAACGATCTGAAAGTTCTGCTCGGCTCATCGCTGCAGCAGATCAGATAAATATGCTGCTCCTGCAAAATTAAGCCATTTATAGGCCAGTAATAGTATGTTAAAGTCTATTCTGTAACATACCTGGTAATAATTGTAAGGATTTAAGAATGGGAGTGATGTTTTTTTTCACTCCTGGGGATAACCCTAGCAACTGCATTTTGAATCAACTGAAGCTGTTTGTCTTTTTTGGGAGTCCAGATAGGAGACCATTACAGTAATCAATCCTACTAGAAACGAAGGTGTGCATGAATTTCTCCAGGTCTGGTTTAGTCAGGTGATAAAAGCTGATTTAGTAACTGCTCTAACACAACTGCTAAAACTGAGATCAGAGTCCATCAGTACTTCAGGGTTATGCATTAGTTATTTAGATTTTAGGGCTCTCTAGTCTTTCTAGTCTGTGCCACTCAGTGCTATTCCTGAATATCAGTTTTATCTTTATTCAACTGCAGAACATTTAGTCCCCCCCAGATGGTGATGTGTTCAAGACATTTACAAAGTGAGTCAAGGGTACCATAGTTATTTACAGAGAGGGCCAAGTAGATCTGAGTATCATCTGCATAGCTGTGGTAAGATATCCCATAGTCTTAAAGTATTTGGCTAAGAAGAAGCATGTATAAATTAAATACAAGCAGCTCAAGAACCGAACCCTGGGGGGCACCACAGGTCACTGGCATTCTCTCAGAAACATTACTTTCTTTTTTGACAAAGTAGGTCCTTCATTGCAGGTATGAACTGAACCATTTTAGGACAGTTCCTGAGGGTCCAACCCAGTTATAAAGTCTATATATGAGAATTTTATGGTATCAAAAGCAGGGGTCTTTCAATTCTTGTTTTAGGAATTTTTACCTACTCTTCTTTTGTTTTCTGATATTTAGTGGAATTAGTTCTTTCATTTGCTCATATATTCTTTTTTGTGCCACTGGCTGCCACATAATGTCAATGCGTAACAGGTCCATTTTTGTTTTGCTTTGCCTTTCTAGCCAGCATACAAACAGTTTTCTTGTCTTCCACATCTTGCCTTGACTTTCCCAGTTCCCTTTCAACAGCCATTATTCAAAGACTCTTTAGGTAGCTAAAGGGTTGGAAGAGCTGGATTTACTTTGATATCTGTTAATAGCATTCCCCTGCTTTTTAGACATAGATTAGCTTCATTTTCAGATCCCCAGCTCCTTAGAGGAACTCATGGTTCCTAAGTGTTAGCACAAAGTTTAAAGAGTGAGAGAATTTGTTACACTCTGGAACTCTCATCAGCTGACAGTCCATGCTAATCCATGTGGCATATACCACAATTGCTATTTGTTTCTAATTATAATTTAATCAAATAAAAAATTCTTCCTAATTTCCTGGAGCTCAGAATCACAATAATATGTATATGAGTGGGCCGGTTGGGATACAGCTATATCAACTTGAAGTTGATATAGCTGTGACATACAAAGGGATCAGCAGGAAATGAGACAGTGATGACAGTTGGTTTGGATTCAGTGCTCAGTCCTGGAGTTTGCAGTACTTCAATAACATGCGCTGTATCTATCTTAAAAAAATGAAACTGCCTCACTTATCCACCGACCCCAGTCTGGCAGAGTAGGAGTGTTTGTGGACTGGCCAGCCGGCACTTTCTACAGCATCTCACCTGACACACACACACACTGACACACTTACACACATTCACCACCACCAGAGAGCCGCTCTATGCAGGGATCAGGGTTTATTCTGGTGTGTGTGAGATAGAATAGCCTCTATTCAGGATTAATCAGTTTGACCTTGCACTGAAAATTCACACTGAAAAGTATTGCTGTTTTGTATTTTTGTCTTTCTGTACTGTAAACTACTAAATGAATAATGGATAAATATATTTTGGTATAAACATATTTGTGTTTGTGTACACAGTTGTGTTGTGTAATCAGTTTATTACTGGAAAAAACTGACTTTGTTGAATTCAGTTCTTCACAATGAAAATCTTTTTTTTTTTCTTTGTAAGAAATTCTATGGATAGAAATATAGCTACAGAAAACATTTAAAATATAGAAGCAGTTCCTCAACATGGTTTGCTTTCTACAAGTAGGACCATCGGGGATGGATCATGGTCTTGCTGGGCCCCCCTATACTCCAATAATAATACACACACACTCACACACATTTTCTAAGCCGCTTATCCTTCTAAGCGCAGTACGTTGGAGAGTCATGTAAAGGAGATCTGAGGTTATATGATCAGGTGGGGAGTTCTGGGAAATGGAGTCCGGAGGCTGGGAAGTAACAGCGGGACCGGAGGGAAGCATGACATAGCAATATACATAACATTCCATTGAGAGCATTGTTTCAAGCACAATTCATTGAAGTATAGATTTAGCTCAAAAATAAAACATGTTCTTCACAAATTCTCTGATAAAGTGTAGTTTCTATCATCAACTAGGCTCAATTCACCAGAAGCATAATTTGCTGATGCACTTTTTCAATATAAAATTATACTTCACTGAAGCACGTATATAACTCATAAATGAAATACACTTTTTGGGAAAAGTATAGTAAAAGTAAAGTATAGTTTTAGCATACAAAAAGCACAGCTCATTGCAAAAGTAATCTACTGACATACAGTTTTAACAAAGAAGAAATGTTCTCCTGGGACACACTTTTCACAGTATATATTTATTTTAAGTACATAATCAGTGCCAAGTTAGCACATCAAAGCATACAAAAATATAGACTTAGTAAATATAAAGTGCAAAAATACATACTTGGAGCATTCTGTACATAGTTGAATAGACTATCATATTAAACTGCATTGTTTTTTTACAAGGATTGTGTGTATTGCAGACAGATACTAAAGGGAGTCAGAGAAAGTTGGCTTCATCCGCCACTGCCATGTCATCCACTCAAATATGGAGCATTCTAGTGAATTAGTTCAAACTGCACAAATACATCTCAAACACACTGCTGTCGATGCTGAAATACATTCCAAACACTAAAATGCATTTCAGAATATTTTTCCATATTAACCAAATATATTTTGAAATGCATTTATTTTAAAATGTATGGGGAAATATTACACATAGAAATGTACCATACAGAAATAAACGTATAAACGTGTACATGTGTTTATTTAATCCATTTGAAAATGTATGAAAACAGCCAGAATCCTGTCTGATGCTCTTCACTGTCTGATACCTTTAGAAATGAATTTGTGTTCCAGTATCTTCATTTTAAATATGATCAAATGATCCTTTAACATGACAGAAGTGAGTGTTGTAGGTATTGATACTCTGTGAAAATGCAGTTATGATCTGATATCTCGTTTAATTGAAATACATTGTGTGTGAGTGTTGTACTTCAGACGTACATGGGTACAAGACATTAATAGAGATAGTAATAAGCTAAATATGTATAGAATCAGAATTTAAGGGTACTTTCTATTGGAAGGTGTCTGTCCCAAACCCTAACCCTAAATAATACTTAGTTACTTTTTGTAGTATTTTTTCTTATTTTGTTTTTTTTTATGTAAAGATGTTTTTTATTCAAAAATGGTTTGTCCCACATTTTCAATCATTAACTTTAATAAAATAACCATAATTAAGGTATAAAGTCACTCAGAGCAAAAAGATTTTAGTCTAAAGTCCAAGATCAGTTAAACGTCCCAAATGTGTTTCAGCTCTGACTTTGAACCATTTCAGTACACAATCACTGGTCTAAATCAATGTTCTGGAATGTGTTCTGTATTGTGTTCACAAAGGCAAAGATGACAGTGATAATTATTACAGTTAACGGTTAATGGTTCACATAATACAACCCTGCTCACAAAAAACGTTGGGATGCTTTGCAAAATAAAGACAGAATGCAATGATGTGCAAATCATTAAAACTACATTTGATTGAAAATAGTACAAAGACAACATATCAAATGTTAAAACTAAGAAATTCTATTGTTTTTTGAAAAATGCTCATTTTGAATTTTATGCCAGTAACATGTTTCAAAAAAGTTGGGACGGGGGCATGTTTACTGTTTGGGAAGTGAGGAGACCAACGGGTGTAGTTTTGAAAGTGAAATGTTTTTCCATTCTTGTCTGATATAGGATTTCAACTGCTTACCAGTTCGGGGTGTCCTTGGTCATTTTTTTTGTTTCATAATGCACCGAATGTTTTTAGTAGTTACAGGTCTGGACTGCAGGCAGGCCATTTTAGCACCTGGACTCTTTTACTAAGGAGCCATGCTGCTATAGTACATGCAGAATGTGCTTTGTTTATCATCTTGCTGAAACAAGCAAGGCCTTTCCTGAAAAAAGATGTCTGGATGGCAGCATGTTGCTCCAAAAATCACAGATGCTGGCTTTTGAATTGTGCGCTAATAGCAAGTTGGATGGTCCCTCTCCTCTTTAGCCCGGAGGATGCGGTGTCCATAATGTCCAAAAAGAATTTCAAATTTTGATTCACTGGACAACAGGACACTTTTCCACTTCACCTCACTCCATCTTAAATGAGCTTGGGCCCAGAGAAGGCAGCGGTGTTCCTGGATCCTGTTTATATATGGTTTCCTCATTGCATGGTAAAGTTTTAACTTGCATTTGTGGATGCAGTGATGAACTGTGTTAACAGACAGTGGTTTTCAGAAATGTTCCTGAGCTCATGCAGTGATTTCCACTACAGAAACAGGTCTGTTTTTAATGCAGTGCTGCCTGAGGGCCCAAAGATCACGGCCAGCACATACTGGTTTTTGGCCTTGTCCCTTGCATACAGAGATTTCTCCAGATTCTCTGAATCTTTTAATGATATTATGTACTGTAGATGATGAAAAGTAAAAGTTCTTTGCTATTTTTTTAAAATATGTTGCTGGCATCAAATTCAAAATGGGCAAATATTTAAAAAAAAATCAACATTTGATATTTGATGTCTTTGTACTATTTGCAATAAAATATAGAGTTTAAATTATTTGTGCATCATGGTCTTCTGTTTTTATTTACATTTTGTACAGCATCCCAACTTCTGAAACAGGGGTGCAATAAAAAAAAGGATTAGGGTAGCAATTAGGGTTAGGGGTAAGGTAAGGGTTCAAGTTCTAGTTTAAGGGTGATGGTTATAGTAAGGGTTCAAGTTCATGGCACGGTCAGGGTGAAGATAAGCGTTCAAGTAATAGTTCATGTAAGGGTTAGGGTACTGGTATAAGTTAAAGTTACTGGTACGTGTAGGTTGACAACGATATACTGGCACAAATGCATTTATTCGTGCAAGGTGTTCCTCTAGATCTTGATCATCATTTTGAAATATCTGATTATAAACAAATGCTTTTGGACCTTGGTGCTCTCCTAACATTCTGACAGCATTGTGAATGTTGCGTTCTGCATCTTCATTCAAGCACGTATGCTTACAGGGGGAGTTGTAGGTGTAGAAAATCACACAGCCATCCGCGTCCACATTCAGCAGCTCTTTCATGCGGGATTGTTCTGGATGTGGGTGGTTCAGCAGAAGGTACTCAGAATGGTAGAAGTTGCCGGTGTTGTCTTCTCTTTGTGTTGCAGCAATCAGATCTACTCCTTCATAAATGTGATTATCTCTCAATTCAGTTCTTATTTCATATGGGTTATCACGGTTGAGAAACCCGATGTCAAGCTCAGAGCTTCCATTACAGTAATGAGCTGGGACATTCATAGCCACCGCAAACTGGCGTCCACGCCCTGGACTATACCTAAACACACAGAAAAAACTGTTCAAACAGCATATACTACTGATATAAATACTGTATAAATTGCACTACTTCATTTTCACTAATTCACATTCACGGTTAGCAGATATTAATAAGTTCTCGCTTACCAGGTCTGAGTGTAATTAATAATTTTCTCCAGAGCACGCAGGTTTACATTCTGAGATTCAGCTCCTCTCCCTCCCCTGAACATCTGCAGAAACACCACATACACATCAAACTAGGTAAATAGTATACACTAAACCAGTTATACATAGTAAACCAGTAATATACAGTAAATCAATAATACACACTAAATCAATAACAGACACAAATGAAAACAAAAAAAAATTATACTGACCACCTTTGCTGGTAATGTTAATTTGCCTTGATCAAACTGGTTAAAAGTAGTGATTTCAAACTAGAACTAACTGATCATCTTCTCTATATGCTGCTGCTAGGACTCTGATGAGGATCTGAGTATGTATGACTATTCCTAAAGACTCCTCACTCTCTTCCAAATCATATGTCCTTACTTTTAGAGATGATTCAAGGATGTGGAATGGGGGGGTACAGAGGGGGCTGCAGCATGCCCAGGTTTCAGGATTGTTTAACTGCAGCTGCTAAAAACACAGAAAAATAACCTAGGGACAACTTTGTGGCTTTGTTAGTCACTTGCCTGTTTCCCACAATTAGTGCCCTAAAAATAATCTTTTGTAACTAACTACCTTATAACTGTAAAAAATCCAGATCTATCTCTCACAAATATTCTTGATATTAGATTTATTTTATTGTTCTATCCATTATCATATATATATATATATATATATATATATATATATATATATATATATATATATATATACATACATACATACATACATATTAGGGGTGGGACTCTTTAGGCACCTCACGATTCGATTAGATTACGATTCAGAGGGCTGCGATGCGATTATAAAACGATTATCGATGCATCTTTTTTCTCTATACATGATTTCTATCTT
>NW_023494786.1:1478491-1643491 GCF_904425465.1 Colossoma macropomum | reverse complement strand
GTATTGTATGCATTTGATTTGACTTAGATCTTTATAGTCCCTCACACTGTGATATCAACCCATCAGAAAAACACTAAATACCATTACTGACTACTGGATACAATCAGGAACCAACAGAGACTTTTAATGGTTTCTATGATCAACAGGGATTCAAAGCCTTTATTGCTTTATAAACTAATAGTATACATTTAAATCACTAGAGGAGAAATATTAGGACAGAGTAGATTTAGAGCTGCTGTTCATGCTTTTGACCAGCAGGTGGCACTAATGCGCCGCTGATTTATGAAGCTTCGAGTAATGAAGCCATTTCCCGTACAAGTTAAAGAACCTCTACAAAGCTGCGTTGTGACTCGTTTGGCGACTTTAGATTTTTTAGATTGTTTTTACTAAAATTACTAAAATTACTAAAATTAATTATGAAAATGGTTTGAAAGACACTACGGAGTAATTGTGTCTCCCCTAACACCCCCTGTATTATTATTATTATTATTATTATTATTATTATTATGTTGTTGTTGTTTTATTTTATTTTATTTTATTTTATTTTTTTATTTGATATGGTCACTTGAATTTACCAACTGCATAGGGTTGGAATTAAGTAAATAAGTGTACACTGCATTGCCATTACTGTTTGTACATTGATTGCATAAATAAAAGAAAGAAAGATATATATATATATATATATATAATTATTATATAATAAATATTGATCATTTTTATCAATAGTTTAATCAACTTAGCTGCTTTTTTTACAATACATATATTCAAATGAGGAGACACAGTTATAAAAATACAAATTTCATGTCGCTTCTGCAGTAAAGTTAGTTGTCTATGCTGGAAGTGAGTTAACCGGAAGAAGGCGCGTGTAAGATCCGGTCTGCCCAGCAGTCCGCGGTTCCGCTGCCAGTACGGGCTGAAGAACCGAGTCAGGCGCCGCTCCGCTCAGCCGGTGAAGGTAATCAGCTCTGAAACACCGCTCACCCCTTTATTCACACTCTGTTTTCCGACTGACCCTCAGAGGGGCCGGGTCAGAGGCGGGCTCTGTCTGGACAGCAGTTTGATAAACATGTAAACAAACCCGGAGCGCCGCCGCTCCGCGCTGGGCTGAGGGGGCTCGCAGTAATGTTAATGTCCGGCTAATGTCCGGTTAATGTCAGGGTTAACGCTCTTCAGCGGTGGACGGAGTACTCAAACCATGTACCTGAGTTAAAGTAGAGACACCAAGGTAAATATCACTCCAGTAAAAGTAGAAGTTCCTCCCTTTAGACCTCCACTTGAGTAAAAGTACTAAAGTATTTGCCTTCAAATGTACTTAAGTATCAAAAGTGAAAGTACTGCGCTTAATTATGACTTTAATGTCCTGTTATCATTTTTGTCATGAGACTGTACTAAGAATTTTAGGTGAAAATACTCCAGTGTCTCTCTTGGTAAACCAGTCTTTTAATAGAGTCATTAATTAGTGATGCTGATGTCTATTAAAATGATCATAAGCACAAAACACTGAAGGCAAACAGTTTCCATCAGGTAGAACTGAGTGGCTCTGAAATCACTTTATACAAACAAGCAAAGTTTCAGTTGAAGATTTATTTACAAGTTTATGTTTAATAAAAACTTTAAACTCAGGTTCACAAATGAGTTTCCTTTACTAAACTGCATCTGTAGGTCTCTTTTCATAAACATAAACTAGAGAAAACTAATCTACTATAAAATGAAAGTGTTTGTATAAATTCAGAAAAAAGACACGTCAGTCACAACTGCATATGTGTGCATATTTCTATATCGTGGTCTATTTACACAAAGTTAGGTTAGTTCATCATTTATGTTGAATAGACTCTCCCAAAATTTTACACTGCTGCACTGATGTTGAACCGTGTGCTGCACTGGGTCGGTATGACCAACAGGTCAAAACAGCTCAAAACAAAGTGAGCGCTTTGCGCTTCTTTCGTTTAGACATGTTCTTCAAAAAGATGGTTCTTTAGCAAAGGGAGTGGTTCTATTTAGAAACATTCATTTTTTTCAAATGAATCATCTTAAATCTCAAATATCCTTTAATTTTAGCTGAAAAAGGAATCTCTCCTAAAAACACATTAGAGCCCAGTGTAGAGTCCTTTCCATTTTAACAGTGCAGTCTTAAAAAAGATGTTTCTTTAGGGGTTCTTTAGTAGAGTCAGTTGTTCTGTTTAGAGCCATAAGTTCTATATAGAACCATTTGCATACTTAAATAGTTCTCTGCATTGTGAATGGTTCTTCAGATTGGTGGAGAATGTGTTGTGTACGGTTCTACATAGTCTACCCTTTTGAAAATGGTTCTATAAAACACCAAAAAGGATTTTTCTTTTTTTTTTTTACAAGCTTGACATCATACAGCAAATGACAACTACAGCAGAACCCTTTATGGTGCAAGGTGGGAGTGTCTAATAGAGTGGACAGTGAGTGGACACAGTGTTTAAAAACTCCAGCAGCACTGCTGTGTCTGATCCACTCAGACCAGCACAACACACACTAACACACCACCACCATGTCAGTGTTACTGCAGTGCTGAGAATGATCCACCACCCAAATGGTACCTGCTCTGTGAGGGTCCATGGGGGTCCTGACCACTGAAGAACAGGGTAAAAGGGGGCTAACAAAGTATGCAGAGAAACAGATGGACTACAGTCTGTAACTGTAGAACTACAAAGTGCACCTATATAGTAAGTGGAGCTGATAAAATGGACATTGAGTGTAGAAACCAGGAGGTGGTCATAATGTTTATTTCCATATTTATTTTATTGGATTTAATCTGTTGACACTTTCTACATCTGGTAGTTGGGGAATAAACTTCTTAAAACAAGGGAAAAGCAGGTCACCCTAAAAGACTTTGCAGTCCAGTGTGTAGCTATCTGCTTATTTGATGATGCATGCAGACCGTCTTGTCTTAACAATCCAACATACCATGAAAAAGGATGGTGTGCTTCAATAATATATTGATATCACTTCTGCAGGAGGTGTTTGGAGCAGAAATAAACACAGGCCTTTGAGAAAATTGTCAGTTAAATAAACCTTCAGTGCCTGAGAACCCTCTCAAACCTTGTTAAGTCTTAGTTTATGTATGTCAATTCTGATTGTTTTCTTTGATTCTGGTGCTTTACTTGGGTTTTGACCTGTTATCTTGGTTTGCTATCAATACCAAGTCAGAAACACTTTTAATCAAGGGAATATTAAGCTAATAAGCCATTTATGTGCACATGGATCAAATCAAATCACGTTTATTGTTGCATCACCTTTACACAGGTGTGAAGATGAGTGAAAATCTTCTTGCCAATGTACAGTTTCTGTACAGTAACATAGTTATGAAATAAAAACTTTGATATGTACAGTTATACACATGTCCATATATGCAATTTGTGAGTCTGAAGTAGGTGATATGGAGAATAATGAGATGCCGGACACACAGGGATAAAATATTGATATATAGCTCAATTGACTGAAGCTCTTCTCCCTTCTTCTTCTCTTCTTGGACAATTTGTTGTATTTTACATTAATAATTGATGTCTGTCCTTTTCTTTTGTCTTCCCCAGACGTTTTCTGCTGCTTCAAGTGTTCATTTCTGTGCACAGCTCAACTTTAACATCACAAGATGTCATGAAGTGACTGCTGAAACTAGGAAAGTAACACAGCGAATATGGCTTCCAGACGAAGCGCCAGCCCACAGCAAACATCCTCTGGTGCGTCTCGCAGACGGCTGCCGAAGAGCAAGGAGAAGGAGATGATCCATCAGTGCTCCGACTGCGGGAAGAGCTTTCATCTGGAGAGTCGGCTCAAAATGCACATGCGCATTCACACCCGAGAGAGGCTTTTTTACTGCCTAGACTGCGGGAAGGGGTTCAATCGACAGAACAATCTCCAGAGGCACCGGCGCATCCACACGGGAGAGAAGCCGTTCCGCTGCTCGCACTGCGAGAAGAGCTTCAGTCGGCTGAGCTACCTCCAACAGCACCAGCGCATCCACACGGGAGAGAAGCCGTTCTACTGCTCGGAGTGCGGGAAGAGCTTCAATCATCAGGGTAACCTCATCCAGCACCAGCTCATCCACGTCGGAGAGAAACTGTACCACTGCTCGGACTGCGGGGTGAGTTTTTATCACCAGAGCAACCTCACCAAGCACCTGCGCATCCACACGGGAGAGAAGCCGTATTACTGCTCCGACTGCGGGAAGTGTTTCAACCAGCAGAGCACTCTCCTGACGCACCGGCGCATTCACACCGGAGAGAAACCCTACGAGTGCCCGGACTGCGGGAAGAGCTTCAACCACAAGAGCAACCTCCAGAGACACCAGGTCATTCACACGGGAGAGAAGCCGTACGAGTGCCCGGACTGCGGGAAGTGTTTCAGCCGGCAGAGCAGCCTCCAGCTGCACCAGCGCATCCACACCGGAGACAAACTGTTCGAGTGCGCAGACTGCGGGAAGAGCTTCAATCAGCTGACTAACTTCCTAAGACACCAGCGCATTCACACTGGAGAGAAACCGTATTACTGCTCAGAGTGCGGGAACAGTTTTAATCAGCTCAGTAGCTTCCAGATACACCAGCGCACTCACACGGGGGAGAAACCGTATTGTTGCTTGGATTGTGGGAAGAGCTTCATTCAGCAAAGTAACCTCCAAGCACATCAGCGCATTCACAGAGAGGAGAAATACACTGCTTTGTTTCTAGGTGGAGCTTCAAACGTGTGATCATGTTACAGAAAAGAGTCAGAAAGCTGTTTATTTGATCAGCTCTAGTCCTGAGTTTTCTTTAGCGCTGTTTTTGTGTTGAGTTAAATGGCTAATTCTGCTAAAAATCACAAACGTCGTCGATCAGCCAAGACGTTTTTACTGCTTGAGGTTTGACACTATAGTTTTCCACTGGAGATAACACGGAGGACAGTGTGGCTACTAACTAATAGCTTATACGCTTATACACCTTTACCATCATGTTAACTGGCCTAAATTATCATCTGTTCATGCCAGCCATAAATGTGTACTGCACAAGCCTTTTAATTGGTTGTTTAATAGCCTCTCTTTCCCAGATTACCACTGCTGTCAAAATTCTGCCAGCCCTATGATATTTACTAAGTGATATACGGTTCCTGTACTGGCTTTATTAATGCTTGTGGCAGTTGTATTCAGAGTGGTTTGGTGTGAAATGGTTCAGATGTCTTTACAGTGGTGGTGATAGGAACCAGGGGTCGCCATGACTACAACACAAATATAGACATTTTATTTACTATCCAGAACCACCAGTGAACCTACACGAGTCTTCTGAGTTTATATGGAGTGTTGGTGATGGAAAATAGTGGAAAATCTGAAATAATAAGTTTTCTTTGGGGACTATTTTGCCTCACAGCGCCCTGCATGTATCCCTCCACCATGAATGGATTTACAATCTTCTCTAAACTATCGTAAAACAACGAGAGCGTTTACATTTGTTTAAAACCCTGATAATTGAAGAAAATCAGATTCTGTCAGTAAGCCGATCAACGCGTTTACATGCACTTGAGTAATCAGGTAATGGGAAACTCAGGTCTACATGAGTCAGACAGTGATCAGATTTCTGCTTTATAACCAGCCAATAAACTTACAGACGAAGACGAGACGGAAACGTAATGTAAAACTCAAACATCATGCCGCTTTTAAACATCGAGTCACTTTACCTGAAAATAAGAGGAAGAAAATGTAAATCCTTAATTTCATCAAGCATGTATTTAGTTTCAGCATCGCTCCAAAAGTGTTTTGCTGCGTCTCGCAGCGACGCTGCTCACTTATTTCTGGTAACACCATCTGATTTCACACATGCGCAGACTGAGAAATCTGAAAGAAATAAGAGTTTACAGCACTGAGAAATCTGATCACTGAGCTAAAATCCAGCCTCTTTATCAGATTTATTAATCGGATCTAAGAAATTAGAGTGTGTTGTTTACACGACCATTTGAACAATCAGACTGCAGAAGTCTGATTATGATCAGATTATTGAGTGCATGTAAATGCATTCAGTGTCTCAGTCATCAGGCAGTGAATTCATAACCATTTCATGTAGTAACTTTCTGTGAGGGAGCTTTTAGAGGTAGACGTCTGGTTCCTATCACCACCACTGTGAACAGTTCTGACTCGGTAAGTTTCTCTAGAACAGAGCGTTTCACATTAAACCACTCTGAATGACTCCGTTTACAGCTTAACCATTTGACTATGCAGAAATTTTGAAAAATTGGTGGACTCCCCCTTTAAACACTAACATTTTATGCTTGTAACAGAGCATAAAGTACAAATGTTCACTTTTAAAGGCTGCCCTGCATGCAGTGCTATTACCTTTGGTGAACTACACTATAAGAAAGTGGCAAGAGGCAACGTTGGGGAATATCTGTTCTCCATATATGAAAACATTGAGCAGATGAGATGCAGCAGACAAAAATAAATAAATAAATAAAATTAAAAGTGCACAGATGGATCACGGAGGGGTCTTGGTTCCTCTGTCCTTTAGCCCTCAGACTGTACAAATGCTTATGGGTTCCACAAGCTGCATCACTCTTGATCGCCCCCACTTATGTAAACAAGCAACTCAGCATTTTAGATTTATACAGTTTACACACTACAAGTACAAAAATCAGAATTAAAAAACAAATAGGAACTTAACTGTGGAATTTTGCGTGGTTGCATGCTTGATTCTTTTTTTCACGGAAACCTATGATATGACCAGGTGTGCACCAGGTAAGGTGGTGTGGAATAACCCAAATCAGAAACAGTGGAGTGGAGCTGGTTGTTAGACTAGCACTAGCTTAGCTGTCGGACTAACAGCTTATTGTAACACAGACAAGTTGATTCCTGGCACTTCAGTAGTCACTCGACCTGCTCAGTCTGATTTATGCTGTGCTGCCCTGCACATTTAATACTTTTCCTGCTTTTAATGCGCCCACTTTAACGCAACACTGGCCTGTTAATGAGTGATTAGTTGGATCAGGTGTGTTGGGAGCTGGGAAAACACTAAAAGTGCAGGGCAGTGAGTTTCCAGGACCAGGGCTGAGAAACACTGCTCTAGTCCAGTGGTCACCAACCCTCCTCCTGGAGATCTACCTTCCTGCAGGGTTTAGTTCCAGCAGAAGATGGTAATTAGCTGAAGCAGGTGTGGCAGATTGAACTACACTTAGTCAGACTCCAGTCCTAATGGACCAAATCACTGCAGACTTCATCACATTGCCTCATTAAACACACCTGACTCGGCTCATCAGCTCATTAGCAAAGCCTTCATGAACTGAATTCAGGGCTTATCTCCACAACACTTTGGCCCAGTAGGTCCCCAGTTTGACATGCCTGCAGGAAGGTAGGTCTCCATGAGGAGGGTTGGTGTCCACTGGTCCACCCTGGTCTTGGAGCCTACACTTTTTAGCATTTTCTCTATTCCCAACACACCTGATCTGTTTATTCAGCTCATCAACAGCCCAGTATTGAGCTAAAGTGGTGTGTTAAAGCAGGAAAAGTGATCAAATGTGCTGGGCCTCCAGGACCAGGCTTGAGAAACACTGCTCTAGACTTCTCTCAAAGCAGTAGTTAGCTGGAATTGAACCTGCCTTGTGGGATGTGAAGCTGTTCGCTAAGCTAGAACTAGCACTTAGTGCTAACTATGATACCATCCACACACCACAGCATAGGGTCGCTCCCTCAGATTAGCATCTTTGCCTTCTCAGCTTGTGCCAGTGGGGCTAAAATCAAACCTGTTGTGATGTGTGTGGAGCTGTTAGCCTGCCAGAGAAGCTACCACTAGCAGCTAGTGCTAACTTGGACATTAGAGTGCTAGCTTAGCCATCAAGCTAACAGCTCCTCACAACATATTTGAGTTTATTAGCTAGATATGAATTAGAAATGACTGTTTATCTGTTATAACTGATGGCTATCAGAGAGCAGCATGTTGTGTAGCTATAAGGGTCTTCTTTACAACCATGTTGTAATCCTCTTATTTGCAGGTTCCTTGTAACTATATGCAGTAGTTACAAGGAGTTGAACCTGCCATGTGGATCGCGAAGCTGTTAGCCTACTAGCTAAGCTAGAGCTAGCACTTACTGCTAACTGTGACAGCTCTACCCACCACAGCACTGGGTCTCTCCCTCAGATTAGCATCTTTGTCTTCTCAACTTGTGCCAGTGGTGCATTTGTTTGGCAAAATCATGCCTGTTGTTTTGTGTGTGTGTGTGTGTGGTGCTGTTAGCCTGCTAGAGAAGTTACCGCTATCAGCTAGTGCTAACTTGGACATTAGAGTGCTAGCTTAGCCAGCTCTTCACACCATGTTTGAGTTTATTAGCTCGATAAGGAATAGAAATCATACAGTCTATGTATTCTGACTGGCTGCTGTTGGAGTGCAGCATGTTCTGTAGCTGTAAATCTTTTATTTTTTTAAATATTTTAGTGTATTGACAGGTTCAAGTTTATTCAAGAGTGTAATTCACACTTATCAACAGCCTGGTGAGGTCTAAGCTTCTATTGCTTGTTAGCTACTTCAGCCTCATGCAAACCAAAGCAAACGTCACCCAAGATCTCTCTGCTGATCGACTACATTTGAGAGATTTTATTCCTTTTTCACTGGACTGTCACCTAAACGCTTTTACTGAAGACCGTTGTTGATATTGTGAGGAAGACTAACGGTATGCCTTTATGACTATGATATGAATGCGCAATGAAATGTCTTTAACAATCTGGTAAGAAAAAGAATGTACCCCACTGTACACGCCAGCAGTGAAGTATCCTGTGGGCACCTCTTAACTGTTATTCTGCCACTTTTCCTCCAGATGTGAGGTGAGGTACACTTTTAAAGATACTTCTTCAAAGTTCTTTAGTAAAGACAAAGGTTCTATATAGAACCAAGAACACAAATCATTTGCATGCTTAAATGGCTCTTTATATTGTGAAACGGTTCTTCAGATTGATGGAGAATGTGTTGTATATGGCTGCTGTTATGACTTCAAGCTTGTAGCAACAGAAGAACCCTTTTTGGTGCTATGCAGAACCATACATGGATTCTCCATCAATCTGAAGAACCATCTCACCATGCAAAGAACCATTTAAGCATGCAAATGGTTCAAGTGTTTGTGTTTTCTATATAGACTCATTGGGCCTCATTCACCAACCGTTATAATGAAAATTTCTTCTTAAAATCCACTTATGCAGTTTTGATAGACTCTGACATTCACCAGTGTTCTCTTATTTGGGGTTTGTTCTTAGGTAAGGACAGAATCTACACACACACTCAAGAGCACAAAGGTGAGAACAGTTCTGTGCTTTAAGAACACGTAAACCTTTTCTTAGAACCTTTCTCAAGAACATGCTGGAGGTTAGGGAACCAGCCCTGTGACCGGAAGGTCGCTGGTTCGATCCCCTGAGCTGACAGTACGTGACTGAGGTGCCCTTGAGCAAAACACCTAACCCACAACTGCTCCCTGGGTGCTGCGGATAGGGCTGCCCACCGCTCTGGGCAAGTGTGCTCACTGCCCCCTAGTGTGTGGGTTCACTAGTGTGTATGTGGTGTTTCACTGCACAGATGGGTTAAATGAGGAGGTGAAATCTCTCTGTTGTGGGACTGATAAGGTCACTTTACTAAAACCATTTTTAATCTTATTTTTAAGCATGTTATATGTTTATTATGTCTACAGGAGATTTGGGATGTTGTGGGGGAAAGTCCTGGGTTATAGTAGCTGAAAGGATCGTCAGAAAGAGAAAGGAGTGAAACTGAGCTCCCAGAACAGAGATGAATCCTCAATGTTGGCACTTTTCCACCAGGTGGTGCCGTCATGTTACGTCCAGTTATGTCATTAATCTTTTAAGGTATTGTAATAATTTTTAAAACTAATTTAATTGATTTTGCTTTTATTCTCAGTGAATTATACATGTTTTTGGATCTCATGGCTGATTTAAAAGCTGTTAGCTTCATTCCTTCAGCACTAACTGTACAGCAGTGTTAAAGTACCTTACTTAATAATTAATAAACTATGAAGATATAACTCCTATGTGATTATACTCGTGTGAATAAACTGGGTTCTCTCCTTAAACGTATCCTTCTGGTTCTCTCTGTGTACCTGATGAAGTGAGTATCTTTCATCCTTTTCTTTTTCCAGTGCAGAAAATCCCCTTGTTCTGCAGCTTCCGGTGGGATTCTGAAGCTGGTCCTGTCAGATCTGGATAGTTTTAGGGTTGCCTTGGTTACATAAACACAACCCTCACGTCTCCTTGGATAATTTTGTTCCACAAAAGTCAGGAAAAGGGGTTCTGACGGCTGGATGTGACGTTCCCCAGCAGCTTTTTACCATCTCGGAGGGATAGAGATCTTAGGCCCTGTGTAGATTATAGGACAAAGAACGTCACAATGAAGGAACCTCGTCCTCTGCTGGCCATTGTGTGTAATACACACTTACAAATGATGGTTCTTCAAGGGTTTTAGTAAAGAAAATGGTTCTATGTAGAACCATGAACACTCAACCTTTTTGATTAAAGTGTTCTTCAGATTGTTGGATGTGCTTTTGGTATTATATAGAACCATCTAAAAGGGTTCTTCAATAGTGTCATGCTTGACATTGTAACAATAGAACAATTTTGGTGCTATATAGAACCATATCACATTTTAATTTACTACACTCTTTAAAAAGCTTTTTCAAGGGTTCTTTATTTAAGGGAATGGTTCGATATCCATGTGTTCTACATACAACCATTTCATGTTTAAACTGCTTTTTGAAAATGGTTCTTTGTAGCACCAAAAAGGGCTCTGCTATTGTTGCACTGTCAAGACTGTAACAACAGAAGAGTGCTTTTTGGTCCTACGTAGAACCCTTTTCAAAAAGGTGCTATGTCAAAATACAACACATTCTCCATCAATTTGAAGAACCATTTTACCATGAGAAGAACTAGTTACGCATGCAAATGTTTGAGTTTTGGTTCCGTTTAGAACCACTGTTTTAGTAAAGAACCTTTGCAGAACCATCTTTTTAAAGAGTGCATTGTTAAAATGAAAACTGAGCACTCAGTCTACACCGGGCTCTAATGGTTCTTTGCATGGTGAAAGCGCTCTTCAGATTGATGGAGAATGTGTTGTGTATGGTTCTATTAAGAACCTTTTTTAAAAAAAGTTCTATAGAGCAGTGAAAGGGGGACAAGCTGGATGTCATAACAATAGCGGAACACTTTGGTGCTAAATAGAACCACATACAACACATTCTCCATCAATCTGAAGAACCATTTCACCATGCAAAGAACCATTTAGGTATGAAATGGTTCTGTATAGAACTCATGGTTCTAAATAAACCATTCCCTTTACTAAAGAACCCTTGAAGAGCCATCTTTTTGAATATGTACTTAAATCCTTTAAACGAAGTTTAAGTAAAAAAAGTGTTCTCTTTCAGAGGCCATTGAAGAACATGAGCTTAATTATTTTAGGGAGAAATTGCTCATTTTAAAGATTTTATTATAAATATTTGGAACAGAAAACGCTAAAAATCCGCATAAAATGTGGTGGTTTAAAAAAAAATAATCAATAATAAAAATATATCAATATTGTATATGAAGTGTGCTGTGTCTGTGAGCAGGGAGGTGTTGGGGAAAACCCCAGAGCGAAGCAGGCCTTTTATTTTGACACCGGGTTGCCAGATGTATGGTAATTCTGTGTACTTTTATTGGCTCCCGAGCGAAACTCGGAGTTGATTGGTTCCTCAGCGGAGCTGTAGAGCACGGAACCAGAGAGCCTCTGCTGGAGAGCCTTGGCGGGGTTGTGGAGGTCCGCAGCCGGAGTCCACTGGCCTCTTTTCAACTGACTGCCCTCGCTGACCACCAGGGTGAGGCTCCAGCGAGCCCAGCAACAGAGTGGAACAGCAGGAGATCTGCTGTGGTCAGCGGTCCACGCCTCCTCCGCGCGCGCAGACTGGATGAGCACAAAGAGGAGCTCGGCTGCTGAAGGTAGGAGCTGATCAACACTGTAGACACTCACTGTTTTTATTGATTGTTGGACAGATGTTGGAGGGATGTTGGACAGATGTTTACTGTTTGACAACCAGCATACAGAATATGCAAGACAACACAGGGAAGCTGGCTCCCTCCAAACTGCTGACAGTGATGCTGAATGCCCTCCTACACCAAGGGTTCTTTAGTTTAGTAAAGGTAATGGTTCTATATAGAACCCTCAGAACCATTCGCATGCTTAAATGGTTCTATGGTGAAATAGTTCTGCAGATTGATGGAGAATGTCTTGAAACCTTTTGACAATGGTTCTATATAGCACCTAAAGGGTTCTTCGCCTGTTCGAAGCTTGACATCGTGATAATAGCAGAACCCATTTTGGTGCTGTGTAAAACCATTTACAACACGTTCTCCATTTCACCATGCAAAGAACCATTTCACCATGCAAAGAACCATTTAAGCATGCAAGAGGTTGTTCTTGGTTCTGTATAGAACCCTCGAGGAACCATCTTTTTAAAGAGTGTAGTTCGGTTTGGTTTGAGTTTTGTTTTGTTGATTCTGTGGCCTCATTAAAATCCCTCATAAAATCACATTAGAACCCCCAGTTTTCATTTTAACGATGCACTCTTAAAGATGGTTCTTCAATGGTTCTTTAGTAAAGACTTTGGTTCTATATAGAACCATGAACACCCAAAGAACCATCTGCATGATTACGTTCTTGAGCGCTGCATGACGAAGCGTTGTTCTTTTGTTGTTTCAAGCTTGGCATCGTAACAACAGCAGAACCTTTTTTCAAAAACTTTTTATATAGAACCATACACCGATCAGGCATAACACTATGACCACCTCCTTGTTTCTACACTCATTGTCCATTTTATCAGCTCCACTTACTATATATGTGACATTATGAATTACAAAATAAACTTTATATTTTCAGTTTTTCCTCTCAAAGTGTTAAATGCTGACCTTGCAACTGGCAACATGTTTAACAAAGAGCTGGGCAGTATGACTGTATTTATCATTATTGTGATAAATTATGTCACGCTGTGCTTATCATGGATATCTTCAGTACTTTAAAACACTTCCCAACTGCATGTCTGATTGCAGAGAGAGCACGATTAGTCCTGTTTAACTGGATTTAGTGCAGCGCAGTGTGTCCAATGATGAAAATAAATAATTGAATTTATAGTTTGTTGATAGTATTTTTAAATGTGGATTGGACTTTGTCTGTTCTAACTTATCAGATGCCTGAACACATCGCGCTGTATCATGTATCGTGAAAACGTCTTAAAGTATTGTGAAATTGCATTTTTGCCATATCACCCAGCTCTACAGAGTGGAGAGTCGATTCTGGCAAGAGTGTATTATAAACAATATTTCAATAGGGCTTTGTATAGCAAACAGCTTGGTTGGGTATCATTAGCTTATTAATTGTGCTATTTATTGGCGATTGCACAATGCTCGATTGAAAGACAGTTTCAAATACACTATTTCAGTGCAGGCCCTCGAGCATGAATTCACTGTTCTGACCTACACTCATCTGTTTGGTTCAGCCACCAAACTGCATGTCCTCACTTAAGGCTGGACTTCAAACTCTAATCCACAGCCACACTGACCTGCACTCCTATGTGTCGTTTTGTCATCCCTAGCAGCCGCCTAGCAACAATCAAGCATGCACTTGGGATACCCTAGCAACCACCTAGCAACACTCTAGCATGCACTTGGGAAACCATAGTAACTGCCTAGCAGCACCCTAGCAACCGCCTAGCAACACCCTAGCAACTACCTAGCAACCTAGCAACAATCTAGCATGTATTTGGGAA
Source organism: Colossoma macropomum (assembly GCF_904425465.1). Classification (NCBI taxonomy): domain Eukaryota; kingdom Metazoa; phylum Chordata; class Actinopteri; order Characiformes; family Serrasalmidae; genus Colossoma; species Colossoma macropomum. Next base: position 1,629,724 of record NW_023494786.1, on the reverse strand, counting down.
ACCATAGCAACTGTCTAGCAACACCCTAGCAGCCGCCTAGCAACAATCTAGCACGCACTTGGGATACCCTAGCAACCGCCTAGCAACACCCTAGCAACCGCCTAGCAACACTCTAGCACGCACTTGGGATATCATAGCAACACCCTAGCAACCATCTAGCAACAATCTAGCACATGCTTGGGAAACCATAGCAACTGCCTAGCAACACTCTAGCGACCACCTAGCAACAGTCTAGCACACACTTGGGATACCATAGCAACTGCCTAGCAACACCCTAGCAGCAATCAAGCACGCACTTGGGAAACCATAGCAACTGCCTAGCAACACCCTAGCAACCACCTAGCAACAGTCTAGCACACACTTGGGTTACCATAGCAACTGCCTGGCAACAATCTAGCACGCACGTGGGATACCTGGCAACAAGCTTAAGCTGTGCAATCACTCTGCATTTCCTTAAGCAGATGCTGTTTCCTAGTTGACATTTTGTTACTGTTGATTTATTTTTGTGTTTTTCTTTGCCTCTTCCAGATGTCGTCTCCTGCTCCTGGTGCCCGTTTTCATACACAGCTCAAATTTAACACAAACGCATCAGAAGATGCCACCATGTTGAGTGTGTCAGAGAACACGGTGTCCAGAAGAAGCCCCAGCCCTCAGCAGACATCCTCTGATACCCTCTGCTCTACTGAATCTCACGGGCTAATGCAAAACGACCCCGACAAGTCGACGAGCCACCAGTGCTCAGACTGTGGGAGGAGTTTTACTGATCAGAGTCTTCTCCAGCTGCACCAGTACATCCACACAGAGGAAACACTGTACGACTGCTCAGACTGCGGGAAGGGTTTTAACCGCCCGAGTCATCTCCAGACGCACAAGCGCGTTCACACGGGGGAGAAGCCGTATCGCTGCTCAGACTGCGGAAAGCGTTTTAATCAAGCGGGCAGTTTCCAAAGGCACCAGCGCGTTCACAGAGGAGAGAAACCGTTTTACTGCTCGGACTGCGGGAAGAGTTTTAATCGACAGAGCAGCTTCCAGGCCCACCAGCGCATCCACACCGGAGAGAAACCGTATTGCTGCTCAGACTGCGGGAAGAGCTTCAATCGGCAGAGTAGTCTCCAGCAACACCAGCGCACTCACACAGGAGAGAAGCCGTATCAGTGCTCGGACTGCGGGAGGAGCTTCAATCAGCTGAGCAACCTCCAAACTCACCAGCGCGTTCACACCGGAGAGAAACCGTATTACTGCTCGGAGTGTTGGAAGAGTTTTAGTCAGCCGAGCAGCCTCCAACAACACCAGCGCATTCACACTGGAGATAAACCGTATTACTGTTCCGACTGCGGGAAGAGCTTTAATCGACAGAGCAGCTTCCAGCTACACCAGCGCGTCCATACAGGAGAGAAACCGTATCTGTGCTCGGAGTGCGGGAAGAGTTTCAACCAACTGAGCAACCTGCAAACACATCAGCGCATCCACACGGGAGAGAAACCGTATCAGTGCTCGGACTGTGGGAAGAGTTTTAATCGACAGAGTCACCTCCAGACGCATCAGCGCATTCACACAGGGGAGAAACCGTATCACTGCTTTGAATGTGGGCGGAGCTTCAGACAAACCAGTGCTTTGAATACACACGATTGCACTAAGAGGGAGATAAAAACTGAAGATGTATGAGTTGGTCAGATATGTCATTATCATTGTACTAGTTTTAATGGCAGCAAAACATTTTAGTTCCTCCCACAGACTCCCATTCGTTCTCAACAAAACCTGTCAACCACTTGGCAACCCCCTAAAAACCACTCAGTAAACACCCTGTACACCATGGCAACCTCCTAGCAGCACCTTAGCAGCCAACCCTTATACCATTGCAACTGCCTAGCAACCACTTGGGATACTATAGAAATTACCTAGCAAGGTCCATTTGGTTACAGCTGGTACATTTGACAAGCTTTCCAGCCTGATGCACGCTATGGTATAGTTGCTTAATCCAGTGGATTAACAAAGAAAAGCAGGTTGCCACACTTGCTATATAGCGGTTTTCCGATGAGCAGTGCACTACGTTTCGGGTACGAATCGAGGATCACTAAGAGTTCAGACTGCAGGCAAATCGGATTTGTTTCTCAAATCAGATCTTTTTAGGCGACTGTTCACTCTGTTATTTGCAAGTGATCAGATCAGATTTGTGTGTCCAGACATCATCAGCCTATCGGGTTGCCGTGGTAACAACATATGCATCAGCAACTACGTATCTACGCTGGTGACACTGTTTTCAAACGCGGATGCAGGCGAGATGGAGGTGCATCATCTCGCCCTCCAAACAGCTGCTCTGTCAAGTCGTGGTTCAGAACTGTTGTTCCATAGTGGGTATGATTAGAAATTCTCTTGCGAAAGTTTGAATCTTTGGTGCCTTTCTTGAATCCCAGCACCTCCGTCACTCTGGATTTGACATCGTCCTTGAGTGTGTTTGCATGCACTCAAAAATCCGATCATAATCTGATTTCAGCAGTTGTCTGATTATTCAAATGGTCGTGTAAGCAGCACAGTGAGGTCTAGAAAACCGATTAAAAGATCTGATAAAGAGGCTGGATTTTAGCTCAGTAATCAGATTTCTCAGTGCATGTAAACTCTTACTCTGATTTCTTTCGGATTACTCAGTCTGCGCATGTGCAAAAACAGACGGCGGTACCGGCAGCAGCGTCGCCGCGAGGTGCAGCAAAACACTTTTGGAGTGACGCTGAAACCAAATACATGCTTGACGAAATAAAGTGATAATGAACGGATTACTGACAATCTGATTTTCTGCAGTTATCGGATTATTATGAGCATGTAAACGCACCCGTTGAATAATGGTGAACAGTGGTGTTCGGTTACGGTCCTGTTGCCCTCCACAGTTTCTACTGTTCCCCTGTTACACTGTTAGTGTGTTGGGAGCAGAGAATACCTTAAACAAGTATTCAAAACTTTTGAATGGTAGTGTAGTATTAATACAATAAAAGATGGACTCCTCTGGACTTCATTGGACAGGTCAGAGGGGGACAGGCTCAGATATTTGTGCCCAAATTCAGCTTCCAAAACCCAGGGAGGCAGATGGGACAGCAAGACCACTAGTACGGTCCAGATGACCAGATTACGCCGAAATTCTGGGAGATTGTGCTCCAGAGATGAATCAGCTTGAACCAGTATTGGTCCTTTTGTTGCATCATCTTGTCTTTTCTATTTTAAACTTTCTTGTTCTGTTTTCTTCTATTTTAATCGTATTTGATCTATTTTTGTTAATGTACTGATGATGAGTTGTAGTTATTTATACACAGGTGCTTTTGGATGCCTAGTGATTAATTAGCTGGATGAATGGTTTTAAAGCCCATGACTGAGTTCAAATAGACTGAAGTAAATTAGAATTCAGATATATAACAATGTTTTGTAGCTTATCTAATAATTGATCAACTATACCAATACATGATTGACATGTAATATACACTGATATACGTGAATAAACTGGCTTCCTCACTTTAAACGTGTCCTGTCTTTTCTTTAGCAAAGAACATGGTTCTATATAGAACCATAAACACTCAAAGAACCCTTTGCATGATTAAAGGGTTCTTTGCATCATGAAATTGTTCTTCAGGTTGATGAATGTACTATAGATGGTTCTATATAGAATCTTTTTGAAAAGGGTTCTTCTATTATTACAAGCTTGACACTGTAACAGTAGAAGAACCATTTTCAAAAAGGTTCTGTATAGAACACTTTGCACGATTAAAGGGTTCTTTGCATCTTGAAATGGTTCTTTAGACTGATGGAGAATGTGCTATAGACAGTTCTATATAGAACCTTTTTGAAAAGTGTTCTATATAGCACCCAAAAGGGTTCTTTTATTATTACAAGCTTGTCACCATAACAATAGAAGATCCCTTTTTAAATAAGTACCAAATAGAACCTTTTGCATGATTAAAAGGTTCTTTGCATCGTGAAATTGTTCTTCAGATTGATGAAGAATGTGCTATAGATGGGTCCTTTTTGAAAAGGGTTCCATATAGCACCCGAAAGCGTTCTATTATTGCAAGTTTGACACCATAACAATAGAAGAACCATTCTGGGTGCTATATAGAACTATTTTAAAAAAGGTTCTATATAGAGCCCTTTGTATGATTAAAGTGCATCATGAAATGGTCCATCAGGTTCTTAAAAGGGAATGTGCTATAGATGGTTCTATATATTCAAAAAGGTTCTGTATAGAACACTTTGCATGATTAAAGGGTTCTTTGCATCATGAAATGGTTCTTTCAGACTGATGGTGAATGTGCTATAGACAGTTCTATATAGAACCTTTTTGAAGAGTGTTCCATATAGCACCCAAAAGAGTTCTTCAATTATTACAAGCTTGTCACCTTAACAATAGAAGAACCCTTATGGGTGCTATATAGAACCATTTTCAAAAAGGTTCTGTATAGAACACTTTGTACGATTAAAGTGTTCTTTGCATCATGAAATGGTTCTTCAGACTGATGGAGAATGTGCTACAGACAGTTCTATATAGAACCTTTTTGGAAAATGTTCTATATAGCAGCCAAAAGTGTTCTATTATTACAAGTTTGATACCGTAACAATAGAAGAACCATTTTCAAAAAGGTTCTATATAGAGCCCTTTGCATGATTAAAGGGTTCTTTGCATCATGAAATGGTTCTTCAGATTCTTAAAGAGAATGTGCCACAGATGGTTCTGTATAGAACCTCTTTAAAAAGCGTTCTTTTATTATTACAGGTTTGACACCGTAACAATAAAAGAACCCTTTTGGGTGCTATACAGAACCATTTTCTTTACTACAGAAAAATATTTTTTTAAAGTGTATGGTTCTTTAGACTGATGGAGAATGTTTTTAGCAGGGATTTCCAAAATGACGGAAGGATATCCTAAAAGAACGTAGTTAGCTGAAGTACACACTTAAGGGTTCTTTAGTACAGGCAGTGGTTCTGTGTAGAACCATGAACACTCATTTGCATGCCTAAATGGTTCTTCAGATTGATGGAGAATGTATTGTATATGGTTCTATATAGCAAAGGTTTTTGGTGATGTATAGAACCATATACCACACATTCTCCATCAATCTGGAGAACCATTTCACCATGCAGAGAACCATTAAGCACGCAAAAGTTTAATTCAATGAACTCAGCATTTCAAGTTGACCAGGTCACTTTTTTAAGACGCGTCATACTTTACAGTGGAGCCATTGTTGTTGACCAAAAAGCGGCTACTCTCGTCGACCACCAGAGGTAGGCGCAGTTGGACTGCAGCGAGCCCAGCAGTAAAGTGGAGAAGAAGAATAGGCTCTGCTGTGGACAGCTGGCCACACCTCCGCGCTCGGACAGTGCTGGAAGAACCCAAACAGGAGCTGCGCTGTTGAAGGTAGGAAGCTGTTCAGCACCGTGTACTCGTTTATTTACCTTTTCTGATGGTCCATCAGAGAGGTGGTCGCTGTTTGAAGCTTATGAAAGCTGCCTTGGTCCCACTGCTGAAAAAGACCATTGGCTTAATGGTTGCCATTGCAGACCACTAGTTTCCTGTAAAACACCTTTAGATCCCATCAGATGCATTTAGAATCAGCTGTTGGTCACCTGTTAAACCAATAGAGTCCTTTACACTGTGATATCAACCCATCAGGAAAACACTTAATACCACTATTTGGAAGCCATTAGAAACGTCTGTTGGTTCCTGGTGGTATCCAGAGGTCACTAATGGTGTTCTGTATTTGTCCTGATGGGTTGATATCACAGTATAAAGGGCTCTGATGGTTTAACAGGTGTTCTGATTTCAGACGTAGCTGATGGAATCTTAATGTGTCCTACAGGAAACCAGATCTCCAATGGTATCCATTAAGCCAAATCCTATTAGAAAGCAAAACCACCCAGTTTTAATCCCAGTGGTTCTAATGGTCTTTTTCTTTAGCAGGGCAGCATAGACCAGCATGATCACCAGCAAAACCAGCATAAGCTTTGAATGAATGCTGGTGTGCTGGTCAGCAGCAATAAGAGTTAATATGTCAATAATCGTAATAGATCATAATCATAATAGATTGCATTGATATGAAATGATGCACTGCTTTGGGGAGTATTTCACAAAAATGCACTCTTAGATGGTTCTTCAAGGGTTCTTTAGTAAAGACAGTGGTTTTATATAGCACCATGAACACTCAAGGAGCCGTTTGCATGCTTAAATAGTTCATTGCATGGTGAAATGTTCTTCAGATTGATGGAGAACGTGCTGTATATGGTTCTGTGTAGAGCCTTTTTGAACAAGGTTTTATGTAACACCAAAAAGGGTTCTTCTGTTGTTACAATGTCAAGCTTTTATCTACAATAGAACAACCCTTTTTGGTGCTATATGTAGATGTCAGTACTGACGGTCTCTATTCCGCCAGTATAAACTCTACGGTTTTCAGTATTTTGGCGGATAACAATATTTTAGATCCACTTCAGTTGTTAAATATGGTTCTTATAAAAAGTGAAGGGACGTCCAGAATAATATGGCATTGTTAATATACAAAATAGGTTTACTTAAGCATCCAAAATGTTTTCTTAAGGAAAAAAAAACAAAATACTGTTCTACAGTTACAGACTGTAGTTCATCTGTTTCTCTGCGTACTTTATTAGCCCCCTTTTACCCTGTTCTTCAGTGGTCAGGACCCCCATGGACCCTCACAGAGCAGGTACTATTTGGGTGGTGGATCATTCTCAGCACTGCAGTAACACTGACGTGGTGGTGGTGTGTTAGTGTGTGTTGTGCTGGTCTGAGTGGATCAGACACAGCAGTGCTGCTGGAGTTTTTAACAAAGTATGCAGAGAAACAGATGGACTACAGTCTGTAACTGTAGAACTACAAAGTGCACCTATATAGTAAGTGGAGCTGATAAAATGGAAAATGAGGGTAGAAACAAGGAGGTGTTATGCCTAATTGGTGTGTGTGTGTGTGTGTATATATATATATATATATATATATGTATGATATAATTTTTTGCCATACTGCATCACGAAAGGGTTCTTTGCATCATGAAAGTTCTTCAGACTGATGGACTTCAACACTTGAAGAACCGTATTTTTTAAGAGTGTAGGCTAAGGGGGGATGGGGTTAAGGGGACTTTGTTTTGCCAACTCAAAGAAGGTGCTCCAAGGGTTCTTTAGTAAAGAAAATAGATCTAGATAGAACCGAGAGCACTCAAAGAACAACTTACATGATTCAAGGGTTCTTTGCATCATGAAAGAGTTCCTAAGACTGATGGAGAATGTGCTGTAGATGGTTCTATCTAGCACTCAAAAGGGTTCTTATATTGTTACGGTGTCATACAAAAAGAACTGTCTATAGCACATGCATGCACATTTTCCATCAATCTGATGAACCTTTATGACGCAAAGAACCCTTTAGTCATGCAAAGTGTTCTTTGAGTGTTCATGGTTCTATATAGAACCATTTTCTTTACCAAAGAACCCTTTAAGAACCGTCTTTTTTAGGAGTGAACAGCTTGGATTGCTATTGTCAGAAAGGCATGTTTACCTTACAAAGCGATTAAATACATGTTGGTGGACAGTTTGTTGCATTTTACATTTTTTGTGTCTTTTTCTTTTCTCTCCCAGAGGTTTTCTTCAGCTTTTTGAGCACAGCTCCACAATCACATCAAAGATGCTTTCAAAAGGAGTATGTCAAACTGCTCAAAGTACGTATTACATATGAGAATATGGCGTCCAGAAGAAGCTCCAGTCCTCAACAATCGTCCTCTGGTACTCCAGGCATTAAGGCATCTCACAGAGGCATGAAGAACGATAGAAAGAAGAAGAAAATTCACCAGTGCTCGGACTGTGGGAAGAGTTTCGGTCAGCAGCGTCGTCTCCGACAGCACCAACGAGTCCACGCAGGAGTGAAACCCTGTCACGGCTCAGACAGCGGGACGAACAGTCTCCGAAAACACCCTGGAGAGAAGCCGTACCCCTGCCCGAACTGCTGGAAGACCTTCAGTCGAGAGAGTAACTTCCTAAAGCACCAGCAGATTCACTCAGCGGAGAAACTGTACTACTGCTCAGAGTGCGGGAAGAGCTTCAGTCGGCAGGGGAACCTCCAATCGCACCAACGCATCCACACCGGAGAGAAGCCTCATCGCTGCTCAGACTGCGGGAGGAGGTTCGCTCATCTCGGCAGCCTCCAGAGACACCGGCGCATCCACACGGGAGAGAGGCCGTACCACTGCGCACACTGCGGCAAGAGTTTCAACAATCAGAGTAACTTCCAGACGCACCTGCGCATTCACACCGGAGAGAAACCGTATTACTGCGCCGACTGTGGGCGGAGCTTCGCTCATCAGTGTAACCTCCAAACACACCAACGCATTCACACGGGAGAGAGACCGTATTACTGCTCGGACTGCGGTCGGAGCTTCGCCCATCACAGTAACCTGCAAACGCACCAGCGCATTCACACAGGAGAGAAACCGCATCACTGCTGTGAATGTGAGCAGAGCTTCAGTGAGATGGACGCTTTAAAGACCCACGAGTGCACTAAGGGGGAGGTGAAGACTGAGGACACGTGAGTTGGTCAGGTTAAACTTTTTCATCATCACTTTTTTAACGTCCACCACTGCGCGAAATACCAAGCGGGAACCACCCCTGTGCTCCAGTAGGGGCTGGCCTCCAAATCGCTCACCGTAGCTGTGCTGATGTTAGATATAATGGCAGAATAATGTCTAGTTAACAACCATTTTCATTGTTGTGGTTAATTTATATAATGGAAGTCTGAAATGGACTGGGAACAAACTTTGTTTCCTATTCTTCATTTTGGATTGGAGCAGCTCCAACTCCTTTGGTTACTGTTGCTACATCTGCCAAGCTTTTGAACATTAACCAGGGTTAAGGGTCTTTAATCTAGATCCTACACCTCTAGTCTTGGGTCTGTGGTTTAGGAAGTGGTGAAGTTTTCGTTTCCTACCTCCAAACTCTTGGGATATTGGATTTCCAATATAGTGTCCCACATGCAGCGCTGCACCAGCTAGTCAGACGATTTAGAGCCCATGTGTCAAACACGAGGCCCGAGGCCCATAACGGAATCCTATCTGGCCCGTAAAAATATTTTAAGTTTCTATTAATATTAGCCTGTTTCACATTGCACTGCACTACAGTCCCCAGCATGCACTGCAACGTAACGTGCACTCCTACCCCAACAACAATCTATGGGACAGCAGTTACACCTCAATGCCACACCAGTCACATCACCAAAATGCATTTCCGCTGAAGATCAACCAACATGAACACTGAACGTCAACTCAGCAGCTCAGAAACTGAGCCCAAGTCTTAATGAACCTGCAGCAAACAAAGGTTTAAGCAGATATGTAGGTTTAAAAGATTAAAAGACATTTCAATTTTCAATATTTCAATTATTCATAATATATTTTATATATGTTGCTGTTGACAGTTTGGCATATTTTTAATAAACAGTGGGCAGATTGGGTTATTTAATAAAAAATTAAATAAAAACAAATCAAAATTTGTCGATCTTTTTTAAAATGGCCCTTTTAGTGGTTGAGTTTGACACTCCTGATTTAGAGTTTCTAAGCACTGAAGGACCAACTAGGTGAACATATTCGCTACAGTGCCACCTTGAGGCCGACCAGTGCCTCAGGTCTTGATAGCTCAAATAAAATAATGTTACACACCTTGTCCTGAATCTGTAACTGGGCAAGTGCTTTCCCTAATGGACCTAATGATGCGCTCACAAGTTTGTCAGGGGCCCCTCTCCACACGAGTTTTGACTACTGACTACTGGACACCATTCCCATGGTGCAAACCGCATGCCTACTCATTCTAGAGACCCTATGCATGTAATCGCCAAGCTTGCAGAGGTGCACAGTGCACTGCCTGTGCTAGTTCTGTCTTACAAACTGATATTTTAAAGGTGCAGTGTGTAAGATTTAGCGCCAGCTAGCGGCGAGGTTGCAGACTGCAACCAAATGAATACCAAGTGTATAGTAGAACTCACGTTGGAGTTTTCGTTTATATTATATTATTATTGTACACAAGTACATCAGCACATACTGAGACATATTACAGCCCAGATGGTAAAATGGACATGAAATGTTGTGGCTCCTAAGGTATAAGCTATAACTGTAATGTCCACTGCACTGTAAACCACACCGTGCCTGAGAATGCTGGGTAATTTGGTCACCCTTCTGGTCGGGTGCTGAGCACACCAAACCAGGAAACATGGTTGGAGATAGAAATAGTGCAGATCATTCATCGGCCAAGTTCAGTCTTACTGCGCCATCAATCAATTTACCCAGAATCCCAAATACAAAGTGAGAAGTAAATCAGAAGCTCCTCCGTTGTTGTGATTATTGCTTGTGTTTACTGTTTACGCTGCAATCGCAGGAGAAATGATGTCATCACCCCCGACCTGCACAGAGCCCTGTTTACTTTGACGGGTTCTGCTGTGCAGTGAGGAACAGACTCATGAACTGAGACGCGTTTAGTTCCATACCAAGTGGAAAAATGCCTTCTTCATTTTCACTGTATTGTCCTGCATTTTTCCTTTTTTTTTGGAATTATCAGTCATTACACGCATCATAAACGACTAAGTGTTGCTTAGTTGAACAGTATGTTCACGTTTCAGTCCTTTTAGTTAAAGTACTAATAATTATTTGGAAAACTTTCTTAAAAAACTCAATGAATTTACACACTCAAATGTTTTTGGATCCCATATGATTGAGATGACTGAACACTGGCTGTTTGAATGGCTTTTAAGGCTGAAGTGAATTAGAAATTAGATGTTGTACTGTTCATATAATTCCTCCGAACATACCGCAGTGTTTTATGAGTAGCTTATACTTGGTAAACTGTACAAATATACAAGTGATATGATGTAATCATCTGTTGATGCTGAGCAAACAGAAATAAACCCGGTTCCTTATTTAAGACGTGTTCTGTCTCCTGCTTTATTCATTTATATTGGCAGTGAAATGAATGTACTTACATGTAATATACATAAATCATGGATATTATGTAATTGATTAGAGGAATACTTTTTTATTGGTAGCAGTTTTAGTTTTTTCGCCAGTAAAACTCAAACAAAAATGGAGAAAATGCACAGAAGACCTCTACAAAACTGTTGGTGTCAGTTTACAGATGAACCTTTGGTGCTGGAAGACAAAGTCAGACAGGCCCTCAGATCACTGCCCAGAAATGGACACAGGAATCGATAACACTGCAGTGAAAATATTCCAGGACTTAACAAACAAATGAGATCAGAAAGTGTGTGCAAACTATAATGCAGTTTTCTCTATATCGCACACAAGATTACACTCCAGATCATTCAACGCAGACTAGAGCCTTACATTAAAAGAAAGTATAGGGTCAAAAAGGTCCGGATTTTGGATAGATGTATATAGAACTGGTGTAAAGGTTCAACTTGTAACTGTGTAATGCTGATGTATTACCACTGTTTATAATCTGAATCAGAAGATATTCTTCTCTGTTAGTCCTTTTATATATTACTGTAAATTTTAGATGCATATATACGATGATCTAATGACAAACTAAAATTTTGATAAATTCTTTATCAAACTGGATTTTATTTACTACTCACATTTTTAATCGTAGTAAAAAAATCTGTTATTTCAGATATGGCTGTTGTCTGAAGAAAACCTCGTATCTCCAAAATAATAACGTTACAGGAGAAGGAAAACACCTACTTTACTTTTAATGCAAGTTAATGGAACCAGACTTTTTTCCAAGTCATTTTTGGCCGTTTCTTTTGGGCCGTTCATCGGGAAATCTACACACAGTGTAAAGAGCAACAGGGATTTTCAAATTAGAAAGCTTTGGAGCAGGAGACTTTAACATGCATGACTGTTTAGATGAATTAGGTGGTTTTAGTGAAATATGCTGAATGTGCATTAATACTGAAGGAAACACACAGGTGAGTTTTCATAGCTTTTTTAGTGAAATACGTCCTACTTTCTAAAATTAAAGGAAAGCTCTGTGTAAGTGATTAAAGACTATTTTAACTTTTAGCTTTTAGCCATTGAGCTACAGCTTTATGCCTATTGGTCAAGGTCCGTTCGTTGCTGTGGTGTTGAGTCGGCAAGTGTGCTTGTAGCCTCGACATTAGCTAGATGGTTTCTAGCTTACTCGTATCAAATGAACAGAAATGATTGATCAGTAATGCTCATCATAAATAATAACGTATTAATCTGACTAACATTGGTAGCTCAGCCATTTGTTCCCTACCAGAGGATTAACGGTAGCTGACTTCAAATAGCTTAACATTAATCAACTCAGCTGACGTCAGCAGGGTTTCTTTGACTGTAGCTCACAGTGTCTAACAGTGTTCTACTGAACTCTCCTATAGCGCTCGTCTTCATAGGCTCATCTAATTAATCCTGTATATTTATCTTCTATAGTGGCGTCATCAAAAAACAATAGTTCTACATGGACAAAACTCTTTTCAGTGAGTACAGGGAGTAATATAGCTCATCCTATTTTGTTTACTAGACATAATACTGTTTTCTAAGGGCCATTCATAATGTTTTTTCCTCTGTTTGGTGTTCAAACATCGGTTACTGTAAATCATTGATTAAAAATATCAGGCACACAAACTATAAATATAAAGGATTTTTTTCTCATTCTCTTTGCTACCATCTCTGGATTTCCACCATTCCCTTTGAATAATCAGTATACTCTAAAACGCAAACATAAAAAACCAGATGATTCTGAAACACACTGTTAAAAGACTTCATTGGCTGACTTACCAACTTAAGATCTGACAGGTGAAGATAAGATTTTTCACAAATTCATATTACAGAAGCAAATCTGATCTTAATTTAGACATCTTAGAGCATCTTTTTTATCTCAAGTTAGGAAATCTTAACTTAATCGACTGAAGTCGACAATCAAATGTCGTGTCTGTTACCCAGCAACCGACCATAAACACATAGCTGAAGCGTAAACGCGTAATCGAGTTAGTTAGCCAGATAGCTAACGTTAGCTACCGTTAGCCACTGGTGCAAAAAAAAAGTCAAACAAAACTAAAGCGCAATAAAAGTTAAGTGAAAGTTAAGGATATTGTATCAGCGCCCCCTGCTGTTTATCAGAGTCGCCGCTCCACAGTTTCAGTCTCCGTTTCCCCAAATGCTTTAGCCGAGCACACTAACGTTATTCCTTCTAATAAACCGACACACGTTCAGCTCTGTCTACTCATTATTCACCACCATCACTGTGATATTTTATCTGACGAGTTTTCTTCAGCAATAACCCACGAAGGTAATAAGAGGGGACAGTGGAGATCATGTCTGCAGCATCTGGAGCTTTTAAACAGTGTTAGAAAAAAAACTCGCATGTCAATACACAGTTTTCAGTGTGGAAAACATAGCTAACGTCATTATGCTGGTTATAGTGAACTGTGCTGCCTATCACTGCATAAAACAACAGGAACAGACAGTTAAACAAAAGGTAAGACCCTCTGCGGTTTATCTTAAAGTTAAGAAAATATTTAGGATATTTTGGCAACTTAGGATGTTTCTGTAACACCGTTTTATCTGGAAATAAGATTATAGACTTAAGAACTGTTGTTCTGTAATGGCTTCTGTCCTAACTGCAGTCTTAACTGAAGGTGCCATGACAACAAATCAGATCTCAGACTTCAGAATTTTCTGTAATACGGCCCCTGGACACTAAGTTTAGGTTATCAGAACACGCTGACGTTTGGCTTCAAACCAGCCTCCTGTTGATTGGTAATATAACAACCGGAAAACATAGTATGTATAACATTACTCCATAGTTCTCATTCATACTTCAACAAATGCTCTCTGTCCACAAAGTAACGGTTAATTCAGGGTCCTCAGGCATTTCCTCCGTTTCCTCCCCGTCACTCACTCAACGCCTCTGGTCTCCTGCCGCCCCCCACCCTGGAGGGAGGGTCTCTGATCCACGCCCCCAACTCAGTGCTGTTGGAGGAGCACAAACAGAAGCTGTGCTGTTGAAGGTAAGGACCTGTTACACCTTCTTTACATTCTTTACTCTGATTCTGACTGACATTTAGAAAAATATCCTGCTGAAAAAATATATAAAAACATCTAAGTGTTTCTGTTGGTTTCCGATGGTTTTATAATGTGTTTTGTCTTTTTTAATGGGTTGATATCACAATGTAAAGGATCCTAATGGTTTAGCAGGTGACCGATGGATGATGCATTTGATGGGTTTCGTAATTGGATCTAAAGGTTCTACAGAAAACTAGTGGAAACCGTTAGGCCAATTCCCATGAGAAAGCAAAACTATTAGGTTTTAATTTTAATGATCTCTAATGATCCTTTTTCATATATTTCATATATATATATATATATATATATATATATATATATATATATATTTCTATGTATATATATGCTATATATATATATATATATATATATATATATATATATATATATGTTTATATATAGCATATATATGAAACCATACACTAAAACAATAAGCCACATGAGATTGTCCATTACTCTGATTTTGCCGGGGGGAGGGGGGTGTTCTTAGGCACAAAGCAAAGCAGAGTAAGAGGAGTGGCTTATTGCTTTTATAAAATGGTAAAAAAATATGATAAAATACCGTTTTTCTGTAAATAAGTGCATATGTTTAATTTATTGTTAATAATAATCGACATAAACAAGTGTTCCACCGAGAAATTATAGTTCTTTTAGAGCATCGTGCTGTTGCCAAGCAACCATGGCCTGCAGAATGGAGGCGGCTGCTGTGACAGCAGGATGCCGACACGTCACCAGCAGTGCCTGCTTATAAAAGAATCATTAGAGACCATTAAGGGCTGAGCCAATCAGACCAGCTCAAGACCCACCCTGCTTTCCTCAGCCCTGCAATCACTGCTTAGCAACCATTGCTACCCGTTGTTTATTTATATTAATAAATAAATAACAATAAAAAACGCATAGAAACCAATAAGTGTTTGCTTTTTAATGGGAACTGGCTTAATGGTTTCCAGCAGAGACCACTTGTTTCCTGTAGAACACCTTTAGATCCCATCGAATGCATTTAGAATCAGCCACTGGTCACCGGTTAAACCATTATAATCCTTTACACTGTGATATCAACCCATTAAAAAAGACAAAACGCATTATAAAACTATGAGGAACCAACAGAAACACCTAATGGTTTCTTTTAGCGTTATTTATTTATTAATATAAATAAACAGTGGGTAGCAATGGTTGCTAAGCAGTGATTAGAGGGCTGAGGAAAATGGGGTGGGTCTTGAGCTGGTCTGATTGGCTTAGTCCATGATGTTGGCAGTACAGTTCTGCCCCTTTCTGGTAGTACAGCCACATATTGGATACTGTACTGTACACTACTGGTGAAGAGTATGCAGTATGTAGTATATACTGGTGCTGTATACAGTGTACAGTACCCAGTATGCTATTTAAAACACAGCCATACTCCATCAATCTGGAGAACCATTTAGCATGCAAATGGTTTTATACAGAACTCATAGTTCTAAGTAGAACCAATACCTGAGGAACCATCTTCTTAAGGGTGTAGTTTGGCAAACAAAGAGCATTTTGTAGTGATAGTTCACAACAAAACAAGAATGCCTTCATGTTTTATTTTTGGCTTTATTTAATCTCTGAAAACGTCCTCTTCCTTAATATCCCCATCATCATATCATTCCAAATTGTGTTCCTAACACAAGTATATTAGGCAAACAACAAAAAAGGCTACTGACATATTTTTAATGTACAATCCCATTTCTAAAAATGTTGGGACGCTGTGCAAAATGTAAATATAAACAAAAGGCAATGATGTGCAGATCATTTAAACTGTGCATCCCATTGAAAGCAGTACAAAGACAACATATCAAATGTTGAAACTGAGAAATATTATTGTTTTTTGAAAAATATAAGCCCATTTTGAATTTGATGCCAACAACACATTCTAAAAAAGTTGGGATGGGGGCAACAAAAGGCTGGTAAAGTTGTGTAATGCTAAAAAAATACCTGGTGGTTAAATGCAACAGGTCAGTAACATGATTGGGTATAAAAAGAACATCTCAGGTCTTTCAGAAGTAAAGATGGGGAGGGGTTCACCGCTCTGTGAAAGACTGCACGAACAAAGGGTGCAGTAATTCAAGAATAACGTCTCTCAAGATAAAATAGCAAAGAACTTTTACTTTCATCGTCTACGGTACATAATATCATTAAAAGATTCAGAGAATCTGGAGAAATCTCTGTATGTAAGGGACAAGGCCAAAAACCAGTACTTGCTGGCCGTGATCTTTGGGCCCTCAGGCAGCACTGCATTAAAAACAGTCATGACTCTGTAGTGTAAATCACTGCATGGACTCAGAAACACTTCTGAAAACCACTGTCTGTGAACACAGTTCATCACTGCATCCACAAATACCAGATGAAACTCTAAAACGCAAAGAAGAAACCAAATATAAACAGGATCAAGAAACGCTGCCACCTTCTCTGGGCCTAAGCTCATTTTAAATGGACTGAGGGGAAGTGGAAAAAGTGTCCTGTGGTCCGACGAATCAACATTTGAAACTCTTTTTGGAAAACATGGACACTGTGTCCTCCGGGCTAAAGACCACTCAGTTTGTTATCAGTGCACAGTTCAAAAGCCCAGTTTTCATGATGGTATAGGGGAGCATTAGTGCACATGGCATGGAAGACGTGCACATCTGGCACCATTAATGCTGAATGATACATACATGTTGCTGCCATCCAGACGATGTCTTTTTCAGGGAAGGCCTTGTTTATTTCAGCAAGACAATGTAAAACCACATTCTGAATGTATTACAACATCATTGCTCCGTATTAAAAGAGTCTGGGTGCTAAACTGACCTGCCGGCAGTCCAGACCTGTCACCACTGAAAACATTTGGCACAACATGAAATGAAAAATACGACAAAGGAGACCCCGAACTGATGAGCAGCTGAAATCCTGTATCAAACAAGAAAGGAAAACATTTCACTTTCAAAACTGCGGCAGTGTCTCCTCAGTTCCCAAACACTTACAGAGTGCTATTGAAATAAGAGGTGATGAAACACAGTGGTAAACATGCCCCCGTCCCAACTTTTTTGTGGAATGTGTTGTTGGCATCAAATTCAAAATGGGTATATATTTTTCAAAAAACAATAAAAATTCTCAGTTTACTCATTTGTCTTTGTCGTATTTTCCATTAAAAATATGGTTTACATGATTTGCATATCATTGCATTCTGTTTACATTCTGCACAGCGTTCCCAACTTTTTTGGAAATGGGGTTGTATTTTATAAATATAACTGACGTGTATTTATTTTCCATAACCAGTGTAATGTAGAGTTCTCAGTACCCATGTTTACATGCTGCCTGATAATCCGTTAATAATCCGACTAATAGCCCAATTGGAATATAATACTTCCATGTAAACACCTCAATCAGAATAGTCTAGTCTGATTAAGGCCGTCTGGAATATAATTCCTATCCGATTGATCGAGGTGGGTAATCCTGTAAATAATCCGTTAAATAGAAGAATAATATCCGTGTAAACGCCTGTATCTGATTACATTCCCTATCTGAAGGTTTAAGTACGTTCTGGTCATGTTCGCCACGTCATAGTGAAAGTTTATACAGTTCAACATGGCGGAGCAGAAACTGGTCTGCAGAGGAGACAAAGTTGGACTGCCAGCTTATGTGTCTCAGAACACGACGTCTTCCTCTCGGCCTTCTTTAATAAGGACATGTGAAGGACGTTCTCCTGAGTCTGACATCATTTTAAAGCGATTAAAAACACAAGCACTGCTCACTGCTGCTCATCTCACTCTGACAGGACTCACGTGATCCTCGTTGTCATGGTAACGTCTACACTAAGCAGTTCTCTACATAATTTTGTATGTAATTTTGGCTCAGATTACTTGTAGTGAGCATGTAAACAGAGATTTTCCATCAGATTGTTGAATAGAGTGAGAATAAACACCTCAGTCTGAATGTATAATCGAAATGTATTCAATCGGATTGGCAAAAATCTTTGCATGTAAACATAGCCTAAATATATACATGGACATTTTGTTGCATTTTTTATTGATAGTTCATATTTTTATCTCTATTTTTCCCAGAAGTTGTCTTCTGCTACAAGTGTACACAGCTCAAATTTAACTCCACAAATGCATTGAAAGACGCGAAGAGATAATATATGACGATATGGCATCCAGAAGAACAACCTCTAGCACTCTCGTTAAGACATCTCATAGGCGAATGCAAAGCAAAAGAGACAAGGAAAAAACTCACCAGTGCTCAGACTGTGGGAAGAGTTTTAATCAACGGAGTCATCTCCGGACACACCAGCGCATTCACACTGGAGAGAAACCGTATTATTGCTCAGAGTGCGGGAACAGTTTTCGTCAGCAGCGTCTTCTCCAGACGCACCAGCGCATTCACACTGGAGAGAAATCGTATCATTGCTCTGAGTGCGGAAAGAGTTTTAAACAACACACTCATCTCCAAATGCACCAGCGCATTCACACAGGAGTGAGACCATATTACTGTTCAGACTGTGGGAAGAGTTTTATTGATCAGAGTGCGCTCCAGAAACACCAGCGCATTCACACGAGACAGAAACCGTTTTACTGCTCAGAATGCGGGATGAGTTTTACTCAACAGATTAACTTCCAAACACACCAGCGCGTTCACACAGGAGAGAAACCGCATTGTTGCCCAGACTGTGGGAAGAGTTTTAATAAAAGGAGTAGACTCCAGATACACCAGCTCATTCACACAGGAGAGAAACCGTATCACTGCTCAGACTGTGGGAAGAGTTTTAATCTTCAGGGTAACTTACGAACACACCAACGCGTTCACACTGGAGAGAAACCGTATCGCTGCTCGGACTGTGGAAAGAGTTTTACTGCTTTCTGTAATCTGTTAAAACACCAACGCATTCACACAGGATTCTCTCCGTATTACTGCTTCGAATGTGATCAGAGCTTCAGTCAGGTGGTTACTTTAAAGAAACACGTGTGCAAGAAGAAGGAGATGGAAACTGGCTGCACATAAATTGGTCAAATTAAACATTTTCATCATGCCTAATGCCACTACTTTGCCAAATGCCCAGCGGTAATCAATAGGCCCCTGTGTGCCAGTGGTGGCTGGATACCAGATCATTTACCATAGCTGTGCTGATACTAGAAATAACAGCAGAAAAATATTGAGTTGATTTATATATAATTGAAGTCTGAAATGTACTTTGTTTCCTATTTTTGTTTTTGGATTGGTGCAGCTCCTTTGGTTACTGTTACTACATCAGACAAGCTTTCGAACATTAGCCAGGGTTAACTGGTAATACAGTTCTCCACACTCTTTAGTCCAGAACCTGCACCTCTAGTCTTGTGTCTTGGGCTTAGGAAGTGGTTTAAATTTCATTTTTCACCTCCAAACTCTTGGGATACTGGATATCCAATACTTTCTCCCAAACACAGCACTGCAGCATAGTGTAAAGTTCTAAATACTTGTCAGGAGGGAATAAGCCTTTTTAGAATTGCTAAGCCAGTGGTCTCCAACCCTGGACCTGGAGAGCTACCTTCCTGCAGAGACTAGTTCCAACCGGTATCCAATTATCTGTCCTGCCCCTAAGGCTATGTTCAGACTGCCAGCTCAAAACTGAATTTTGTCAAATCCAGATTGTATCCAGATTGATTTTTTCTAGACTGCAAAAAAAAACCCAAATGAAATCTGATTTTTGCAAAATGGATCCAAACCACATTTGGAGGTGGTTTGAAATGCGACTCAATCTTATTTTTACAGATACATCTCAGTCTGGATGCTCTGGACACTCAAATTGGATTTCAACGTGTCTTTTGCGTCAATGCGACGAACAATGACAACAGAATCTAGGTGGAAGTGCTGGGATTCAAGAAGAGCGCCAAAGAGTTCTGAGGGCGAGATGATGTTCCTCCATCTCTCCTGCAACCACGTTTGAAATCCACGTCACCAGCATAGCTACGTAGTTACTGACGCCTGCGTCATTTCCACGGCAACCCATGCAGATAAACTGGTGATGTCCGGACAAACAAATCTGATCTGATCATTTGCAAATAACAGAGCGGACAGTTGACTCAAAAGACCAGATTTGAGAAATCTGATTTGCCTGCAGTCTGAACACAGCCTTAGAGTTTCTAAGCCAGTGGTCTCCAGCTCTGGTCCTGGAGAGCTTCTTTCTGCAGAGTTTAGGTTCAACCTGTATCCAATAAGCTGCCCCGCCCCCTTACTTATCTCTGATACATCTGATCAAGGACTTGGGAAGAGGTTGATTAGCTGGAGCAGGTGTGGTGGATTGTGGTTGGAACTAGGCTCTGCAGGAAGGAGCTCTCCAGCACCAGGGTTGGAAACCACTGTGCTAAACACTAAAGGACTGACTTAGTGAATGAATTCACTAAAGTGCTACCTTGAGGCAGACCAGTGACTCAGTTCCTGGTAGCTTAGCATACAGAAGACAGAAGCTCCCCAGTTAGTGGTTAAAGCAAGCTCAAATAAAATACTGTTACAGTCACCTTTCCCTGAATTCATAACTGAGCAAGTGCTTTTCCCGAATGGACCTAATGTTGCATCACAGTAGTTCTTCCGTGTATGGTTTTATATAGCACCAAAAACGGTTCACTGGAGGTGAGCTGCTCGGGAACGAGATGACTATTTGAGAGAAGCTCTCCATTCACCTCCACTCATTAAAGGGTCTTCACGGCCCTGTCCTCTTCTACAGAGACTGGACTGTCTGCCATTTGATCCTCAGGCCTGACAATCACTTGAACGCTTTTCTGTGATGTGATAAAGCTGTGATAATATAAACCACAGAGTGTGTTCAATGTATAATAACAATACATAAGGCAAACAGTAATTCTTAACCATGCTGATTTCATTAAAATTTGATGTTTGATGTTGTTTAGTGCACCAAATACAATTTACCAATACAGACAATCACAGTGCATAAATTCATTTACATTTACAGCATTTAGCAGACGCTCTTATCCAGAGCGACTTATAAAAAGTCCTTGTCTATCCACAGAAAGTATCTTTGCTGGTTACCAATAGGTTAGAGAGAAAGCCAGTCCTGAGCTCAGATACTGCTAGAATCAGAAAGTCATTATTGACACCTAGAGAAAAAGGAACAGAGTTAAACACAGAGCAGTGCAATACAATACAATACAATATATAAGTGCAGTACAATACATTACAATCAATACTTAATTCAGTGCTCATTTAAGTGCTGTATAAAGAGACGTGTCTTCAGTCTGCGTTTGAAGACAACAAATTCGTAAAGTAAGACATTTTTATGAACTTTGTTTTTCGTGAATCTGTGAATCTATTGTCTTTACATACTTTTTGTTATTTGTCATGTATTTATGTATTCATTGATGTATGAATTTAGTTTGAGCTGTGCTTTATTTTGATGGTAAAATAATACTGCTAACAATAATAATAATTTTTATTTTTGTTATTTAAAGTTATTATTATTTTACAATGATCATTTTTAGCAAGTAGTAACTAAAGTTTGTTATATTTGTGAAATTTGCGAGTTGTGAGGATTTATGTTACTTTATCATGTCCACAAATTGTTGTTGGGCAGCTTCTACAAACAGTATGTATCAGGAAGTGACCTCACCTGGTCCCCACCGAAAACAGCGGGATGGCCGAGTCCAGTTTATAGATACTGTCAATGGGTGAAACTGAGCCACCAGAGATTAATCAACTCTGACCAATACTGGTGCTTTTCCACTATGTTGCAGTTCTGAATAACTAATTTCCACTGCACTGTGAACTGAGAATACTGGGTAATTTGGTCACCCTTCTGGTCAGGGTGCTGAGCACGCCAAACCAGGAAACATGGTTGGAGAAGCTCCTCCGTTGTTGTGATTGTTGCTTGTGTTTATTGTTTACGCTACAGTCGCAGGAGAAATGATGTCATCACCCCGACCTCCAGAGAACCCTGTTTACTTTGACGCGTTCTGCTGTGCAGTGAGGAACAGACTCATGAACTGCGTTTAGTTCCATACCAAGTGGAAAAATGCCTTGTTCATTTTCACTGTATTGTCCTGTATTTTTCCTTTTTTTGGAATTATCAGTTATTATAAGCATCATAAATGACTAAGTGTTGTTTAGTTGAACAGCATGTTGACGTTTTAGTCTTTTTAGTTAATGTACTAATTAATAACTTTGGGATGTTTAACTGAACTCCAGCTGTTTCAAAGGCTTTTAAAGCCGAAGTGAATTAGAAATTAGATGTTGTTCCGTTCGTATCGTTCCTTCTGATGTACCGCAGTGTTGTATAAGTAGCTTATGTGATCATTAATAAAAAATTCAGATACATGATTCATATGTGACGTGATGTAATCGTCTGTTGATGCTGAGCATACAGGAATAAACTGTAAAACCTTATGGTAGACAAGTCCTGTCTCCTGCTTTATGTGTTTATATTGGTATTAAAATGAATGTACTTACATTTAATAAACACTTCAATATGTCCTCCTCTGTGTTTCTACACTCACTGTCCACTGTATCAGCTCCACTGACCATATAGGTCCACTTTGCGGTTCTACAGTTACAGACTGTAGTCCATCTGTTTCTCTGCACCCTGTTCTTCAGTTGTCAGGACCCCCATGGACCCTCACAGAGCAGGTTCTATTTGGGTGGTGGGTCATTCTCAGCACTGCAGTAACACTGATGGTGGTGGTGGTGTGTTAGTGTGTGTTGTGCTGGTCTGAGTGGATCAGACACAGCAGTGCTGCTGGAGTTTTTAAACACTGTCCACTCACTGTCCACTCTATTAGACACTCCTACCCTGTCAGTCCACCTTGTAGATGTAAAGTCAGAGACGATAGCTCATCTGCTGCTGCACAGTTTGTGTTGGTCATCCTCTAGTCCTTCATCAGTGGTCACAGGACGCTGCCCACGGGACGTTGTTGGCTGGATATTTTTGGCTCTTAGTCCAGCATATAAAAATCAAAATTATGTCAGAATATAATATACTTTTCCGGACATAACATGGATATTGTCAGTACTTGTAAAGCACTGACCAACTGCATGTTTCATTATAAAGACAGCAAAATTAGTGAGTTTAACTCGATTTAGCGCAACACAGTGTGCCAAATATAAAATAAAAATTACTGTATTTATATTTCTTGATAATATTTTTAAAATGTAGCACTACTGGCTCTTTTTTTGTCTATTCCAACTGATCAGATGTCTGAAAAAATAAACATTGTGACAAATCGTGTATCTTGAAAATTTATCATGATATTAGTATTATTAGTATCATGCTAGATATTATCGCAATATTATATTTTGGCTACATCGCCCACCTTTAAGATATGATAGGATAATCCTTTATTAGTCCCACAGCGGGGAATTTCTCAGTGCTACAGCAGGAAAGGGGCAGCAAGGCACTCAAGAAAGGAAGTAACATAAAGAAAATTAAGAAACAAAGTAATTAACCTTGTTAATTACTTACCAAAGTTACAGTTTGTTACTTATTGCTGTATAGACAATATATATAATACCAAAAATAAAAAATAAGATAAAAAATATGAACTCTATCCTTCATATAAACTCTCAAGTCTTCCAAAAAAAAAAAAATAATAATGTATATATATATATATATATATATATTTTTTTTTTTACTCTTACACAGTTTACAAAAAATCTCCAAAATCCAAAGACACACGTTAAGAAAAAAAACTCTCGCTTCCCACCACAGTGGGGCGCAGTTGAGCTCCAACGAGTCCAGCAGTGAAGTGGAGAAGAAGAAGACCTGCTGTGGTCCACGCCTCCTCCGCGCTCGGACAGCGCTGCTGGGAGAAGAACCTGACCAGAAGCTGAGCTGCTGAAGGTAGAGCTGCAGTTCTCCTCCTTCACCCGGTCACTTCTCTGTCTCACTGACCTTCAGACGGACGGCCGGACAGATGATTCAGAAGTAGTGAAACACGTAAACCAACAAGGAGATCTGCCTCAGTCCAGTCCTGGCTGAGTAATGTGCTTCAGGTTAACAGCAGTGCTGACTGCTTTCCTACATGCTCAAAAAAGTGGTTCTTCTAGGGTTCTTTACTATAGAGAGTGGTTCTGTATTGAACCATGACTTCGATATAGAACTATTTCATGCTTAAATGGTTCTTTGCCTGGTGAAATGGTTCTTAAGATGGAGAATGTGTTGTATATGGTTGTATATAGAACCATAAACACTGAAAGAGCCATTTGCATGCTTAAATGCTTCTTTGCATGGTTCTTCAGATTGATGGCGGATGTGTTGTGTATGGTTCCACGTAGAACCTTTTTGAAAAGTGTTCTATACACCACCGAAAGGGTTCTGCTATTGTATGCAAGCTTGACATGACAACAGCGGAACCCTTTTTGGTGCTGTATACAACCATTTTAAAAAGGTGCTATATAGAACCACATACACACATTCTTCATCAATCAGAAGAACCATTTAAGCGTGCAAATGGATCTTTGAGTGTTCAGGGTTCTAAAGAGAACCATTGCCTTTACCAAAGAGCCCTTGAAGAACCATTTTTAAGAGTGTATTTTGGCAAACAGAGAGCATTTTGTTGTTACAGGAATCTAGAACGGCTTCATCTTCTGTTTTTGACATTATTCACCCCAAATTGTATTCGTAACTCTCAGGTACATTAAGCAAATAACTAAAAAGGCAGTATACATATATTTTCAAATGTATTTGATGAATATAGTTGATGTATTTATTTTCCATAAACACTGTAGTTCAGAGTCCTCAATGTTTCATTTAAAGGGATATTAAGTGTTACATTATGAGTTTGTTTCCTGTACAGGAATTAAGCCCATTTAGGACTGCAGGTTCTTTTCAGTGAAGAATCTCCATTCAGGACACTGTGTAGTCCAGGACAAACCTTAATCCCTTAATCCCTGTCTGGGAGACCTGGGAAACAACAGGAAATGTCATACTTTACACTTTACACTTTGCCTGTACCTAAGTGGACGTTCAGGGGTTGGCAGTAAACATTAAAATATACTAAAATCAGTGTTGGAGCGATCTGTTCAAGATTAGGCCCATTACAAGCATGACATTTTAGCTGATGAATTATTGTAATAAACGGACACAAATAACAGTTACAAACAGTCATATTGTTGTATAGAAGATAAAAAATCATCAGTATGTTTGGTATTTCCAAACTTTTAAACGCTACTGCACATACACTAGCTACGTTGGCTGTTCGTTCGCAGTTGTTCTGAGAGCATTTGGATAATGTTACTCTAGAGCAGAGGTCACTAATAGGCGGACGCTGTTTTATGCGGACCTGGACCTATAACCGATAAAAAGTGTGGAAAATTATTTAATTTTGATGGGGTGGTCCTATTTTAAGCGCTGTAGCTTTTCTAGCCTTTACGGTGCGTTGTAAATATCACATGTGACGTCAGCCAATCAGATTTGTGTATTATGTTTAGCACTGAGACTCGAGTGACGCACACACAGGGGAGGGACGAGGCGGGAAACAGCAGTCAGAGAAGAAAGTGAGTCAGAGGAAAGTTATTTCACATGGCGTGCTCTAAAAAGAGAAAAGTGACTGAAAATAAATAAATGAATATTGTTGAAATCACTGAATTGTACTTTATTTGATTTGACATTCAGTTGTTGACTGTATAGGATGTCGATATACCTACTAGGCTACTTCAGCTTACAATATATGGCACTGAGTCATAATGCTAGTTAGACATTATGATGTTCCAGACCTTTGCTTGAGGATATTTACTTCAACTGGACCTTATTGAATTTTAATTAAATACCCCTGCTCTAGAGTGTCCTGTCTTCTGTTTGGGTCTTAATGACCTGTTCATGATTCTGTTGATTGGAGATAAAGAACCAGAGAAAAGACCAAAGCCTGGACAATTCTGATCTCTGTTTGTAGGAACATACTATTATGTTTAATCGTCCTTGTTCTGCTGAGTGCCAATCTGTGGCATTTTTCTTGACTGTTGTATGGTTAGTAGGGGCGCAACGGATCACAAATCTTTTACCCATGGTCTTAAATTAAACCAACATTCAAGGTGTCTGGTGTTAACATAAAATCCTAAAGTAAAATAGGCAATACTCAGTTTTTAAATTAAAGTGCAGTATGTGGCATAATGATACCTTCTTCATTTGAACAACACTGAATGAAAAATAGACTTTGTCCACACCTCCAACAAAAAGTAAAAAAGAAATAAAGCATAACTGAGGATATCTGCGTTGTCTAGAGAGAGGGTAGACCTCTTTGTGGTCACTGTGTACCCTGCTGTGGAGAACAACCTCTTGCTAGGAACTGCCAAGCACAGCTTTTCCACCATGCCAGTGTATCACCATCCACTGGAATGCCACTAGCTACCTTGTAGGATGCCACCTTCTCTTTGATGGTGTTGGCAAATGTCTTGCCAGTGTCCTTGCTCGTAGAGGTCTCCTGGTGTGTCTGATCCATGTATGTACTCTGGCATAGGGCAGGGTCTAAGTGAGACAGGGACTTGAACCTTGCCATGTAGATTAGGGGGGTCAGTGTATCTTGGGTTCAGGTCCTCTCTAATGGCACCCTTGACATCTCTAGCGATGGTGCTGTCTTCCTCACTTGAGGCCATGGATTGTAAAATCCTTGTTTTTTTTTAAGGTAGGATCACAGATGGTGCAGTTTCAGTGCACAATAGGGTTGTAACTGTTTTGAGGGGCTATTCAACTAACAATTTTGTAGCTTTTTCCATTAACAGTTCATATTTTTGTCTCTTTCTTTGTCTTTCCCAGAAGTTGTCTTCTGCTCCAAGTGTGCCCAGCTCAAATTGAACTCAACAAACACATCAAAAGATGCCACCAAGTTGAGTGTGTCAGACTGCTGAGATTTGGAGAGTTAATATGACGATATGGCGTGCAGAAGAAGCACCAGTCCACCTCCAACAACCTCTGGCACTCTCCTTTTTAAGATGTCTCGCAGGAGAACGCAAAGCAAAAGAGACAAAGAGAAAACTCACCAGTGCTCGGACTGCGGGAAGAGTTTTAATCAACAGAGTCATCTCCAGACACACCAGCGCGTTCACACAGGAGTGAAACCGTATCATTGTTCAGACTGTGGGATGAGTTTTAATCATCAGGGTACGCTCCAGACCCACCAGCGCATTCACACAGGAGAGAAACCGTATCATTGTCCAGACTGTGGCAAGAGTTTTAATCGGCATAGTAGTCTTCGACAGCACCGGCGCATTCACACGGGAGAGAAACCGTTTCGCTGCTCAGCGTGCATGAAGAGTTTTAGTCGGCAGAGTAGTCTTCAGCTGCACGAGCGCACTCACAGCGGAGTGAAACCGTATCCCTGCTCAGACTGCGGGAAGAGTTTCAATCATCAGAGCAACCTGCTAAGGCACCAGCGCATTCACACAGGAGAGAAACCGTATTACTGCTCGGAGTGCGGGAAGAGTTTCAATCAGCCAGGTAGTCTCCAAACGCATCAGCGCATCCACACGGGAGAGAAGCCGTATTACTGCTCGGATTGTGGGAAGAGTTTTAGTCAGCAGAGTAACCTCCAGCAACACCAGTGCGTTCCCTCAGGAGACAACCCCTATCCCTGCTCAGACTGCGGGAGGAGCTTTAATCATCTGAATGGTCTCCAAACGCACCAGCGCGTTCACACCGGGGAGAAACCGTTTAACTGTTCAGACTGTGGCAAGAGTTTTAATTATCAAAGTCATCTCCAGCTGCACCAGCTGATCCACACCGGAGAGAAACCATTTCTCTGCTCAGACTGTGGGAAGTGTTTTAATCGAAAGAGTCATCTCCAGACACACCAGCTCATTCACACAGGAGAGAAACCGCATCACTGCTCAGACTGTGGGAAGAGTTTTAATCGGCGGAGTAATCTCAAAGCTCACCGGCGCATTCACACGGGAGAGAAGCCGTATCGCTGCTTTGAATGTGGACGAAGCTTCAGACAAACGAGGAGTTTAAAGAGACACGAGTGCGCTAAGAAGAAAGTTGAAAACTCATGATGTGATGAGTTAGTGAGATATAATTTTGTAAAGGTTAACCCGAATTATGTATCATTTATCATATACTTTTCTCTCTCACCCCAGATTTCACCTGCTAATACATTTTTGATGCTTGAAATCTGCTGAAAGATTATTCGTTTTATGTCAGAATCGCAATTGAGGAGTGCAATTTTCAAATCGCAAGAGCTTGAATGTTTTAAAGTATGGTCTGTATTATATTACAACATTATCTTAAGTTTAAATTTATCCTAAGAACAGAGCTTGAACTACCTGTAGAGGAACTAGACCAATCAGAGGCAACCAAACATCACAACATCAGTGACATCACAACCACAACTTACTGACAGTCTGGCACACTACATTCAGGGTTCAATCCTCAGGCCAGAAAAGGATATTCTGGTTTTCTTAGCCAAAACAAAAGGCATTTGTATTTTCTGATTTCTAGAAAACATCCACATCCACATCACAGTTGCAATATTAGTCAGAATTGCAATTAGACATTTTTTTCCAAATCATTCAGCCCTACAAACAAGTAACCTAAGCTTATACCCCATCATACTAACGCTGTGTATGCCTAAATTGTTGTACACTTGCCTCCACATACATGGTTTGGCTGAATAATGACATTCGTATATTAACAGTTTCATAGTAGACATATCATTATTTTAGCATCAGCTAAAGTATCTGTTGATCAATGATATCCAACACTCCCCTTTTCAAGAGCTACTGTCCTGCAGAGTTTTGGTGTGGTCACTGGTGCATCTAATCCAGCCAATCAGGAACTAATATAGAAGTTAATTAGCTGGAGCAGGTGTGGCAGATTGTGGTTGGAACTAGACTCAACAGGATGGTAGATCTACAGGAGGAGGGTTGGAGACTACTGGTATATATACATGCCACATAATAGAACAAAAAAAGGAAACCTGACTTTGCGATCAATTCTTTTTGTGAGAATTCTTTTTGTCTGTTGATGAAGTAAGTACAGCCCTGGCTTTGGGAGATTGGTATTCTGATCTGGGCTTTGACTATGCCATTCCACAACCTCCATTTCCTCCTTTTGAACCATTCCTTGGTGGATTTACTTGTATGTTTGGGATCATTATCCTGTAGCATAGTCCACTTCTTCAGCTTCAGTTTTTTGGCAGATGGTCTGACGTTGTCCTCAAGCACTCCCTGATATGAAAGAGTATTAATTCATAGTCGATTCTGTGATTGCAAGTTGGCCAGCAAAGCAGCCCGAAACCATAACACTGCCACCACCATGCTTTACAGTTGTTACAAGATTCTTCTGATCAAATGCTGTCTTTGGTTTTTGCTGATCATGGCTTCTGGTACTGTGACCAAACAACTCTATCTCTGACTTGTTTGTCTATAGCACATTGTTCCAGAAGTCCTGGTCTATGCCTAGGTGTCGGCAAACTTTAGCCTTGCTTTGATGTTCGTTTTAGACAGCAAATGCTTCCTCCTGGTGCAGCTCCCATGTATGTCAAATTATGACTTTGACATCCAACTTTGACAACCACAGTGGCAAGAGCTACCTGCAGA
Source organism: Colossoma macropomum (assembly GCF_904425465.1). Taxonomy (NCBI): domain Eukaryota; kingdom Metazoa; phylum Chordata; class Actinopteri; order Characiformes; family Serrasalmidae; genus Colossoma; species Colossoma macropomum. The sequence continues at coordinate 1,600,154 of NW_023494786.1, read as the reverse complement.
TTCTGTGATGAAATTCTGGGATTCTTAAAGCATCTTAAGGTCTGCTCTTGGGTTAAATTTGCTGGGGCAGCCTGGCCTGGATATGTCAGCAATAGTTTGAAATCTTCTTTATTTGTAGATGATCTTCTGGACAGTGGAAGGATTGGTTTCTAATATTTTGGAAACACTTCTCAAACCCCTTCTCAGACTCATAGTCATCTGCAACCTTCTTTCTGAAGGCCTCAGAGAGCTCCTTTGGTCTAGGCATGATAATACCCCAAACTCCAATAACTAAAGAGCTGATCAGATATCTGTTTAAATAAGACAAGTTCCTCCAAGTTATTCTCTAATAGTGTTCTGATCATTAGCAACTAAACAAATGCACCTGATTTTAATTTGGCACATTTAAGACAGTGATATATGTAGGGTTGTACTTTTTTTCATATCAGGAAACTGCATTTATGTTTATTTCAGTTATATAAACGATGACAGAAACGTTAATTGTAGATCTCACTTGTTAAATTATATCACCTTTATCCATCAACATTGTTTGAATGAAGACTGGATATGTGTATGTCCAAATATGCTGGAAAAGTCTGTTTTATGGGGTGAACGTACTTCTTTACATAACTGTATAGCACTATTCATAATGTACACTGTCTGCATCTAAGTGTAATCGATGACTTGTCCCATTTACCATCTATTTCTCAGCCTTTAGGTGATAATCACTATACAGCGCTCCATAACTGTGGTCATATAATGGATTAAAAATGGAAAATATTCAAAAAAGACACAAACTGCAAGTTTTTGGAATCGATTCCTAATATACTAAGTCACAGGTTCATAATGATTAGCATAAACTTGGAAGATCTGTAATGAGTAATTCCTAAATGTGTAGCCTGCTAATTAGCTCAGTTAATGGAAAGACATTATTCACAAGCTTTAAACTAAGTTAAGTAATGGTCAGCTTAACAGACAGCTAGAGGACTTTGACATTGCTAGTATTACTAATTTTGGCCAGTTTTTGCCAACATCTTTCGCACTTCATTCATCTTGAGTAACCTGCACAGGTAAGGAGGACAGGATGTCATGTATGCTCTGCTTCTTTCTACCTAACCTAGTGAAGCTGGTGGGACAGCAAAACCACTAGGGTCTAAACTAGAGGTCGTCAGTCTTCAAATCTGGACCTTGAATCCAGTCTCTGGTCCTGTATTTGATAATGAGTGGCAGTTAACTGAACTATTGATGGAACTCATTGTAAGTGTCGGAACCTGGATTCAAGGTCTAAATTTAGAAAGATGGCTAAATTTAAAAAAGATGGTTATTTAAGGGTTCATTAGTAAAGACAGTGGTTCTGTATAGAACCATGAACAATCAAAGAACTATTTGCATGATCAGAGGGTGAAATGGTTCTTCAGATTGATGGAGAATGTGTTGTATTTGGTTCTTTATAGAACCTATTTAAAAAGGGTTCTACAGGTACAAGCTTGGCATAGTAACAATAGTAGAACCCTTTTTGATGCTACAAAGAACCATATACAACACATTCTTCATCAATCTGAAGAACCATTTTACCATGCAAAGAACCCTTTAATCATGCAAATGGTGTTTGATTGTTCATGGTTCTGTACAGAACCATTGTCTTTACTAAAGAACCATTCTATAGCCATCTTTTTGTATAAGTGTATAATCCACCCCTCCCATGTTTTTTAGTTTACTCAACGAGATTAGGATCATTTTTTGGTATTGACTTCTGATAAATTGAATATTATGTTGTATTTTTCATATTTTTATTATATTAATAATTTGTCAAACTTTTGGTTAATTATTTTTTCCTTATCTTTTTGGATCCCTAGTGATTAAGATGTTTAACTGAACACTTTAAATTAGATATACTATGTGTATCGTTCTTTCAAAACATGCAGCACTGTTTTGGTTAGTTGCTTATTTAATAATTGATAATGTACCAATATATGATTATTGTGATACGCTTTGATGTACATGGATAAACTGGGTTCCTTACTTTAATTGTATTCTTCTGTCTCCTGATTTTTATTTCACGTAGTACAAAAATGAGTGTACTTGTATATAATGCGCAAGCACAAATCCCATAGCTGATCATGTCTTTTGCATATTCATTAGAAGACCAACTTTTAATTGGTAGCTTTGGTTTGGTTTCTACGCACGATCCAATTCATTTCTTGTTATAGCTGACTTTTGTACTGTAAACAATTGATCATAAACTATAAGCACCTATAAAAACTAAGAGATTCACTGTCATTATAACACTTACTGTAGCAGTTGCTGTAATTTCTGTTTATTGTTAAGGAGCTTTCCTGTACTAGTTTGACTGATCTGCACCCACACACATAAACACACCTTGAGGGTGACTGAAAGGTAAGATCAGTATAATCGGGATCATGTTGGGTTCAGTTAACATGTTACTACCTACGTAAAACTGGGATTTCTTGATAACCAGGGTCATCTTATCAATATATCCTGCTTCCAATATTTCACTGCATGTGTGATCTGTTCTTATGTAATGCAGTCTGTAAATAAATATTCCTAGATCAATATGTGGCATGTTTTGATAGTTTTAATTGTCTAAAGTACTTTTTAGTAATTTCTTCTTATTAGTAACTGTGGTAATTTTAAATGAATGACAATCTATAATACATATTTGGTAACTTCATTAGTCAAAGATAATGCGCTAAACTCAGGCTAACGCTCGAACCGCGGACTAACGTGCTGAACTCAGGCTAACGCTCTAACCACTGGCTAACGCGCTAATGTCAGGCTAACGCTCTAACAGCGGGCTAACGTGCTAAACTCAGGCTATCGCTCTAACAGCGGGCTAACGCGCTAAACTCAGGCTACCGCTCTAACCACAAGCTAACGCGTTAGACTCAGGCTAACGCTCTCACAGCGGGCTAACGCGCTAAACTCAGGCTAACGCTCTAACTGCGGACTAACGCGCTAAACTCAGGCTAACGCTCTAACTGCGGACTAACGCGCTAAACTCAGGCTAACGCTCTAACTGCGGACTAACGCGCTAAACTCAGGCTAACGCTCTAACTGCGGACTAACGCGCTAAACTCAGGCTAACGCTCTAACTGCTCTAACTGGTATTTATTAATATTAGTATTTAGTCTATATTCAGATCTTAAAAATACAAAATGCTTTGCTCTCATAAATATGTTTTTATCTCCTAGAGTCCAGATAAAATCTATATGTCAACCCATTTGCATTACCACTGGTAAAAATGCAATATAATAACCAATAATAATTATTATTATTATTCTGTACTTCTGAAAGTAGTTTGCTGATTGGCTGTGTTCTGTATTCATGTTACTAATTCGAGCTTCTGCAACTCATTGTGGTCAATAAATACTAAACATTGTTATATTCCAGGTATGCATGTATCCCTCCACCATGAATGGAGTTTAAGTTCTCTAAACTATCATAAAACAGTGTCTCAGTCATCAGGCAGTGAATTCATAACCATTTCATGTAGTAACTTTCTGTGAGGGAGCTTTTAGAGGTGGACGTCTGGTTCCTATCACCACCACTGTGAACAGTTCTGACTCGGTAAGTTTATCTAGAACTGAGCGTTTCACACCAAACTGCTCTGAACCACTGTGAACCGCTCTGAACACCTCTGAACCACTGTGAACCAGACTTCGGAGATCCCCTGCTGTAATTAACCAATTAACTAATAAACAAATTTACTAATTAACATTAGTAAATACATACTTACGAATCACGAATCTTTAAATATCGCATCAGAACTGTGTTGTGGTGTTGTGATAATATCATAACATGGGGCCTCTAGTGATTCCCTCCCCTAGTAAATGTACCCACCTCCAGCAGCTCAGTCTTGTGAGGTTTAAGCCACACCCATTTTCAGGACGTGTTGAAAAATGTGTGAACAGTACTTAGTCCAAGCAACCGGTTCGAATACGTTTCCTGCTGCTCCACACTGAGAGCTACAGTGCTTTCATTTATTCTGAGAAATAAATGCAACTGAAACCACGCTAGCAAGCTAGCAGTCTGGAGCAGGAAACACTGGACTGCACCCGGCAGGCATTCCGGTCCTGCCCTTCAAGGCTTCTAACCTACAGTTGACTGGTAGATAATTGTAGGATGCTTGTCCAAAATATCTTCACCAAACATTAGAAGTGTTCTAACTAAAATGATGCCATACTGGGTGTTTAAAGTACAATGGGAGTTAGGTTGACATAGTTTGAAAATGCCTGAATCTCTTTACATTGTGTGTAAATTTCATGATGAATGGACCAAAAGAAACAACCCAGAATTACTTGGAAAAACCTTTGGTTCCATTGACTTACATTAAAAGTAAAGTAGGTTTTTTCCTTCTCCTGTAAAGTTACCATTTTGGAGATTATCATGAATATATATATGTGTGTGTGTGTGTACATTTTTTATAAAGTGGACGTGAATGTCCACTAACACCTTATTTTTATATTTCTGATCAAAATAGTTAGCTGTCTTGGCGGCCATAAAATGTGTCTTTTTTCAGTTTTAACCTCTTTTCACAGCAGCCATAAAATGTAATTTCCACTATTTGTGTTTTGAAGCTCCCTCAGATTTTGCGCGATGCCATTTTAAAAAAAATTAATGGAATATATATTTACAGAAATTGTGTTCAAATGCTATGTTTATTGTATTAGTTGTACAGAATAGTCTGATATGAAGAAAGCTGCAGGTGTTTGTTTTAATCTCACTACGGCCGTTTTTGTGGAGAGGTGTAAACTGTTTTTCACAGTATGGGGTTCTCACCCCTCCCTTTCACCCCTCATTGCTCACTAGCAGCTCAACACAGTCTGAACATTTCAGAGTCCTAGTTCATCTGATAACAGAGTTACAGGGAAAATACATTTTATTTCATTATGTTAATCAATAATATATCCAAATTGATTTCCATTTCAATGGTAAATGGTCACTAGGGGGCACTGCAGAAAGATGTAAAATTACACAGTAAAGACTAAAAAGCTAAATGTCATCTTCTTTTCTACGGCTAGTAAAAGATTTTTTCCAGCTCTTACAAGACGTCTTGAATACGACCACAAAACTATCTCTTCTACGTCCTGAGAAAACATATTAAAAACATTCACTTTGGTTAAAATCTAGTTTTTATGCTTTTTAGATGTTTCTGCACTCAGTTTAGTTATATATTCACAATTATCAAAACTACTAAAACCACCCCCCTCCCTCCCTCCACCAGTTATCATACAGGAACAACCTGAAACCAAAACCAGCAGGAAAAAAAACTCACTCTTTACACACCTTCTGTCTAAAACAGTAACAGTTCACTGCAGGTTGATGCATCTTCAGGACTTTATTTATCAGTAATGATCAATACAGTTTATTTGATTGATTTAAAACACATTTAACTAAATCTTTCTCTTGCAAGATTGTTACCGCTTCTCTGACGAAATGTCTGCGGAGAAAATAATTCAATCGGTGATTTATATCTGTGATATATGTTCATATATATACTAGTTTACAGTAAAGAAAAAAAAAAGTGGACGCTGGCCTGTGCAGCGGTCGGCTAAACATGCTGTGTTTAGGCCGGAGAGGAAAACGACATTCAAAAGAGAAGAGAAACCTTTTAGCCACTGTGGGTTAAATCAGTAGATGAGCTAATGCTAATGCTAACAGTAATAGAATAACTGAAGACTTAGTGAGAAGACACTGTTCTGACAGTTTATTAGGTACACCTTCTGCCTCTTACTTGTCGTTTTATCTTCTGCACTAAATAAACGCTGAACCTACATACCAGGTTAGAAACCTTGCTGGACTAAACACGGAGACTAAACTACAGTAAAGAGGAACAAACGATGAACAGAGACAGTGAGTGTGTTTACATGCACTCAATAATCCAATCATAATTGGGTTTCTGCAGTTATCCAGTTATTCAAAAGGTCCTGTAAACACCATACTCCGATCTAGAAATCTGATTAAGAAATCTGACAATTAAGATTACTGACAAAATCAGATTTTCTGCAGTTATCGAATTATTAAGTACATGTAAACGCAGTCAGCGTCGACTCTAACATGCGAACTTGAGAGCTATTTATGCTGTGAGAAACTATTGACAACTATTTTCATTTGGTTCTAGGTAAAAAAAAGTGTAAATGCTCTAAGTGTAAATATCTGTTGAGTTTCAGGGTTTAAGCCCAGTAGGAGACGTTAATCACCCACTCCAGGTTATATGTTTATATCGATGCACTGTTTAACTACTTCGCCTGAACTGATGCAAAGATGACACTCATAAGGGTCACTGTCAGAGCTACGGGAAAGAGGGCTACGGGAACGGTCACGATCACGGGAATGGCCAGGCTTAGGGGGATGATCACGATCACGGGAATGGCCGGGCCTAGGGGAACGGTCACGGCTGCGGTCAGAGTCAGATTTATGGACAGGGTAACAACGATAGAGTGGCACTTCATTTATTTTTTTTAGGTATTCCTCTAGATCAAAGTTACGCTTATCATAATTAAATATCCGATTGTAGACAAAAGCTGTTGGACCTTGGTGCCCTGTAAAAATATAAAGGGCATCAAGAATGTTCCGGTCTCCGTCCTCGTGTAAGCAGGTACCTATACAGGGGGAGTTGTAGGTGTAGAAGATCACACAGCCGTCTTTGTTTTTGTTCAGGAGATTCTTCATGGGGGAGTGTTCTGGATCTGGCTCCCTCAGGAGGAGGTACTCTGAGTGGTAGAACCCTTTGTTGTTGCTTGATTTTCGCAACGCACCAATCAGCTCTTTTCCTTGATACAGCTTGTTAACACCGTTCATGTCCCTTTTCGCAGCATCTGGTTTGTCGTTTTTAAGGAAGCTGCCGTCATCGAGATTAGAGCCTGCAGTGCAGTAACGAGCTGGGACGTTGATGGCCACTGCAAACTGATCTCCTTGCTTTGGACTGTACCTAAACACATAAAGAACTGCTCAAGCACAAGAGCTCAAAGAGTTTTATTTAATATTTTTTTCATTTCATTTAATATTTTTTTTATTTCATATTCTTTTTCATATTTAATATTTTTGTGTAACTATCAAACATATCACTGCGGAACAAAACCTCGTATCTCCAAAATGGTAACTTTAAAGGAAAAGGAAAAAACATACTTTACTTTTAATGTAAGTCAATGGAACCAGAATTTTTTCCAAGTCATTTTGGGCCGTTTCTTTTGGTGCATTCATCATGAATCAGATAATGTAAAGAATATCAGGCTTTTTCAAATCATGTCAAAAATTGAAAATTGAGATACAAGGTTTTGTTCCAACAACAGCTATAATTAAAGTAAGGTGTTAAGCAGGTGTTGGTAAGTGTCGTCTTACTCTTTCTGAAGTTTACTGATGATGCGAGCCAGAGCGTTCTGGTCCACATCAGCTTCAGTCCCTCTCAGACAGAGAGAGAGAAGACAGAGCAGGACCACTTTCAGAGTTCCACTGAGAACCTGCAGAGATCAGTTACACGCTAAATAAGTATGCTCCATGTGTTAGAAGCTACAGTCACACTTCAGGTCTGCCATTCATGTCACCTTGTGAAATGAGTGTGGCTGGAGCGGAAGTCGGCTAACTCGGCAGCCATAAACAGTAAAAAATACAAAGGTAAACATAATCATAATCATAGCAGATCATTTTATACTTGCCATAGCACAGTTCTGCACATAAAAAAAATTTGTGGATTACTTAACAGTTAGCACATTCGCTTACCCAAAAGCCACAAAAAGCTATTCAAAAATGCAGATTCACATGTCAAAGTTCACCAAAGCTGAACTCAACATGACATTCCATGTATCCACGCTAGAAGTCTGAATCGCAAAACCACTCACTGCTTCAAATTCCATTGAAATGAATGTAATTTCGCTCCCAGAACTAAACAGAGAAACTGTGACTCGTTTGTTTGCTGAACTGTTGGTTTCTGGCTGATTTCAGTTCGTTTAGTTGTTCCGAAAAGCTTGCTTAGGATCAACAACATGTCATTCCACCAGGGGTGCCAAAACTTTTGCATACGACTGCAAACAACTTCTGTGAGACAATATTCGAGCTGGTCAGATTCTGAACAGAATCTGAAGAATAGAGTGAAAAACAGTGTAAAACAGATTGATTACAGCAAGATCACATTGACCTTCACCTGGAAACACTGAAAAAGCTGAGCTCAACCTGATATTCATACAGTCTTATGGCTCTATCTGTAACGCAGAAGGGATAGGTCTGCCAATATCAAAGCACGTTTGATGGAATATTTGGGGCTTCTTTGCTTTGCTTTGTTCTACATTTAGCAGAATAGTTGTATAAAAGTAACAGGACACAATATATTGCATGTTGTGGTGTATAACATCCCGCTGTGTTATGGTGAGTAACATGGCTGTGATTCGGTCGTGTCATCACAGCCATGTTACTCACCATAACACAGCCCCTCTCGTGCTCTAATGCTTAATTGTATCATCTGATCGAATAGTTTAAATTTTGTCACCCTCAAATGAGAAAAATGATTAAGTGATATGATTATATTACTAATTAATAAAGAGAGCGATTACTTACCATGTTGTTACGCTGTAGCTGCTGCTTGGCAGGTTTTTCAGAAGCAAGCACATGCAGTATTTATAAACACTCCCTGGCCAGAAAAAAAAGAACAGTTATAGATTACTCAATAATTTCTAATACCTACACAAAACACTTTCTGTTCTCCTTTCCAGAAAATACTGCTGTTGCAACTTTTCTTAGAAGAGGATGGTGGAGTCTGCAACAGGGTATTGTGTCACTGTCAGGTCATTTGCTAAGCTGCAAAATCCTACTGTGCTCAACATAATATTTTTCATCTTATGGAACATACATATGCCGAGTGGTCACTTCATTAAGTCCACCTCCTTGTATCTACACTCATTGTCCATTTAATCAGCTCCACTGACTGTATAGTTTCACTTTATAGTTGTACAGTTACAGACTGTAGTCCATCTGTTTCTCTGTGTCCTTTTACCCTGTTCTTCAATAGTCAGGATCCCCACAGGAGCCCCACAGAGCAGGTACTATTTGGGTGGTGGATCATTCTCAGCACTGCAGTAACACTGACGTGGTGGTGGTGTGTTAGTGTGTGTTGTGCTGGTCTGAGTGGATCAGACACGGCAGTGCTGCTGGAGTTTTATTCAGTATCCACTGTGAATTATTTACATTTATGGTGTTTGGCAGATGCTGTTATCCACAGCGACTTGCAATTTGATCATTTTTGCAGAGGTAGGCGAAGGTACTAGTGTTAGGGGTCTTGTCCATGAACTTTTGGGTATTAGTATAGTGTTGGGTGCTAGCCCAGTTGCTAGCCACTCCTGGCTGCAGCATGGAGGGCACAGGTGTTACCCAATTATTCAGTATCTGCTATGAATTATTCAGTTACTACTTTGACTCATTTAGTATCAAATATCTAATATGAATTATGGAGTAACTACTATGAATTATTCAGTTTCTGCAATGAATTATTCAGTATCTACTATAAATTATTCAGTATCTTCTATTAGTATATATAAGAACCTACTATAAAACGATTGTGTACATTTTGTAGGTAGAAGAAGACTGGACCCACATACAGACTTTCAGAGTTAAACCCAGTCAAACCAAACATTTCGCTGGTGATCCATTTGTGGTGTTTGAAGTTTTCCACTTTAACTGATGCAAATTTTCTTCAGAGTGTTCATTCACATGTTAAAGTAGGGAGAGTGGGTTAAATGCCACAAATAGACCCTTTCTTGTCTTGAATGTGAAGGGTTAAGGGGTTAAGGAGAAACGAGAATATACGATTCCATAGAATTTCTAACTTTGGAACTGAAAAACAGTGAGTGAAAATTTGAAAATTTGCCAAACCGCACCCATATACAGCATAAAGCTGAAAAAGAGAAGCTGACAAGTTGGTGATCACGTTATGATCAGATGCACTGATAACACAACTCTGTTCACCAGAAACACATATTACTATAATGTGGCTCTTTGTTGAGTTAGAATTTGTGGGCTGAATCGTAGACTCCCAAAGCAGGAGTATTTTCCCAGAGTGGCAAAGTTAAACTCGTTCTGGCTCTGAAGCTAGTTATGGGAAAAGCTCTCTTGTAGACTGAAATCAGGAAAGATAAACAGCATGATTACTGTCATGCTGTTCTCCTGCAGCTCACAGCAGCATCGGGTTCGACATGGCTTCAAATAACGACACTGTCATTGTAGAAAAGCATTCTGAACGAAACTGAAGTGCCACATGCAGTAAATGCAGTGTTAAACGGAAAGAGGCAAAACTACACTCTTATAAAAGATAGTTCTTCAAGAGTTCTTTAATAAACACAATGGTTCTACGTAGAACCATGGACACCCAAAGAATACTTAAATGGTTCTTTGCATGGTGAAATTGTTCTTCAGATTGAAGGAGAAAGTGTTGTATGTGGTTCTATGAAAAAAGTTCTATATAGCACCAAAAAGTTTCTGCTATTGTTACAAAAAATGCTTTTTGGTGCTATAAACAACCCTGTTTCCAAAAAGATAAGATACCATGTAAAACGTAAGTAAAAACAGAACGCAACAGTCTTTCAGTGTGAGTGAGCAGGATTAAACAGCTGTAGGCCGAGTAGGTAGATGTATGTAAATGTTGTTTGTCATCACATCACAAAAACAGTTCATTCTAAACTGTTTTTGCTTCTTTTCCATGTATGGACTGAAGAGTGAACGGTATGTTTTGAAACTTTTACAATTTTTACATACTGCATAAAACAAAACCATTGGGTCCCACTATATGTGCCCTTTAAAATAAACTAGGAAGCCTTTAAAAGTCATGTAAAAATATAATAACTCCATTTGAGTGTATCATTCACTTTTATAGTCTTCTCTTCCTCTACACTGACAAACAATCCCTGGTGATTCACCCAGAAAGTCAATATTAATAGATCTTTTTTTTTAGGCAAGGCAAGTTTATTTATATAGCACATTTCATACACAAAGGCATTTCGATGATCTTGACATCAATAAAAGCCAAAGGAACATCAAAAGAAAAATAAGGACAAAGTGTTTAAGAATGAAAAACAGAAAAAATGAAAGTTTTCATTCATTTTAAATTTTCAATAATAAAGCTCATGTCATTGTGAGATCTAACGCCTCAGAAAGGCATTTGCTAAGATAATTATAGAAAGATGAAATGAAAATGAAAATTAAAGTGCTAAAGATAAAGACAGTAAAACAGAATTCTAAAATAAGGGATTAAAAGAAATTGAAATAGTGTTAAATAGCTTTTGTGTTGAACGCCAGCGATGCCACAGCCATCCGTAAGTGGAAGCATCCAAGCTGGTCCTCAAGAAAAACCAGTGTAAAAGTGAGCTTGTTGCTGAAGGTTGAGCTATTTCCATTTTCTACAGCGTTCTCTGAGACGGACAGTGAAAACCTCTACATTGTGTCTTTCTACAGAGCAATTATGCCTTGATCCACAAGGTGGCGACAGGCAAAACCATTTCCCCACAGCACTGTGTGCACTGTAGGCTTTTTGCTGGATGATTTGCACTTTTTTTGCTTCAGGCAGAAACAGCACAGATACAGCATGTGTTCAATTCAGTTGCAGAATAGAGCCTAATATCCGTTTTGGGTTAAAATTACTGATAACGCTGTTTCTGTGTTTTTATCTTGATTAGACTAAAACCTCACTGTGTATGAAAGTGCTTACGCTATACATTAAACAGCACCTGTTTCCCTTCTTCCCTTTATTTTATTCATTCTCTGACCTGATTTTAAACTTGTTATAGTGTTCACTATGAATAAACACTGTGAAAAGAACTGAATTAAATTCCACATGAATAAAATCAGGGCTGTTTCTTGCGATAAGCTGTTGTTTAGACCCTTCCAAGCCAGCAGAGGGCCCCACAAGGATATATGTTTCTTAATGCATCATTTTTAACCTTTTTTTCTGAGCCCATGCAGTGATTACCACTACAGAATCGTGTCTGTTTTAATGCAGTGCTGTCTGAAGGCCTGAAGATCACAGCCAGCCAGTACTGGGTTTTTGGCCTCGTCCCTCACATATAGAGATTTCTCTGGATTTTCTTAATCTTTTAATGATATTATGTACAGTAGATGATGAAATCCCCAAGTTCTTTGCTATTTTGCATAGAATTCCAGGTGTTACTCAGATGTATGTTTCCAGAAATGTTTAGTATCCTGTTATTTTAACCTGCTTCAATCATCTAAGCATTTGTCTTAAAATCAGGAGACTGAGTTTGAACCCCAGTGATGCCACAGGCCTCCGTAAGCGGAAGCATCCAAGTTGGCTGTTGCTTGGAGCCCCCCAAGCCAGCAGAGGGCCCCACAACTATGTATATAACATTGATTTGTGGATCATTCTTGCATATAGAGTTATACAGTTGGGGTGGGTTGGGAGCTATTCAGAAACAACTCTATATAAAATGAAAAACTTTTTTCGTGATAAAATGATTCACATTTGAATGAAGCAAATTCAGTGCCGCACTTTAATCACTGTGTTATATCATCGCTGTCCAAAAAAGGGAAAATGTAACTCCATTTTTGTCTATCTTTCATTTTCTGTATTATTTGGGAACACTTCCTGAAGAATGGACCAACAGGAATGCTAATAAATGCTAATAACACGTATTTACATTAACTTGAAAAGTTAAGAACGTTTTTGGCTTCTCATGTAAAGGTGCTAGTTTGGAGATGCATGTTTTTCTTCGGACAGTGACATCATATAACTTTTCACCTGGAAAAACTTATTTAAGATTCACAATCAGACCTTAAAACCACTGTTGTACCTTTGAGGAAACATTTACACTGTTTGTACCTTGATGAACGAAAAATGTACCTGAACAGAACCTTTATTAATAACAGTGTAGAGCTGCTTTTCACTCTACACTGTGTTGGAAAAGGAAGAGAGCTGATGTTTACATATGAAACTACGAGGCTGATGATGTCACTGAAGGTGGACCGGTCAGGCGGGTTTTTGGGTTTCTGTTGAGGCTTCTTGTGCCGCAGCGCTCAGGAAAGTGTTTCATGCAAAACCTTTCTGTTTCAGTGTCGCCACAGCCGTCTGAGTTCTAATATAGCGTCGAAACAGAACAGCTGAGCTCTGAGGCTGCTGGTTTTAAACAGGGTTTCTTTAACTCCTTAAAATTACAGAGTCATTACCGTAATTCTGCCACAATACTAAAATGCAATGTTAGAGTCCCACTATGTCTCACACAGTTACGTATTGAATTGCATTTACTTTCTCGTTCTGTATCAACAAGTTCAAGTCAAGCACTTCTGGCCTTCCCTGTTTTATAGTCCAAGAAATGATAAAAATCTAATTCAAATCATAATCAAATATGTTCTCTCCTGCTTACAAACACAAGCATGATATGGGTAAAGTTTAAACTCTGCATTTTCCACAGTCTCTCAGCTTTTTTCAATAAACTACCAACCAGAAATAATTCAAATAAAAATATGGCCTGATTTTGTTATTGCTGGCCAGCTGCCACTTCTTACGTCTTTCTTGCTTTTTCCAGTTTTCACTCTCACCGTATCTGCAGTCATATCTCATTATTTCTGAAAGACATTCCCTGAATACCTTTTCGCTTTTCCGAGGTTCATTCGGAGAGGTCACGGAAATTTACTGTTTCATGTAGTCTTGAAAAACTGAATAAAACTGGATTCTCGGTACTAAAATACTGTTAAAACCTCAAACACAATGCATCATTGTGGTTTATGTTTTAAAAGAGCTTTAGAAAAGCCTCCAGTTGTCACATAGATGCAGAGCTTCATTAATTTATGCTAATTATTTAATAACTCACATATAAAACTAACATAAACTGCTTCCATGTTTTGCTAACTCCATGCTAGCAGTTCTTTGGACCAGCTACCAAAGCACATTGCTAGCGAGCCTAAACTGCCTTTTATTTAGCGTATTTTTCAGAGAAATGTATTAACGGTGGAGCCCAAAATAGCGCTGTGTTCTCCTGTAAAACACTTTTGAGGTAAGATTCAAAATTTACAATTTGCAACCCAAATTCTTTGCAACATGTATTCTTAGCTAGCTAAATTAGCAAGCTAGTGATAGCAAACCAAGCTTACTTCATTCTAATGCTTGCATAGCAATGTAAAATAATTATGACTGTATCAGAAACTCATCATATTTCATAGCATAGCAGAGTAAATAATCTCTATTTTTCAAACTCCAGTCACAGTTTTTTTGAACTAATTATGAAGTCTGTTAAACTGCTTTCAAGAAAAGCAGCTTCCATGTAAATAAATGGCTTGTTAGCTGAATCTGTTTAGCTAGGTAATCTTTAAACTAGTGATAACAAACCAAGCTGTTAGCATGGGTGCTAACACCCTGCTTTGTTTTCATTATCTTACAAATTAATTTGGTTTACAGTACCTATCAAGGATGTTAGATTAGGGTTTCTTATACTGTACAGCAAATTATCTAGCTAACTTTAATTTCCTCTAAGCTCAGAAACCTGTCTTATTTTATGGGTTAGCTTTATAATTAGCTGCTATTTTTTTAGGTATTCTTTCTGTCAGCATATTACAGTGCAACTGAATTGTATCATTAGCTGATTATGAAGGCTGATGTGAACTGAATCAGGTGTCACAGTAGAGGATACATGAAACATGATGCTAGCATAGAGGCTACATAAAATTATTGTACTAAGGCTGATGGTGGCATCAGGCTTCATGGTGGTTGTATGTAAGCCAGGCTGTTTTGTTACATTAAACCTCAGAATCTCCCACTGCATTCATATCAACGTGACACTTGAGGCCCTCTGGTTGTTTTTCTCATGTCCATTTTACCATCTTGGCTGTAAATATGTCTCAGTATGTGCTGATGTCCTAAAATAGGCTGAAGAATATAATATAAATGAAAACGCAGACTTACTTTGTTCTGCTTTAAGCTTTAGCTCTGCTGTAGACCCTTTTCTCGCATCTCCAGCAGGAAACTTTTCCTCAAAAGTGGAACAGTTTCTTGTAAAATATATCTCAACGTTCGACTTCTTACGAGGCTGAAGGCGCTTCTCATTCGCCAGCTTCTTGTCTGAATTCTCCCGTTCCACCTTAAATGGTGCCTGAGGCACCAGAATGTAACTGCTGCACCATTTAAGGTGGGACGGGACAATTCTAACAAGAAGCTGGCAAATAAGAAACTGACTTCAGCTTCACGACTTTTTAGTGTTTGTCAGTTTCTCATTGCAGATTAAACGTATCAGGAAACCAGCTGGAGTGATTATAAATGCAAGTAAGTCCATTCATCCCCAAATTATCAATGCTCATCTTAAATCTCTCTCTTTGCCGTTTCATTAGCTACTAGCTAGGTGAGACGGTCTGCATTGCTATGGTGACCAGCAGTCTGCACTGATCTTCAGGGTTAAAGGGTGAATTAGCAGTTCTACATTAACTCCAGAGTTTAAGACCATTTATTGTTAAACTGTGTTGAACGATCAGCAGAGCTTTATTTTACTGTGAAGGAGGATTATTTTATTTTTACCTACAAATCTAATTCTGCTGTGGAGCCACAACAGGGCAGTAAAAGAGCCGCATGTTACTAATTTGCAATGCAAAGGGGTGAGGAATCCCTAATATAAGTATAACTAGAAGTACACAAAAGCATTTTTATTAAATGTAAAGCATCATCTGTTTAATAAACCACAACAAATGACTTAAGAAACAAATAAGTAACAATATGGGGGTTTTAATGGTATGTAGTGTAGAATATTATGCCATTATGATAGACAGAGCAGTTGAGGACTGTAGGGAGGAAATGTTGTGTCCACAGTGCTGCCTCTTCTCATTCCCTTATTTTCAAGAGCAGAGCGGTCAGTCTTGTAACCACCAGCAAACCCGCAACATTCATTTTGTTCCCAAACAAAACGAGACCTACTTTAACCCACAGGCTGGTGGCTGGTGGTAACAAAGTCATGCTGTAATTTTATATGAATTGTTACTGATTCATAGTTTATTGAAATGAGGGTAGAAATTGTGTGAAAAGTGCAGATTCTAAACGTTTAGTTCATACCACATTTGTGTTTATAAGTAGAAAATGAGATATTTTATTAGGATCTGAACTCGATGAAAAGTTATTGTTTTGCGTACGGTCCGGTTTTTACATTTTTGCCAAAGTGTCTGAATCACAGACTTGAATCTGTCCATACTCAAAAAGTCTTTAATTGCATAACTCTGCAATTAATTAGCAAAATGACAATTACTCACAACTGCTAGGGGGTAATTATTCTCTCTCAAATACCAAAAATACCAAAAAGTTCTTTCTCTTTATCCGTTAAGGTCAACACAAGTGGCTATTTATGTCATTAAATCCATTCATAAGATTTTTATTTGGATTTTTATTCTGTTTTAAACAAGCAAACACATAAATAGGAATATCCTTCACACTTCAGAGGCCTTTTACTCTTACTGAGATTAAACTTATAAGTAATAAGCATTTCCATAGTGATGTGAATTGAGTGCAGAAACTTTGCAGTGCATCCAACAGTAAAGGCAGCATGGTGCTTCTTTTATGCAGTGATAGGAAACATGGTAGCTCACAGAAAGCTCCAGTTCCACCTTCTGATCCATTTTACTGACATGCACGCTGACTAACTACTCTAGGGGATTCATATATTAATGTTTAATGTTAGGATTTACTGCCTTATGTGTAGACATCAGTATCCGACCTGTGTTCACCAACACAGGCCAGACTAGTCAAAACTTTGACTGGCCACTTTGACTGGCTTCTGAAACATTATAGAAGAAGAATCTGTGGGGATTTTTGGATCAACATTTTTAAGAACTGAACATTAGAGCCCGATGGAGATACAAATGTTGTGAGGATACTGAGTTTAAGGGGCTAATAAGGGCTGTGACACATTTATGTTAAATCCTTGATTGCAAGATCGTAGCTAAAAAATTGGGAATTTTTGGGGCAATATCATGATGTTTTTGCTATTACCAATAAAACCGCGAGACACCGACATTAGCCGACATTATCAGCCAACCTATACATCAGCCCGGCTTTACTAAAGACCCACACACCTGCTTCTACCCATCAGGTAAATCAGAGGGGCACCATGTTATACAATGTTTCAGTTGGAGAAGCCTTGTCTGAGCTGAATGCATTCCTCAGTGATGAAACTGTTTGAGCTGATAAAAAGAGAATGTTGAATCTGCCAGTTCTGTTTTGTAAAGGCTTTTGCAACTCGCAGTATCTCTGCAAACCAGTGGTACCACATAGCTGGTGCAGACGATCCCTCCTCTTCACCTCCTGCTGCATTTAAAACGCAACCGTCTCCCTCATCTCTCTCAGTCGCCATCGCCAACCCTGCTTCGCCATGCGAGGAAAGCTGGAGATCCTGGCCATGGTGCTGGGGGCCATAGGCCTGGTAGGTGTCATCGCGGTGACGGCGCTGCCCATGTGGAAGGTGACAGCCTTCATCGGCGCCAACCTCATCGTCATGGAGACACAGTGGGAGGGGCTGTGGATGGTGTGCGTGCGGCAGGCGGACATCAACATGCAGTGCAAGGTGTACGACTCGCTGCTGATCCTGCCGCCGGACGTCCAGGCGGCCCGCGGCCTCATGTGCGTTGCCATAATCCTCGCCGTGCTGGGTATCCTCGTGTCCGCCTGCGGCCTCCGTCAGACCATCTGGTGGCAAGACCACGGTCGGGGCAAGAAGGTAACCCTTGTGGCGGGGGCGTGTCTCTTCCTGGTCTCGGCCTTGGCGACACTTATCCCCGTGTGCTGGACCACGAACACCATCGTCCGCGACTTCTACAACCCCACCGTGTTGGATTCTCGCAAGCGTGAGAT
Organism: Colossoma macropomum; assembly: GCF_904425465.1. NCBI lineage: Eukaryota > Metazoa > Chordata > Actinopteri > Characiformes > Serrasalmidae > Colossoma > Colossoma macropomum. The sequence goes on along the minus strand of NW_023494786.1, from coordinate 1,582,339 downwards.
CGGACAGGCACTCTACATAGGCTACGCCACCGCCATGGTGCTGCTGGTTGCTGGGGTGATCCTGATCTTTCGCTGTAAGAAAGGACACAAGGTGGAGGAGGAGGAAGGGGGTTACGCTCCAGCAATGGAGGAGAGCAAGGATGTGATGTCACTGAAACGTACGCCCTCAGACTATTACAATATGAAGCAGTATGTCTGACAAGATGTCGGTCTTTTAGTCTTTTTACTGAATCTACTCTTATAATTATGCTATTTATGTAATAATGAAATATAGTTTATCATCAGTGACATTAAAACCCTGTCGTCTTTCTTTTGAAACACCCTGTTGCTGTTCAATCCCTGTTGCGATACCGTGATACAACCCCAATCCATTCAGAGTGAAGTAATATTGAGTATCATCCAATCTGATGTTTATATTTTCATAGATTATTCGGCTAGTGCATAGTTTGAGTTCTGAGTTATTAAGTTAATGAAATCAATCCAGTTTAGGACACTTTCAGCAGCACTTTCATTTTCAACCAGTCGTGACTCGTGAATGAAATTTTGCTGTGTATGCTTTTAAAAAATACACTTGAAGAGTAACAGACATGCTCTCATTTTACACTTTATATGCTACTAGTTTAGCTTTATCTTAGAATAAGGTGGGCACCTCAAACATGTTTATTTTCCACACTTCAGACTTTGTTGCTGGATGTGGCTCATTTATAGCACCTTTCTGACAGTAATATGGGTAGAAACTTGAAATAATAAAGCACTGTAGTGGATGAGGTTTAATGTAGCCAAAAACAAATCCATTAAAATCTGTTCTGATCCTAAATGTACACTGTGGTTTCCCTCCTACTGCAAAGGTTGTACAAATTAAAAAGGTTCTGTTATAATAGTGATGATATGGATACAGATATATAGTCATATAGTCGAGGAAAACTACTGATATACTAACTGCTTAATTAATGTAACTTGACTGAAATCCATGTAGATAAAATGCTCAAAATGTTATCAAATGCAATGAGTAATAAAATCATTTAATGATGATTTTCTGGTGATTTCTGATCATTTAGAAATGTTATTGTATTGTAGTTAACCAGGCCTTGGTTCTGTTATCTAACTTTTTACTGTCTGCTCTTTGTATTCATACTGATCATAAACGAGACAAAACACATGGATCTGGGACTTTACTGTCTGCATACTTTCGGTTCAGTAAGAGGAAGCTTTGCTTGAGCTGAAGACAAGATGATTGAATGTTATGCAGTTACGTATAGAAGTAAAACTGTACGTATGTCTCAGCCTTTCTTGGAGTTCTTTTACCTTCACCATTCCCAAAAACACAGCTCAGTTTTCATTTCACACCTGCGAACACTTTGATACTTGTTACCATCACACACACACACACACACACACACACACACTGCTGTTTCCCATCTGCTGGCAACTCTCGAATAATAAATGTAGTGTAAACACAACAGTATGTTATCTGATGCTGTAATTAACACTGTAGCCAAAAACATGTCCAGCACTTTTAATTTCAGTTTGTGTCCCGTTATCTTTTTAAACGTAAAAATAAAGTGACTGATGTTTTTTATTTCTGTAAAAAAGTGAAGAGATCTGTACTTTAAGTTAAAATAGAATTATTAAAATTTGCATTTACATGATCACACAACAGTTAAAAAGTCTGTATCCATCTTTATTTTGGCCTGTCCCATCTCACTGACATTGACCTTCTCCTTGAAACTTCAGAGGATATATGAATGTGACTTCAACAAAAGGCTGGTCAAATTGCATATTGCTAAAAAAGAAACACCTGGTGGTTAATTGGCAACAGGTCAGTAACATGAATGGGTATAAAAGAGAGAGAGAGAGAGGCTGAGTCTTTCAGAAGTAAAGATGAGGAGGGGTTCACCACTCTGTGAAAGACTGAGTGAGCAAATAGTGCAACAATTCAAGAATAACGTTTCTCAACATAAAATATTAAAGAACTTGTGCTTTTCATCATCTACGGTACATAATAACATTAAAAGATTCAGAGAATCTGGAGAAATTTCTGTATGCAAGGGACAAGGCTAAAAACCAGTATTTGCTGTCCGTGATCTTTGGGCCCTCAGGAGGCACTGCATTAAAAACAGACATGATTCTGTAGTGTAAATCACTGCATGGGCTCAGAAACACTTCTGAAAACCACTGTCTGTGAACACAGTTTGTCACTACATCCACAAATGCAAGTTAAAACACTAAAACGCAAAGAAGAAACCAAATATAAACAGGATACAGAAATGCTGCCACCTTCTCTGGGCCTGAGCTCTTTTTGGAATACATGGATGCTGTGTCCTCCAGTCTAAAGACCACAGCTTGTTATCAGTGCACAGTTCAAAAGCCAGTATTCATGATGGTATAGGGGGGCATTAGTGCACATGGCATGGGTGACGTGCACATCTGTGAAGGCTCCATTATTGCTGATATATACATATATACATGTTTTGGCAACATATGCTGCCGTCCAGACAACGTCTTTTTCAGGGAAGGCCTTGATTATTTCAGCAAGACAGTGCCAAACCACATTCTGCATATATTACAACAGCATTGCTCCATATTAAACAAGCCTGGGCGCTAAACTGACCTGCCTGCAGTCCAGACCTGTCACCACTGAAAACATTTGGCACATTATGAAATGAAAAATACAACAAAGGATACCCTGAACTGTTGAGCACATTTCACTTTCAGAACTACAGCAGTGTCTCCTCAGTTCCCAAACACTTACAGAGTGTTGTTAAAAGAAGAGGTGATGAAACACAGTGGTAAATATGCCCCTGGCCCAACTTTTTTGGAACGTGTTGTTGGCATCAAATTCAAAATGGGTATATATTTTCTCAGTTTCAACATTTGATACGTTGTCTTTGTAGTATTTTCCATTAAAAATATGGTTGACGTGATTTGCACATCATTGCATTCTATTTTTATTTTCATTCCGCACATTATGCACAGTGTCCCAACTTTTTTGGAAATGGGGTTGTGCATTTTCTGTATATTGGATACAATACTAGACAGACACCAACGGCTGGAACCAAATTCCTTTTGTTGGCCAATAAATTTGATACCAATTCTGATATTCTCATAGCTTACATCTTTTTTCATAAAGGGCCTTCATGTCATGTGTATCTGAAGAAAGGAGAAGCTAAGACACATTAGCTTTTTTCCTAAACAAACTTTTAGATATTGGCACAAAATGTTATTCCAAGTAATTTTGGATTTTTATTGTACCATAAGTTTTCCCCGTGTCATTGTTGTTACTTGTAACTGTGTTCTTGTTCTTGTTTTTGGTCATCAGCTGACAGGACAGGAAGACAAACAGCAGTTTCTATCTTTGTTTGGACAATTCAAGCATAGCCAGTTTCTGTCTCTGATGCAAACAAACCTGTCGGAGCACATAGCACTGTTGCTGCATATTTTCTCGGGCGGTAAAACCTCCTAACCTGACTTCTGACTCTCATTTGGGATCAAGACGCTGAGAGACGGACATAGAGAGAGAAAGATCAAGTGAGCCTCACTGGAAAACCATCAGATTCTTTTATAGTCCTTTCGAAGCCATCAGCCGCCATGTCTTACACGGCTGGCTCTTACGCGGACAAGTCCTACGCGGGCCGCTCATATGCTGACAAGTCCTACATGGACAGTGCTTACACGGGTTACGATGACAAGACGGCCAAGACGCTGTTCGAGGAGCAGCTGCTGAAGGAGAAGAAGAAGCGGAAGGAGGCCATGCACTGCGAGGTCGTGGCTCTGGTCATCGCCTTCATTGGCCTGATTGGCGTTGCCGCCGTGACGGGTCTGCCCATGTGGAAGGTGACGGCCTTCATCCAGGAGAACATCATCGTCATGGAGACGCGCTGGGAGGGCCTGTGGATGAACTGCTACCGGCAGGCCAACATCCGGATGCAGTGCAAAGTGTATGATTCGCTGCTTTATCTGCCGTCGGACCTGCAGGCGGCTCGTGGTCTCATGTGCACCGCTGTGGCCCTCACGACCATCGGATTCATCGTAACGGCTGTAGGCATGCGTTGCACCAAGCTGGTCGACTCCCGTCCCCGCGTCAAACATATCGTCCTGGTGACCGGAGGGTGCCTCTTCCTGGCCGGGTGCCTAGCCACCATCATACCCGTCTCCTGGACGGCCAGCGTTATCATCCAGGACTTCTACAACCCCCTGCTGCTGGACGCCCAACGAAGAGAACTGGGCGAGGCACTCTACATAGGCTGGGTGACGAGTGCCCTGCTCTTCATCGCTGGGGTGATCCTGCTGTGTCGACATGCTCCCCGCACCCAGGAGAAGGAGGACATGAATATGGTGCTGTACAGGGCCGGATCTGCTCCCTACAACTACTCCTACCAGCCTGGATACCCTTACCAACCAGCCTACCAGCCAGCTTACGGCTACCAACCAGCCTACAGTGCTGTACCACCACCAGGGTCTGTAGCCTATAGCCGACCTGCATACTGATGAGGTCAGAGTGCAGGGATGGCCTCTGCCTCTCTTAGACTGATGCACTATGGACATCTCTTTCACAAATACAGGTTTCCTGCTCATGTTTTTAACCTTTTGATGGTTGTGATATCAATTCCATTAATTTATGTACACTACTCATGTGTCAGAAGTTTGGGGACACCTAGACTGAATCTCAAATGCCTCCCTCCTCCCTAAATAGTGCACTAACTTTGGTTTTTACACCCAAATAGTGCACTAAATGTTACATTGAGAGTCTTTCAGCCCATGGCTGAATCTCAAATGACATTCTAGTCAACATATGCCTTATTTTGGGTGTAGACGTTTTTGACCTACATAGTTTAGTAGGGAGCCATTCGAGATCCAACCCAACCCTTTCAAAATGTTTTTAATACATGTTTAAATGTGTGTGCCAATATGAGTGCCAATGCTGTCTTCGCTTTTAAAAACATGGTACCATATAGGGTTCTTTGAGTGATGCCATAGAAGAACCAAAAGATTTTCATCATATGAAGTTTTTGGGTCACTTTAAGAGGTCTTCCTAGAACCTTCAATATAGGTGGAGTTTATTTAAAAGGACCTTCACACCCACCTATCTCATTTACAAAAAGAAACTACCCACTGAAAGGTTTTGGGGAACCAAACATTGGCGATCATAACCCTTTCCGGCACCTATATTTGTAAGAATGTTGGAAATAATGCCAAAATTCAGGGGCTTTAAACCACCTTTGGGATAAAAGAGTTTCAATAGTTTGGATAAGAAAACTGAAAATCATTATTTGAACAAAATCTGCTTTTCATACTGAGGAAGATACTTTGAAGCTGAGATAATGAATAAAAGCATTAGAACAGAGCTACTAAACCTTTGTGGACGTTTTATTACTTGAAAGTAACAGTGAAACTCACACATTTTAAAAGAATATTAGGTCCCCAGACGTGATGGGCAGTGTTATCTGTGAATATGTTATACTTCTAATCTCTGACTCTTGAAGTTTGTTTTGTTTTGCTTCAAAATTCTCAATCTGAAATGGATGTTTTGAAAGGATCCGGTGTTCAAGGATAAAGGTTAAGAGCTGGTGCCTTCCGAGATGATATACAGCAAAGAAAATTCCATACGGACAATGAACAATGGAATCTTGCAGAACAACTCCTCAACTTTCATAGAGGACACCATGCCAAAACGGGCAAAAGTAATGTTATACTTTGAAATGTATAATCATGTTTTTTCAAGCACTGTTTCGACCAATTGTTTGTAATAAAAAAAATTAAAAGGAAAGGAAAAAAATTAACAAACATAAAGACTGAGATTAATGCTTGATGCTTGTTTAACCCACAGAGCACCTTCATTAGTCACACACATTCTCTTCTGGTGCTTAACCTGACTTTTTATCTGATCACATTCTGCAAGAGTCTGTATGGGGAAGGCTTGGCAGGGCTGGGGGAACCTGTCCGTGTGGTTTTTCTGAACAGGGAGACAGTGTGTTTGTCAGTGCTGGCAGCTCGAATGTTCCCGGATGCTGCAGACCTGTAGACACACCTGTAACTCAAACAGGACAGAGGACTAAAATCCTTACACACACTTATACACATACATATTCTCTGTTCTCTTCCTTGTAATCAACAGCTGTCAGAAATGGTTCTCAAAATGCACCATGTACAGACATTTAGAGGTTGATATTGTCTACCAAATGGTGCACACCTAACATAGATGGTTCATCAAGGATTCTTTAGAACCGTGAGTTCTATATAGAACCTTTTGCATGCTTTAATCGTTTTCTGCATGTTGAAATCTTGCAAAAAAATTCTTCAGATTGATGGAGAATGTGTTGTATATGGTCCTCTAGGTTCTTCTTTTGCTATAATGTCAAGCTTGTAACAATAGAAGAACCATTTCATCATGCAAAGAACCATTTAGGCATGAAATAGAACCATTTCCTTTACTAAAGAACTCTTGAATAACCATCTTTTTTAAGTGTGTAAATTAAAAGTTAAATTATTTCAAATTATTAGTTGGTCACCAAAGCTATTTTACTTCAAGTATGCGCCAGAAAAAGATACTGTCTTCGGCACTCTACCTAAGGAACTGGGTAAAACACATTATAATACAGTTACAGCTGCTATATTTGGTACATATGATCGTTAAAGGGATCTATTACTGATAACTTAAAGGAAATTCCTCATACTTACACGGTTAAGATGCTCCGTTCAAGATAAACTTACTGAGTCAGAATTGTTCACAGTGGTGGTGATAGGAACCAGACGTCCGCCTCTAAAAGCTCCCTCACAGAAAGTTACTACATGAAATGGTTATGAATTCACTGCCTGATGACTGAGACACTGTTTTACGATAGTTTTGAGAAGATTTTAATCTTATCGTTCATGGTGGAAGAATACATAATATGCAGGGTGTGATGAGGCAGAATAGTTCCGAAAGAAAATCTTCAGATGTTCCACTATTTTACCATCTTCTACATTCAAAACAAAAACTCAGAAGACTCATGCAGGTTCACTGGTGGTTTTGGATAGTAAATAAAATGTCTGTATTTGTGTCGTAGTCACAAATTACCACCACTGTGAAAGGCATCAATCATCAGTAATAATGCAGTAAAATCAATTCCCACTTAAAAAAACTGGATATTAAACCAATGCACACCAAAACTGCTAATATAATATATGCAAAAAAGACAGTTAGTGGGATGCCATTTGCATAGTGTCATATCTCAGAGTTTTAAAAGACGCCACTATTAACTGTGACATACCTAATTTGCATTTAGCTCATTTCCATGATTCATGAGACTAAAGTAAGGCGTATGTGTCCAGACAGACAGCATAATTTCACCTGAATATAGAAGACATCATGCAGATCAATTGCCAGTTATCTTTACAGACACTACAAATAAGTGACATAAGATTAAATGTGATTAGTACATCAGGCATGGTTGTCCCAAATAGCTTTCATTTATTGCTAGCGATGTACTGCTCTCATCAGGCGCTATGCCGCTGTTCCCTTAGGCATACCCAGCACTCCTGGCAACACAATCCTAAGAACTACACAGCATGTGTTCCAGCAAAGCCAGGATTAACCAGTAACCAGATCTCAAAACAACAGCTTTGATATTGCAGATTTAAAGGGTAATTCCACAGAATTGTCAGTGGTTGAGATATAAACAAAGTCATGCACAGTGGTTTGATGTGAAATGGTGCTTTGTAGACAAACTTACTGGCTCAGATTTCATTACAGTGGTGCTGATAGGAACCAAGAGTTGCCATATAGTCATCTTATTTACTATCCAGAACCAACAGTAAACCTACATGTGTCCTCTGAGTTTTATATGGAATAGTGATGATTGTAAAATAGTGGAAAATCTGAAAAAAAAATCAGCTTTCTTTGCTTTACAACAGCCTACATTTACCTCCTCCACCATGAATGGATTGTGTTTTAGGCCAAAAGCTGCTCAACACTATCATAAAACAATGTGTCAAACATTAAGCTCTGGTGTTTGATTCCGATCAGCACCACTGTGAACATTTCTATCTCTGTGAGTTTCTCTAGGTCTGAGTGTTTCACACCAAACCACTCTGAATGACTTCCGTGTACCTTCGTCATTCAAGTATGCAAAAAATTTGTTATTGCCAATGATAACTAAAAAAAGAGCCATTTCGGTTACTTTCCAGGTAAAACATTACTGAAGTTCATCATGTGCCATGTTACTGTTTGACTACAGCGTGCTTGAGGTCACTGTGTAGTTCGTGCAAATGAGAAAGCATCCAGTGGAGACTGGTGAGTAGAGAACGGCACTGTGTTTCTTCCTGCCCCTCCTCCTGCTGCTCTGCAGGCACAAACATTGCCACAGGAGGATACGATTTCATAGCAACCACCTCGAGATCCCACCCATCCTATTCTCCAGCTCAGAGACCAGGGGGAGGGAGCAGCAGGTGCATATGCTATCGACTGCTCATTCGCTGGGATGCAGAAAAGCTCCTCAGGTGGGCAGCATAGCAGCAGTCGACTCCTCTTGTCAGGTGAGTCGCCACCTCCTGTGGATCACTCTCACAAGAGACGTGGTCTAGAGGAGCTGTTTTGCTCCATGAAAGAGCTGATCTGCCTTTGTTCTTTGGGAAAACCGAAACCAAGAATTGATCTATGTTCAGGAATGAAGAGCTGATCTAATGAGAGGAACCAAGAGTAATCTAATGAGGCTTCAAACACCAAGAATTGATCTGACAAGACTTTAGGAACTTAAAATCAAGACTTGACAAAGAGTGATCTCACAAGGTTTCAAAAACCAAGAGTTGATTGGACAAGACTGGAAGAACCAAGAGTAACCTGACACGACTTCAGGAACCAAGAATTTATCTAGCAAGACTTCAAAAACCAAGAATTGATCTGAAGGGGCTTGAAGAACCAGGAGTAACCTAATAAGGCTTCAGGAACCAAGAGTGAGCTGACAAGGCTTCAGTGTTGCTGCTGAGTATCTTCCTTACAGTATCTCCCTCACAGCATCCAAGCAGACTAAACCAAGAAATGGCAAGTGGGGCGCTGGAGATTGCAGCGCTGTGCCTGACTCTACTTGGCCTGATTGGGGCAGCGGCCAGCACGGGGATGCCCATGTGGCGCGTTACAGCTTTCATTGGTGAGAATATCATCGTCATGGAGACACGCTATGAAGGCCTGTGGATGAACTGCTTCCGGCAGGCCAATATCCGGATGCAGTGTAAAGTGTACGACTCCCTACTGGCCCTGACACCGGACCTGCAGGCGGCCCGAGGCCTCATGTGCTGCTCGGTTGCCCTGTCTGCCATCGGCCTCCTTGTGGCCATCATGGGGATGAAATGTACCGCCTGTATCCGTGACAATGACCGGGCCAAGCGGATGGTACTGATTGTGGCTGGCAGCATGATCATCCTGGGCTCCCTTTGCTGCCTCATTCCTGTCTCCTGGACAGGCCATGTGATCATCCGCGACTTCTACAACCCTCTGCTGCTGGATGCCCAGCGCAGGGAGCTGGGAGAGGCTCTCTACATCGGCTGGGTGTCCTCTGCCCTTCTCTTTGTGGGCGGCTGCATATTCGCCTGCTGCCATGAGTCCATAGACAAGGAGCCCGACCGGAAACCCTACGGCTACGCCAGGAACGTTCCCTATGTGGCCTACGAGCCGCAACCCATGACCTTCCAACCCAGACCAGCTGCTGTGTCCTACGGCTACCCTTCCAGGGAGCCTTCCATCATCCAGACCTCCAGACAGCCCTCTATGATCCAGCCGTCCAGACAGCAGTCCTTTATCCAACCCTCCAGGCAGCAGTCCTTCATCCAACCCTCCAGGCAGCAGTCCTTCATCCAACCCTCCAGGCAGCAGTCCATCCGCAGTGCTGTCGCCTACCTATGAGTGCTAACACTGAGATGAAGCTTAAATGTGGATTGCACGTTAATGTTAGAAGGAGTCTCTAACAAGCCACTGTATATGCATATGTGTTTGTAGCTTGTGGAGAACACGCACTTCTGTTTACGACAGGTTGCTGAATTTGAGTGGACATTTCTCTGTTTCACTTCAGATAAACAATGATTTGGTGGGACCAACTTTTTATGACTAATGAACCGTCGATATTACTGAGATTACAAGTATAAATTATATACTTTCTGTATCTGTTGTCAGAACTGAGAAATTTCACTTAGTTATTTAGAAATTCTGCATAATTAAGTGGTTAAGATGTAAACAGAGTCGTTCAGAGTGGTTTGGTGTGAAATACTCTATTCTAGAAAAACGTATAGAGTCAGAATTGTTATGTTTGCATTGTATACCTCATGACCCCTGGTTCCTATCACCACCACTGTAAAGTGTCTCTACAATGAACCATTTCACCCCAAACCAATGATTGACATTATTGAATGTTAAGTTTGTCTTTGGTGTGTATATCACTTATGTGTCTATTTCAAAAGTCAACATGTTTCACTGTTTAAATATTTTCAAGATTGTTTTGGGCAGCATGTCGCTGCTGTAGGAACAAAACCTTGTATCTCCAAAATGGTAACTTTACAGGAGAAAGAAAAAAACATATTCTACTTTTAATGTAAGTCAGTGGAACCAGACATTTTCCAAGTAATTTTGTAAAGAGCAACAGGCATTTTTGCATTATGTCAAAAACTGAAAAACGACAAAAAATGAAGATACAAGGTTTTATTCTGACAGCAGTGATATTTTGTGATCAGAGGTATTTTTTCTTTATTAACATTGTCTTAGCACTGAATTCACTGTGATGTTGGACTATATGGTTGATAAACGTGTGATTTATACGAAACAGTGAAAGCTCTTTCCTTTGTGGGCGATGCATTCTTGAGGCGGGACTTTACTCGCTGAGGTCCGTTGCACTGAGTGTGAGCGTCTTGGTGATCTCTTTGCCCTCAGGCTCCAGCTTAGTCAAACAGCAGGTGAAACATAAAACAGTGTGCAGCTATTGTTTGAAATTCTTTAAGCTGACACACCCGCACATCCAAAGAAACCTGACAACATGCAACTACAATTGAACCAGAAAAAGAAGACAAACTGCTTACCTACCTTTACTGAAGGAGGCCTGTATAAATCCTTTAAAATGGTGGTTCTTTAGTAAAAAACAATGGTTAAAATGCTTCTACAAGTTTGGGCCATAAAATACCATGTTTATGTTTGTCCCCTGTAGAGGATGTGTTGACTTTTTTTGGATTTTGGAATTATTTAAACGTATTTTAATGTAATTTGACCAGGGGTGTTCAAACTTTTTCATACAGCTGCATATATCACTAAAACCTATGGCTGCACTTCATAGAACCTTTTTTTTGTACTATCTACTACTACCTCCACTAATCTAAAGGCCTTCAGATTGGTATAGAACCTTTAGGTGAACGTTCTTTAAACCTTTAAAAGGTTCTTCATACTCACAAACCTCATTTAAACACGGTTCTTTAAGGAATAAAAGTGGTTCTACTATGTCATTGTTTCAAATTTACTGGAAAGTTAACGTAGGAAGAGTTCTGAGGGTGAGAGATATATTTCTAAAATATATTTGTAGAATATTTGAAATTGGCCAAATAAACATTTGTCACTCAAATATATGCATAAACAGTCTGGACGGAAATATTAAAGATAAAAAACAAATGTTTGTAAAAAACAAATACAGTTTAACAAATGAATATTGGACAGTTTAATATTGAACGATATTCTAATATATCATTCATGTATTTAGATACAACTGTGAATATATTACACTGGGTGTCATGTTTTGTTCACTGCAAAATATGTCAATATATTTTTATATACTGTTTCCATATTGGAGGATATCCTACTGGATAGCGTGTTTATCCAGACTTCAATCAATCATTGGGGTCAGACTCTTACTGTGGTGGTTTCTGGATGGTGGTAATTAAGATTATAAACAGCATAGCATGTTTGTGGAGCTCTGAAGTAGAGTTAGGTTTGAAGTGTCCATCCAAATTTCCTGAAGTCGCCTTATTATAATTAGTGGACATGGAATAAGACAGCAACATTTGCTTGATTGACAGCTAAATTCGCTTCATATTGAGTAATGTGAACAGAAACTTTATGGTGAAACTACACCTGTGTAATAAGTCAGATATGGAAATTAGCAGTCACTGAATTTACATGTTTCTAAGACAAGGCAAATGAGGGAGCGTTGTGTATGACAGGACTGAGAGTCTCACAGCTATTTATATTACCAGTGTCTCTAATGAAATTGCTCTTTAGAAGTTTTATATATCATTAAATACATAAAAACTGTCAGGTGTGATCAGATCATCGTCTGTGTGTGCAGTGTTTCCACAAAACCACATTAGTTACAGTAAACCACATCACAAACACAGTTTTAGAATGGTTTAACCATATTTAGTTAAAAGACAGTTCATGGTTTCAGTGGGAAATTATTCATCAAAAAATGTAACATTTCTCGTGGTGTCCCACAGGGTTTAGTTCTAGGGCCTTTGCTTTTTTTTCTTTGTACATGTGACCTCTAGGTGATGTCATTAGGAAACTAGGAAATTTTAATGGCTATGCTGATGAAACCCAATTATACCATTCCTTCTGATGATCAAGACAGGCTTACCAGCTGTGCTGGTAGCTCAGCTCTTTAGCTTCATGTACCAAACCTGAAGTACTAAACCTGGGTGTGATCTTAGACTCTGAGCTCTGTATTATCCTGCATGTAAACACAGTCACTAAAGTAGCTTTTTATCATTTGAGAAAATCACTAAAGTTCAGCCTTTTCTCTCTCAGGGCAACGCAGAGAAACTCGTTAATGCATTTGACACAAGCAGAGTTGATTAATATAAAGCTCTTCTTACTGGACTTCCTAAGAAACCAGTACATCCTTTACAGCTCATACAAAATGTGGCAGCACAAATCCTTACAAAAACAAAGAAGAGAGATCACATCACTCCTGTTCTAAAGGAACTACACTGGATTCCTGTATCGTACAGGATATATTTTAAAGTTCTGCTTCTAGTTTTTAAAGCTCTAAATGACCTTAAGGCACCACTTAAATCACTGTCTGTCTGTTTATGATCTTTGATCTGCAGATACTGACCTTCTACAAACACCTTATGTAACATACAGAAAACACAGAGAGACTCGTTCAGTTATTCTGCTTCTAAACTGTGGAGCTCATTTCACCTTTTATCAGACAGTCAAGCTCAGAGCTCACTTTTAATAAACATCTAAAAATGTGTCTCTGTACCTCAGTGTTTAATTAAAACTCCATGTTTATTTGGTGTCTATCTTTTTAATTTAATCATTTTCTTACATGATTTTAAATTAATACTTATAATTTCTCTTATTAGTATTAAGCTTTATGACCTGTCTGTTAAGCACTTTGAGCTACCACCGGCATGAAATGTTATTATTATTATTATTATTATTATTATTATTATTATCAATGTAACACTGTTTGAGCTGCTGCGACAATAGCCGCAGTGGTGTTTACTAATCTGAGAGATATCCAAGTAAACTTGGTAGATCCACAAAAGTGGTATCTTGTTTCAAACAGCAGTGTTGAAGGGACGTGACTAAACAGTTTTGGGCCATGCCTCCATGCTAACAAAGACCTTCCCCCTAGTGGTGGGTTCTGGTACTGCTAGTGCAGCTTGAGCTGGAAGAGAAGCACTGAGTTTACAATTTAAAAGATGCAGAAATAATGTAGATAAATATGGAGAGAGTGAGTAAGGGTTTGTGTTCACATGTTTGTAAGAAAGTGATGCTTACAGCCATAGCCCACATGAGAAGGGCACAACAAACACAGCCTCAGCAGAAGCCCTCATCCTCCTGAACCAACCCAAAAAGAGCAGATCACTTCCCATAACAGAGAAGGGACGAAGAGTCAGCACCCTTTCTACCATTTCGCATTCTGCCCCCACACAGACGTCCAGGATCCTCTCTCGTGCGCTCTTGTGAAGATTTTGAAAGGATGGCAACATCTTTAACTTTTGGATTATACATACCATAAACTACATTCAACCCACCCTCTCTGGACCTGGTGTTCTGGATGTTCATGTTTAGTTTCCAGCTGGAAGGGGCTTTAACTTTCTAGGGTGAGTGACGTCTCGTCAGCCTTCACCCAGGAGCCTGAGCTGATAATCAGAAGGGTTTTGGCTTCAGTCTGCTGCAATTCCTCTTGTGACTGTCACAGGGCTAACTTGTTACTTTCTCTACTACCACTGGGATAAATAGTTACTATCTTCCCCACCACTGGGATAACTAGTGACTATCTTCCCAACCACTGGGATAAACAGTTACTACCTTTCCTACCACTGGGATAACTAGTTTCTGTATTTCCTTCGACTTGGGGAGCTGGTTACTATCTGCCCTGCAACTTGTATAACTAGTTACCATTTGTCCTGCCACTGAGATAACTCGTTACTATCTGTCCTGTCACTGGGATAACACATTACCATCTGTCCTGCAACTAGTTACTGCCTGTCCTGCCACTGGAATAACTAGTTACCCTCTTTCCTGCCACTCGGATAACTAATTACTGTCTGTCCTGCTTCTGAGATAACTAGTTACTGTCTGTCCTGCAATTGGGATAACTAGTTACCCTCTTTCCTGCCACTTGGATAACTAATTACTGTCTGTGCTGCTTCTGGGATAAATAATTACTGTCTGTACTCCAATTGGGATAACTAATTACTCTCCGTTCTGCCACTGGGATAACTAGTTATTGTCTGACCTGCCACTGGGAAAGCTAGTTACTCTCTGTCTTGCCACTGGGATAACTAGTTACTGTCTGACCTGCCACTGGGATAACTAGTTACTCTCTGTCCTGCCACTGGGATAGCTAGTTACTCTCTGTCCTGCCACTGGGATAGCTAGTTACTGTCTGTGCTGAAACTGAGATAACTAGTTACTCTCTGTCCTGCCACTGGGATAACTGCAACTGGGAGAAATAGTTGCTATCTCACTTGTCACTGTGATAACCACTTACCATCTGTCCTGCTGCTGATATAATTGAAACTGGCATAACTAGTTACTATTTGTCCTGTGCATGGGATAACTGCAACTAGGATTACTATTTCATATCCCTTCTGCCACTGGGATAAATATTTACTAGAGCAGCTATTTAACTACCATTCTTACTGGGCTGCACTGCCACTGGAATAACTCTCTACTGGACGGTGACCTTTCTCAGAATTTGTGCCGCACTGCTCAGACTTTCTGTGTGTGAGTATTTGTATATGAACAATGGTTGCCGCGTGTGAGCTCATCGCTCTTTGCCTGGGCATCATCGGACTGGTGGGCACCTCCGCAACCACAGGCCCCCATGTGGAAGGTGACAGCCTTTATCCAGGAGAACATTATCACTATGGAGACACGCTGGGAGGGTCTGTGGATGAACTGTTACCGGCAGGCCAACATCCGGATGCAGTGTAAAGTGTATGACTCCCTGCTGTACCTGCCTCCAGAGCTCCAGGCAGCCAGAGGCCTTATGTGTTGTGCCGTGGCTTTGAGTTTTCTAGGCTTGCTAGTGGCCCTCCCAGGCCTCGAGAGCACAGCCTGCCTTCAGGATCAACCGCGCATCAAGGCCCTAATTATCATAATTGCCGGGGCAATGCAGGTCATGGCTGCCCTCTGCGTGATCATCCCTGTCTCCTGGACGGCCCATGTCATCATCCAGGACTTCTACAACCCGCTGTTGCTGGACGCCCAGCGCAGGGAACTGGGTGAGGCACTCTACATCGGCTGGGTCACGGCAGCCTTCCTCCTTGCCTCTGGTGTCGTCTTCCTTGTCTGCCGATCTGCTTCGGAATCTGACATGTCCCAGTTTTATCGGCCCGTTTACACGACCAACAGCTCGACTTTGTCCCGTGTGCATCCCTTCATGCCCACTCCGAGTCCACTCAGCTCCATGCCCCAGCAGCCACTCGTGCCCAATCACAACCTGTACCCTCAGCAGTCCATATCGTCAACCTACAGCCCTGTAGCAGTGACCCCTGTTGGCCAGCCTGTGCTTTACAACGGCCAACATGTACCTCCTAGTGTTCCTGTGGTGTACAACGCCAATATAGTGCCCAACCGTCAGACCCACCTGTCCGCACGTGGCTCGGGGAGACTCTCCACACCCAGAAACTCCACTCAACCCAGTGTGCTGTCTGCACCCCCTCCTCCCCCACACAACGACATACCACTCACCCAACACACGCCTGTTCTGTATGGATATGGCTACTCCAGAGACGGGCTGCACAGCCCAGTGTCCCACGCCAACTCTGGAATGTACATATGAGGACATTTTTACCACACAGTCTTTAAACCCTCTATCTCTCTGAATATAAACAGCTCTGAATAACATTTCTTCATTTTTTTTTTTTTCAATTTTCAGGCCTTATTACAAAGCAGGGCTAATTATTTTGTATCAAATGCAGTGGTGGCGATAGGAACCAGACGTCCTCCTCTAAAATCTCCCTCACAGAAAGTTACTACATGAAATGGTTATGAATTCACTGCCTGATGACTGAGACACTGTTTTATGATAGTTTAGAGAAGATTTTGGCCTTAAACTCCATTCATGGTGGAGGGATACATAATATGCAGGGTGCTGTGAGACAAAGTAGTCCCCAAAGAAAACTTATTATTTCAGATTTTCCACTATTTTCCATCATCAACACTCCGTATAAACTCAGAAGACTCGTGTAGGTTCACTGGTGGTTCTGGATAGTAAATAAAATGTCTATATTTGTGTTGTAGTCATGGCGACCCCTGGTTCCTATCACCACCACTGTAAAGACATCTGAACCATTTCACACCAAACAACTTTCAGTGAGTTTTCCTCGAAATATTGGAAGAGCAGAATCGAATCTGCCCGTACAGAATTACATAATTACATGTAATTATATGATGTAAAGGAACACACACATATAAAAATGACATGCATAAATACACATAACATTCATGTAAGGGTGTGTTTTTAGTAAAATAGTTCTCATTTTTATTTTCTGTGTGGTGTAGATGTCTGATGTGATCATGTTTATGTGTTGGCTTGTTTTTGTAGTTTAAAGTTAAATGAAACTAAACTTTTCCTTAGTCTTCCAGTCAGCACACATATGATGTTACTTAGAAATGAACAAAGATATTGTTCCTTTAATAGGTTTTGAAAATTCATAACAGCTGGAGTATGACATGTTGTAGAATGATTTGAATTTAATGTTTATGGAGATATTCTAATAAACTTTTATGCTAAAACTGAGGACCATGTTTAATTTTAGTCTCTGGCACAGATAGTCAGTGTACTGTACACACTGAGCCAGGGAGACGCAGTGTTTCCAGCACTGTGCTTTATGGTAAATACCAGTTTCTGGGAAACGTGACTCTCTTTCCTGTTTAGAGCTGATGGTATCGACACTGGATCCTCAGTGTTTTTGGAGAGCTGGTTTCCTCATAGCAGGCCGTCCTTCACCCCTGCAACCCGGAACAAGACCACGATAACAACACTGCAGTTAGACGGGGACTGTTTACCTTCTACTGTTAATTCATAACTTCCCTTCTATCTGTCTGTCTGTCTGTTCGTCCATCTATCCGTCCGTCCGTCCGTCCGTCCGTCTATCTATCTATCTATCTATCTATCTATCTATCTATCTGTCTGTCTGTCTATCTTTCTGTCTGTCTGTCTATCTATCTATCTATCTATCTATCTGTCTATCTGTCTATCTTTTTTCCTTTCTTTCTTTCTTTCTTTCTTTCTTTCTGTCTATCTATCTGTCTGTCTATCTTTCTGTCTGTCTGTCTATCTCTCTGTCTGTCTGTCTGTCTATCTTTCTTTCTGTCTGTTTGTCTATCTATCTATCTATTTATCTATCTATCTATCTATCTATCTATCTATCTATCTATCTATCTATCTATCTGTCTGTTCTGTCTATCTTTTTTCTTTCTCTCTTTCTTTCTTTCTATCTTTTTCCTTTCTTTCTTTCTATCTGTCTGTCTGTCTATCTATCTGTCTGTCTATCTTTCTGTCTGTCTGTCTGTCTATCTTTCTTTCTTTCTGTCCATCTGTGTATCTTTCTTTCTGTCTGTCTGTCTGTCTGTCTGTCTGTCTGTTTGTCTGTCTGTCTATCTATCTAATGTCCCCTTTAAAACTCTCCACAGTGCTGATCTCTTTATTAGCTGACCTGTACAGGTTATTAATATCTAGTCCAGTATGACTGACCTGTTCAGCTCCCTTTATAACTGTGATTTCTTCAAAGTCATTTTTCATGTAGTGTTTCTGTCATTTTGGCCAGCACCTGTACATTAATGACAGAAAGGACTTTTTCCTTTTTTTCCTTGACCAGTAGAGGGCGCCAGATCTTTACTTCATCAGTAACCTGTAAAGGGAAGTTGCTCAGCTGTAACTTTAAAGTCATTCTGTGAAACCAACATCAGCACAAACACTAATTTAACCCATTAATATTAGAGTAAATGGACCAGCAGGGCAAATCTATAACCCTGTAATACAGCAGATTATATTCATACCGCCCTGTCAGAGTAACCTGCGCTTACACAGCGCAGGCATACAGTATTACTGTAAATGTGTTATGGTTTATAAAGCGTTCATTTTAATCCACTGCTGTTTCACGCAGAGCTGATTCACAGGTCTGAGTGGACACAGATCAGTGTATGAAATGTTAACTTTAGTGTTTCATGCAGTGGTTTGGCAGTATTCGGCAGAAGGCCGTGTAAAATCTGGCATACATTGATTTTTTTGAGAAGTTGATATTTTAAAAGTAGGTTAAACTCACTCACACACACACACACACACACACACACACACACACACACACTCTCTCTCTCTCTATCTGTATCTCTCTTTCTCTTTCTCTGTTATCGCTCTCTCTCTCTCTCTCTCTCTCTCACACACACACACTCTCTCTCTGTTATCTCTCTCTCTCTCACTCTCTCTGTTATCTCTCTCTGTCTCTCTCTCTCTCACACACACACTCTCTCTGTATCTCTCTTTCTCTTTGTCTGTTATATCTCTCTCTGTCTCTCACTCTCTCACTCTCTCTGTTATCTCTCTCTCTCTGTTATCTCTCTCTGTCTATCTCTGTTATCTCTCTCTTTGTCTCTCTCTGTCTCTCTCTCTCACTCTCTGTTGTCTCTCTCTCTCTCTGTCTCTCTCTCACACTCTCTCTGTTATCTCTCTCTCTGTTATCTCTCTCTCTTTCTCTCTTACTGCTCTCTATCTCTCTCATTCTCTGTTATCTCTCTCTCTCTGTTATCTCTCTCTCTCTGTCTATCTCTGTTATCTCTCTCTTTGTCTCTGTCTCTCTCTCTCACTCTCTGTTATCTCTCTTTCTCTGTTATCTCTCTCTCTGTTATCTCTCTATCTCTTTCTCTTTCTTTTACTGCTCTCTATCTCTCTCTCTCTCACTCTCTGTTATCTCTCTCTGTTATCTCTCTCTCACTCTCTCTCTCTCTGTAATTTCTCTCTCTCTCTGTTATCTCTCTCTTTCTCTGTGTTATCGCTCTCTCTCTCTCTCTCTCTCTCTCTCTCTCTCTCTCTCTCTCTCTCTCTCTCTGTTATCTCTCTCTCTCTCTCTCTCTCTCTCTCTCTAATCGTCAGTAGATTAAGATCTTCTATCTCCTGCTTTAATCATTTCCTCGTGTACTGGAGTCGCCGCGCGCCTCGGCCGCCAGATTTGCCGTTAATCTCGCGCGCTGGTCTGTGTTGGTGTGTGTGTGTGTGAGGATCAAGTGGAGCGAGCCCTCGTTACCTGGTTCAGCGCGCGCGCACTGAGCGGAGCGGAGAGGAAATGTCCGGGACCCCGCGCGCTAGGCGGGCATGAGCCGCGCGGAGACGGAGGGCAGCGCGTGCGGGAGCGAGGAGGACGCAGGGCTGCTGGAGCGGAGACGCGCGAGCACGTGCGCGCCGCAGCGATGATGAGGGACGGGCGCGAGCTCCGGGACGCTGAAGGGGAAACGGGACCGCAGTGAAGCGCCATGGCCAAGATCATCATCCCCCTACTGTGGCTCGTGACGGAGCTCCGCGCGAGCGCCCAGCAGGTCCTGCGCATCGGTACGTACTGACCACAGTCCACTCTGACCACTAATGCATTACTGCAGTCTGGAACTGACCAGTGCAGTTTAAACAGGCCACCGAATAAAACTACACAGAAGAACAGAAAACACATTTTTAGACTTAAAGCTGAAAGTTTTTTATTGTTTACTAACATTTACATCCATCAGCTCAGCTGGTGTGGACGGTGGTCTCACACAGCACAGCCCACAGTGATAAATTAAAGCTTTGAGTGCTGAATGAACACCTACAACAACTAGCAGTGTTGAATACACTCTTAGTGTAGAATAAACACCTGAAGTGCTCAGAACTCTTAAACTGTTTCAATTGTGTGCAACTATATTGAATTCAACACTGTGTGTTAAAAATGCACACATAAAGCAGTGTAGGTGGTCATTTGGCGCTGTAAGACAGTATTTAACACTGTAAGAGTGTATTCAGCACTGTAAGAATGTACCTAACACTGTAGGTGTTCAGTTAGCACTGTAGGAGTGTATTTAACACCGTACGTGGTCTTTCAGCACTGTAAGAGTGTATTTAACACTGTAGGTGGTCTTTCAGCACTGTAAGAGTGTATTTAACACTGCAGGTGTTCATTCAGCACTGTAAGAGTGTATTTAACACTGTAGGTGGTCTTTCAGCACTGTAAGAGTGTATTTAACACTGCAGGTGTTCATTCAGCGCTGTAAGAGTGTATTTAACACTGTAGGTGGTCTTTCAGCACTGTAAGAGTGTATTTAACACTGTAGGTGGTCTTTCAGCACTGTAAGAGTGTACTTTGTTTTGTAGGTGATCTTTCAGCACTGTAAGAGTGTAATTAGTGTTGTAGGTGCTCATTCAGCAACATAAGAGTGTTTTTAACACTGTAAGAGTTCATTTAGGACTGTAGCT
Organism: Colossoma macropomum; assembly: GCF_904425465.1. Classification (NCBI taxonomy): domain Eukaryota; kingdom Metazoa; phylum Chordata; class Actinopteri; order Characiformes; family Serrasalmidae; genus Colossoma; species Colossoma macropomum. Next base: position 1,561,433 of record NW_023494786.1, on the reverse strand, counting down.
TACCATTCTGCACTGTGAGAGTGTATTTAACACTGTAAAAGTGTACGTAACACTGTAGGTGATCATTCCGTGCTGTAAGAATTTACTTAACATTGAAAAAGTGTATTTAACACTGCAGGTGATCATTTGGCACCGTAATAGTGTATTCAGAGATGTAGGTGCTCATTCAGGACTGTATGAGTGTATTTAACACTGTAGGTGTTCGTTCAGCACTGTAGGAGTGTACTTAACACGGTAGGTCTTGATTTAGCACTGTAAGAAGTGTATTTAACACTGCAGATGTTCATTCAGGACTGTAAGAGTGTACTTAACACTGTACATGTTTATTCAGCACTGCTAGAGTGTGCTTAACACTGTAGGTGTTTATTCAGCACTGTAGGCGTTTATTCAGCACTGCAAGAGTGTGCTTAACACTGTAGGTGTTTATTCAGCACTGTAGGTGTTTATTCAGCACTGGAAGAGTGTGATTAACACTGTAGGTGTTTATTCAGCACTGGAAGAGTGTGATTAACACTGTAGGTGTTTATTCAGCACTGTAGGTGTTTATTCAGCACTGGAAGAGTGTGATTAACACTGTAGGTGTTTATTCAGCACTGGAAGAGTGTGATTAACACTGTAGGTGTTTATTCAGCACTGCAAGAGTGTACTAAACACTGTAGGTGTTTATTCAGCACTGTAGGTGTTTGTTCAGCACTACAAGCATGTACTTTACACTGTAGTTGTTTCTTCAGCACTGTAGGTGTTTATTCAGCAGCGTAAGAGTGTACTTAACAGTGTAAGATTGTATTTAACACTGTAGGTGTTCATTTAGCACTTGTGAACTGTTTAAGTGAACTTAACACTGTAGTTGTTTATTCATCACTGTAAGGCTATATTTAGCGCTGTAGGTACTCATTCTGCACTATAAGAGTGTATTCATCACAGTTAGACTGTAGCGCTGTAGCAGTGTTGTAGTGAAGCAAGTGGTCTCAGCCTTGTCTCATTCTTGACCTCATTTGGTCTGGTCTCAGCCTTGGGGTCAGGTGGACTCGGAAATTGTTGTCAAGACCAGCTGAGTGCAGTGCTTCCATCTGGGGTAACTGGAAGCTTAATCATTACTGAATATCAACAAAACCACAATAAATAGAATAAAACCGTCATGTTGCTGCATGAGGAGTTCCCGAACTTTTGTAATTCCATTTAACACTTTAGGAGTGTGTTTAATGCCGTAGGTATTCATTCATGACTGGAAGACTGTATTTACTGCTGTAGGTGTTTATTCATCACTGTAAGTCTGTGTTTAACACTGTAGGTATACATTCAGCACTGTAAGAGTGAATTTTAACACTGTAGGTATTCATTCAGCACTGGAAAAGTGTAATCAGCACTGTAAGACTGTGTTTAACACTGTAGGTATTCATTCAGCACTGTAAAATTGTATGTAACTCTGTAGGTATTCATTCAGCACTGGAACAGTGTATTTAACACTGTAGGTGTTTATTCAGCACTGTAAGAGAGAATTTTAACACTGTAGGTATTCATTCAGCACTGTAAAATTGTATGTAACTCTGTAGGTATTCATTCAGCACTGTAACAGTGTATTTAACACTGTAGGTGTTTATTTAGCACTGTAAGAGTGTATTCAGTACTGTAAGAGTGCATTCATCATAGTAATGCTGTATTTAGCACTGTAAGTGATCATTCAGCACTGTAAGAGTGTATTTAACACTGTTAGGGTTTATTTAGCACAGTAAGATATAAGCATCAAGCATAAAATCAGCACTGTAAGCCTGTTTTTAAGAGTAAGAGTGTGTTTAACAGTGTAGGTGTTCAGTCAGCACTGCAAGCATGAATTCAGCACTGTGAGCATGGGTTCAGTACTGCGAGAGTGTTTTCAGGACTGTAAGGCTGTGTTCAGTGTATTCAGTACTGTAAGGGTGTATTTAACACTGTAAGGGTGTATTCAGCACTCTAACGCTGTATTCTGTGTATTCAGTACTGTAAGGGTGTATTTAACACTGTAAGGGTGTATTCAGCACTCTAACGCTGTATTCAGTGTATTCGGTACTGTAAGGGTGTATTTAACATTGTAAGGGTGTATTCAGCACTCTAAGGCTGTGTTCAGTATATTCGGTACTGTAAGGGTGTATTTAACGCTGTAAGTGTGTATTCAGCACTCTAAGGCTGTGTTCAGTATATTCAGTACTGTAAGGGTGTATTTAACGCTGTAAGTGTGTATTCAGCACTCTAAGGCTGTGTTCAGTATATTCGGTACTGTAAGGGCGTATTTAACACTGTAAGGGTGTATTCAGCACTCTAAGGCTGTGTTCAGTGTATTCGGTACTGTAAGGGTGTATTTAACACTGTAAGGGTGTATTCAGCACTCTAACGCTGTATTCAGTGTATTCGGTACTGTAAGGGTGTATTTAACATTGTAAGGGTGTATTCAGCACTCTAAGGCTGTGTTCAGTATATTCGGTACTGTAAGGGTGTATTTAACGCTGTAAGTGTGTATTCAGCACTCTAAGGCTGTGTTCAGTATATTCGGTACTGTAAGGGTGTATTTAACACTGTAAGTGTGTATTCAGCACTCTAAGGCTGTATTCAGTATATTCGGTACTGTAAGGGCGTATTTAATACTGTAGGTGTTCATTCAGCACTGCAAGCATGAATTCAGCACTGTAAGCATGGGTTCAGTACTGCGAGAGTGTTTTCAGGACTCTAAAGCTGTGTTCAGTGTATTCGGTACTGTAAGGGTGTATTTAACACTGTAAGGGTGTATTCAGCACTCCAAGGCTGTATTCAGTGTATTTGGTACTGTAAGGGTGTATTCAGCACTCTAAGGCTGTATTCTGTGTATTCAGTACTGTAAGGGTGTATTCAGCACTCTAAGGCTGTGTTCAGTGTATTTGGTACTGTAAGGGTGTATTCAGCACTCTAAGGCTGTATTCTGTGTATTCAGTACTGTAAGGGTGTATTCAGCGCTCCAAGGCTGTATTCAGTGTATTTGGTACTGTAAGGGTGTATTCAGCACTCTAAGGCTGTATTCTGTGTATTCAGTACTGTAAGGGTGTATTCAGCACTCTAAGGCTGTATTCAGTGTATTTGGTACTGTAAGGGTGTATTCAGCACTCTAAGGCTGTATTCTGTGTATTCAGTACTGTAAGGGTGTATTCAGCACTCTAAGGCTGTATTCAGTGTATTTGGTACTGTAAGGGTGTATTCAGCACTCTAAGGCTGTATTCTGTGTATTCGGTACTGTAAGGGTGTATTCAGCACTCTAACGCTGTATTCAGTGTATTCGGTACTGTAAGGGTGTATTCAGCACTCTAAGGCTGTATTCTGTGTATTTGGTACTGTAAGGGTGTATTCAGCACTCTAAGGCTGTGTTCAGTGTATTTGGTACTGTAAGGGTGTATTCAGCACTCTAAGGCTGTATTCTGTGTATTCAGTACTGTAAGGGTGTATTCAGCACTCTAAGGCTGTATTCTGTGTATTCGGTACTGTAAGGGTGTATTCAGCACTCTAAGGCTGTATTCAGTGTATTCGGTACTGTAAGGGTGTATTCAGCACTCTAAGGCTGTATTCAGTGTATTCGGTACTGTAAGGGTGTATTTAGCACTCTAAGGCTGTATTCTGTGTATTCAGTACTGTAAGGGTGTATTTAGCACTCTAAGGCTGTATTCTGTGTAGTCAGTACTGTAAGGGTATTTTTAACACTGTAAGGGTGTATTCAGCACTCTAAGGCTGTATTCAGTGTATTTGGTACTGTAAGGCTGTATTCAGCACTCTAAGGCTGTATTCTGTGTATTCAGTACTGTAAGGGTGTATTCAGCACTCTAAGGCTGTGTTCAGTGTATTCAGCATTGTAAGCATGAATTCATGACACTCAGATGTGCCTCTTAAAATCTCAGGCTTATTACACACTAAGGCTTATTATTCAGTATCTACAGGGACTTCAGTGTAAACTGGCTGAGCTACTCTCAGGTAATAGAAGTGTGTGATATAACTTTGGGCGGGATCTGGTTATTTCAGGGGTTAAACTGTAGAAATGTCACCGTAACAGGTTTCATAATCTGGACCCAGATGTGGGTCCTCGGTGTGTCTGCGCGAGTGCAGATTTGATGTAATCACAGACTCTTTCTTCAGAATGTGGGACGATGATTTGTGTCACAGGAGGACGGTCAGGTTTTTATTCAGGTCTCGAGCAAAAAAACACTGGCATTTTACATGAGAGCACTTTGAACATTGGCCAGGATGACATCGATCAAATTCAATAAGATGATAATTACGAAACAGTATTCAATGATATATAAGTTAGCATTGAAATGAATAATATTTATAATACAATTGATGAGCCTATGCATGAGCGCTGTTATTTTATGCTAAAAGAATATCTTACTGCTTCTTGTACTGTATCTCTTGTATCACTTCCTTTCCCTGATGTCTTAGAATATCTTAGAATCTTCCTTTCACTTGTCTTAGAATATAAAAACTCAGGGAACCTAAATCTGTGTTTTCTTTCTAATTAGGTTAATCTTGTTCTTGCAGGCAAACAGTAAATATGTGCTAAGTAAACCCTCTGAATGATGTTCCAATGACCAATAAATGACCAATATATTTCACCATATTTCTCTCCTCTCCATGTAATCTGGTCCTAATCTTGGGTTAAGCATTCCCCTGACCAATCACAAGGCTTCGTCTCTGGCCCCGCCCACACAGAACAGTTTCAGAGTCAGAGAAACTTAGCGAGCTAAAGCTAACCCAGCATAACCAAAAGCTAGCAAGCTAGCCCACCTGTCTGTAGCTGCCTGTCGCCTGTTCACTCATTTATCCAACACCAACATCGTTCATTCCTCCTTACCTTCAGTCGTCTGTTGCTTCGTCCGTCCGTCATGATTGTCCGTCTGTCTGTCTGTTCGTCCGTCTGTCTGTTCGTCCGTGACCTTTTCGTCCAGTTAGCATCACATAAAAGCTGGATAGTGATTTTAGTCCTGTTAAGGGCGGAGCAGGCTAGGACCGTTGGACAGAGAGCTGTCAATCAAGCTGCTCATTAGCCACACCCACACAGTTCTCAGATCTGTTCAGTGGTTTTTAAGCCGTGTTTTATCATAATCATATCTTATACTTTTCATTCAAGCTTTGCAGCATAGTTTAGTTCTGGTCCTAACAGTGACAATATGCAAATAAGCCCTGTTTTGGTTGGCTTGTTTGTTTTTGGCTACCAACAAGCCATTAAAATGATTTTGCTTGTGATGTGTCATGTTAGTGTGTTGCGCTGGTGCGAGTGGATCAGACACAGCAGTGCTGCTGGAGTCTTTAAACACCTCGGTGTCGCTGCTGGACTGAGAACCGAAAGTATCCAGCCAACAGCGTCCTGTGGGCAGCGTCCTGTGACCACTGATGAAGGACTAGAGGATGACCAACACAAACTGTGCAGCAGCAGATGAGCTATCGTCTCTGACTTTACATCTACAAGGTGGCCTGACAAGATAGGAGTGTCTAATAGAGTGGACAGTGAGTGGACACAGTGTTTAAAAACTCCAGCAGCACTGCTGTGTCTGATCCACTCGTACCAGCACAACACACACTAGCACACCACCGCCACGTCAGTGTTATTGCAGTGCTGAGAATGACCCACCACCCAAATAGTACCTGCTCTGTGGGGGTCCATGGGGGTCTTGACCACTGAAGAACAGGGTGCAGAGAAACAGATGGACTACAGTCTGAAACTGTAGAACTACAGAGTGAAACTATGTGGTCAGTGGAGCTGATGAAGTGGGCAGTGAGTGTAGAGGTGGTTTTAGTGTTATGGCTGATTGGTGTTGTCGATATTTCGGTTGTCACTTTACTCCAATATGGTGGTGTTGATTTCCTACATTACACATCATGATTACACTAATCTCTCAATCGCTGGAGTTTCTTCTAATCCTGGTTTATAATTTCACCGCAGATTAATGCTGAACCAACTCACTGACTTTATAAGCCACACAGAGGTCAGTGCACTGGTCAGAGTGGGTCTTTATTGTCCTCTGACTCTCTAGAACTGATTCTAAACACTTGCAGAAGGAACGTTCTCCGTGTTTCTTTAGTTTCTTTATTAACGACTGTAGTGTTTGTTAATCTGTCCAAACTGAAAAAAAATGGTTCTCTGAGGGTTCTTTAGTAAAGATGATGGTTCTATCTAGAACCATGTGCATGCTTAAAGGCTTCTTTGCGTGGTGAAATGGTTCTTTGATGGAGAATGAGTTGAATATAGTTCTATACAGAATCTTTTTTAAAAGGGTTCTGAATAGCACCAAAATGGGTTCTGCTATTGTTACAATGTAAAGCTTGTGACAGAAGAAGAACCTACTTTGGTGCGATGTAGAACCATAAACACATTTCTCTGTTATAGTTTAGGTTTCAGTTGGGTTTATGATTACACTCTTAGAAAAGATGGTTCTTCAAGGGTTCTTTTTTAAAAAGTGGTTCTATGTAACATCCGAAAGGGTTCTGTTACTGTGAACAATGTAAAGCTTGTAACTGTAGACAAACCTTTTTGGTGCCATGTAGAACAATTTTCAAAAAGGTTCTATATGGAACCCTTTTTGCTTAGAGAAATTATGGTTATTCAAATGTTATTTAGTATAAACATTGGTTCTATATAGAACCATGGACACTCAAAGAACTATTTGCATGCTTGAATAGTTCTTTGCACGGTGCACATGGTTCTATATAGGAGTTCTAGGGTTCTGTATAGTACCAAAAAACGTTCTTTGCCTTGTAATGATGGACAAACCCTTTTTGGTGCTGTACAGAACCTCTTTCAAAAAGGTTATATATAGAACCATATATAACACAATTTCTATTTAAGCATGCAACTTGCTCTTTGAGTGCCCATGGTTCTACATAGAACCAATGTCTTTACTAAATAACATTTGACTAACTATAACGTCTCTAAGCAAATAGGGTTCTATATAGAAAATAGCTCTACATAGCACCAAAAAGGTTTGTCTACAGTTACAAGCTTTACATTGTTCACAGTAACAGAACCCTTTCGTATTCTACACAGAACCACTTTTTAAAAAAGTTCTATGTAGAGCCATATACAGCACAGTCTCTATTTAAGCATGCAAATGATGGCTCTGTGAGTGTTCATGGTTCTATATTGAACCATTGTCTTTACTAAAGAACCCTTGAAGAACCATCATTTCTACACTCTGAGCATCAAGGATTTTATATAGTACCAAAAAAGTGTTCTTGGGTTTGTAACAATACGAGAGCCCTTTTTGGTGCTATATAAAACCACTTTCAAAAAGGTTCTATATAGATCCATTTACAACAAATTCTCCATTTAAGCTTGCAAACGGTTCTTTGAGTGTTCATCGTTCTATATAGAACCACTGTCTTTACTAAAGCACCCTTAAAGAACCATCATTTCTCTTAGCAAAAAGGGTTCTATATAGTACCAAAAAAAAGATTATCTGGCTTATATCAATCGTGGAACAATTTTGGAGCTATATAGAACCCTTTTCAAAAAGGTTTTATATAGAACCATTTAAAGCATATGCTCCATCAATCTGAAGAACGCTTTCACGATGCTAAGAACGCTTAAATCATGCAAATGACTCTTTGAGTGTTGATGGTTCTATATAGAACCATTTTCATGACTAAAGAACTCTTAAAGAACCAGTATTTATATACTCTTAGCAAAAAGGGTTCTATATAGTACCAATAAAAAGGTTCTTTGGCTTGTAACAATAGAAGAGCCCTTTTTGGTGCTATATAGAATCCTTTTCAAAAAGGTTCTCTGTAGAACCATCTACAGCACATTCTCCAATCAGAAGAACCCATTCACAATGCAAAGAACCCTTAAATCATGCAAACGGTTCTTTGAGTGTTCATGTTTCTATATAGAACCATTTTCTTTACTAAAGAACCCTTGAAGAACCATGATTTCTCATAGCAAAAAGGGTTCTATATAGTACCAAAAGGGTTATTTGGCTTGTAACCATAGCAGAGCCCATTTTGGTGCTAATAGAACCCTTTTCTAAAAGGTGCTATGTAGAACCATCTACAGCACATTCTCCATCAGTCTGAAGAATGCTTTCATGATACAAAGAACCCTTAGATCATGCAAACGGTTCTTTAAGTGCTTGTAGTTCTATATAGAACCATTTTCTTGACTAAAGAACCCTTGAAGAACCATCTTTTTTAAGGGTGTACATGCTTACACTATGACATCAGCACAGTTTACCTACTTTATCACTGGCTGTATTAATGGACATGGACACATGGACATGGTGATGGACACGGCGAGTCTGAAGTGAGTTCAGTGAGCTCCTCTTCTCAGAGCGTCTGACCTCCAGCATCTAATCTGGAATGTGGGTTGGTCACTAATCCAGGCCAGAGAGCTCGGACTTATCCAGCGGCTGTGAATATGGCTTATTGACAGAGAGAGCGCAGGACGGTGACCGGCGCAGGATTGAAGGAGCCGCTGTAATCTATCCTCCACACTTTTAATCTGCCCAAATCATCTCTCTCCATCTGAGGTCACCTAATCTGAGCGCTTCTGTCCACAAACGCCTGCCGAAGCTTTAATCTCGGCCATATGCTGCACACTTCAATTACCAAACACTGCGTCACTGTACAGCCCACCTAGAACATTCAGACCCCCAACCTGACCCCCACTCAGACCCCCACTCAGACCACAAACCTGATCCTCACTCAGACCCCCAACCTGACCAGTAATGATGCTATTCTCTGTCTCTCTCTCTCTCTCTCTCTCTCTCTCTCTCTCCCTTGCTAAATTAAAGTTTTGTCCTTTTTTAACCTCTAACATTGAAAATAGAGTAACTTGTTCTTAATAAGAAATTAAGTAAATGGTGTGACTGCACACCTCTGCAACCTGGGAATGACTCAGCCAGTGTGCGATGTAGTCAGTGAATAATAAAGCAATAAGCCACTAGAGGCCGTGTGTCACTGCGATTTTACCACGGGGTAAGGGTGTTGTTAGGCACAACGCAAAGCGGAGTAAAACTCCCTTCTCTGTGATAAAATCACTGTAATGCACAGCCTCAACTGGCTTACTGCTTTTATAAAACAGCGGCCAACATAAAATATAATAAAATATATCCCTTTTCAGAAAATAATATAAGTTATTATTAATAATAATCGACATAAACAAGTTTTCCGCCAAGAAATGTAGTTCCTTTAGCATGTGGTATCGTTGCCAAGCAACCATGGAAGCTGAATGAGGAGAACGTTCAGTCGCCCATCACTGTACACTGTGGTTATTTCATGTTTTTTTAAACTTTTTGTTGTATAACAATGAACACATGATATCACAGCACTGTTTAATGCACAAACTTTTTGGTCACAAATCACCACCGCGAGTCTTATTTAGCACCAATCCAGCGGCTCCGCTCTTCTCACACTGGGGCTGAATCTCAAATGGCTCCCTGCTCCCTACATAGTGCACTACGTAGATGTTTAAATACTGGATCCTGCAGCCCAACAGTGAATAATACAGCTAAGAAACAGTCATTTGGGATTCAGACACATCCACTCTCGATAAATGATGCACTGTTTGGCTGTAGAGGCTAGATCTAAACTTTCATAGCTAGAACACTATTTAGGGAGTACAGAGCCGTTTGCGACTCAGCCTGCTTTTGACGCAACTTCTGACTGAAATGCGGACATTTGAAGTGTCAGACATTCAAGTGACATTTTTGGACTTTTACACTGCAGTTTTACAGTAAATCACACTGTAAGTGCTTTAATTCAAGCCTGTGATATTAATGAAGGAGCTGTTGAGGCTGTTTTTGCTTCGAACGCGCCCAGCCAATCAGATTTTAGGACCAGAACTATCTGTTTTATGATAAGTCGTGTTATGTAATAAGCCTGGGAAGTTAAAGGGTTAACAGTGCAGTCGTGTTGGAGATAATACAGTCTGTAAAAACAGTTAATAATGTGTCAGACTGGTTCTGTCTGATGGTCACGGTGCAGTGGACAGTGCTGCCTGTGCAGTGAGATGTACGTGGTGTGTCAGTGCTGTGAGGCTCTGGGACTCAGAGCTGCGCTGGCTGGTTCTCAGAGCTGTGTGTGAATGAACTGACTCAACACTGACATCATTGTCCTCTGGTCCTTTACATGCACCCCCACATAGCAATGAACACTCTACCACACACAGCACTGCTCGCTCTCTCTCGCTCTCTCACTCGCTCTCTCTCTCTCTCTCTCTCTCTCTCTCTCTCTTTCTCTCTTTCTCTCTCTTTCTCTCTCTCTCTCTTTTTCTCTCTGTCTGTCTCTCTCTCTCTCTCTCTTTCTCTCTATCTGTCTCTCTCTCTCTCTCTCTCTCTCTCTCTCTCTTTCTCTCTGTCTGTCTCTCTCTCTCTCTCTCTCTCTCTCTTTCTCTCGGTCTCTCACTCGCTCGCTCTCTCTGGATATTGATTTTATAAGAATTTTATTCTGGATGCAAATTTTATTAGAACTTCATTCTGGTTGTTAATTTTATTAGAACTTCATTCTAAATGTTAATAATATTAGAACTTCATTCTGGATGTTAATTTTAGTAGAATTTTAATTTGATTTGAACTTTAATCTGGATATTAATTTTTACTAGAATTTTATTTCAGATTTTAATTTGATTTGAACTTTAATCTGGATATTAATTTTTACTAGAAGTTTATTCCAGATTTTTTAATTATATAAGAACTTCATTCTGGATGTTAATGTTCTTAAAACTTCATTCTGGATATTCATTTTTATTAGAATTTTTATTAGAATATTGATTTTATAGAATTTTATTCCGGATTTAAATTTTATCAGAACTGCATATTAATTTTAGTATATATTCATTCTGGATGTTACAGATATGTTTGATATTATTATATTTCATGTAGTCTATGTGCTGAATATGGAAGAGGGCGGGGCATTCAGAGAACTCAGCAGTGATATTCGTGGTGTTTGTTTGTGTCAGCACACAATAAAAATAGCTGTCATGAGTTCCACTTTAAAATCAGCTCCAGTCTGGAGGAGAATTTTTATTCCCGCTGTTATTAAGAATCAGAGATATGAGGAGGATAAATCAGCGATGAGTGACATTTACTATGTTATGAGTCACACTTTGAACTGTGGTTTAATATCATTAATAGAGCTTCTGTCTGGACTCTGTGTGTCTGTAATGTGGTTATAGAGAAATACAGGGCTGGTCGTCACACGTTTTACTCTGGCTCTCTATCATCTCCCAAAACAAATAACTGATACCAGTCAAACTGAGATGTAACAAAAGCTCAATGTGTCCTGCAGAAGATGTGCTGTAGTTACAAAAGCATGCTACTTTTCAGTAGTTTTTCATTCATGTTTTGAAATATAATATCTATTTTTCTAAGCCAAACCAATCTGTGTAATATATAATTACAGCTCTGTAGAATTACAACATTTTAACACATAAAATATCAAAAATGAAATACATGTATAGTTACAGTCTACTTGCACTGCAAGGGAAGTGTGGTCTCTCTCAGTGCAGGGAGCTAGCCTGGAGGGCCTGGGCCTACCCAGACTGATCACAGGCCTGCCCAATCAAATGAGGAAAAATATTTATTATGCAGAATTTTTAAAGATTTTATAAATTTGATTTGTTTTCTATGAGTGCGGTCACTGTATTACAGCCAAGCAGATATATGCTCTCCACTTTATTTTCTCAGGCCTTTAATCACTGCACAGCAAATTGTACTGTCCACCATTGCCTCAAAGCTTCGGTATTTTATCAGCACACCAGTGTTTGAATATGAAGCTCCAGCTGCGGTTAAAAGATGTAACTGCAGGCGTTTAAAAGGGAGATTCAGTCCCAACCTTGGTCCTGGATGAGTACCTGCCCAGCCCATTTTAGTGTTTGCCCTGCTCCCAACACACCTAATCCAGCTAATTAACAAGCCCTTCTTGTGTTGAATTGGGTGTGTTTTGGCAGGAAAACACAAAAATGTGCAGGGCTGGGGGTCCTCCAGCACCAGGGGTGGGAACCACTGCCATAGACAATGTCATTTTCTACTCATCCAATGCCAAAATAAACATTGTCAGTTTTCTTTTCTCTCCATGTATATATATATATATATAACCATATTGTTTCTAACTTTCAGTTTCAAGATAATGTTAATGTCACATATTTTTTTTCCATTTTAGGTCATTTTAGGTTCTTTATAAAATCTTGACACAGTGTAAAGGGGCTGACATTTTTAAATTATGTAAGCAAAGATGAATCTTTTTCACTGTCAGCGATGATATACAAGATTCAAAAAGAGTTTTTTCACTTTATCTTCAGATATCTCATTTTCTTGCTGCTCTTCTGCTGAGGTTGGGATGGTGTCACAAATTTAGAGCACCCTAACCTCATTAATGCACTCGCTCAGACCAAATTAGTACTTTTTAAATATTCACCGGAAAATATTTAAAGGAAATAAATCATCTTTATGCTAATAACATGGACCCTGCTGCATTCTTCTCCGGCTCTTAGATAGATTTAAACACTGCGTCAAAATCTGTAGTAACGCAAGCAGTGTACTTGAACACAGTGTGGATTAATTAATAATGGTACATAGTTAAAGATTAGCATTATGATTTACTTGTTTATTTATTTATTTTTATTTAGTTGTGGCTAATTCCCATCCATTTGCTAAATCTTCTCTAATCACACGATGCCGCCAAGCTTGGAGGGTGAAGGCCTAGCACCAGCTTCTTCCGATGCACATGAAGCTCCACCAGATCTTCTCAAACTGCCGCTAATGCAACACCACTGCACAGCTCAACACGCTTGGAGGAGAACACTACCAGCTAATTCTGTTATGTCAGCTCGTTAGTGGCTGTTTCAATAGGCTGTGAGTGAGAAATATTTTATATAGAATTACAGTATGAGTTTGTTGTTGCTGATGAGAGCCAAGACTTTTAAGTGTGAACAAGTCATGTGACCCAGTGTGTTTTAAATTCAAAAAGCAGTCCATCTTAAACACTCCTTATAATGTAGTGTGAGTAGGCAGGGATAAACTGACCAAATACACAGATGAATGTAAATGTGTTGATTTGCATAAATTTCCATATGTGTACTGTATGGACTGGGGAGTAGATTGTACAGTTTGAAACTATAACAATGTTTATATCATACATCAACTTTATCAGAGATATCAGAGCTGAAATTTCATGACTGATATCTAATAAAATACATCGATCAGCCATAGCATTAAAATGACCTCCTTGTTTCTACACTCACTGTCCATCTGATCAGCTCCACTGACCATATAGGAGCACTTTGTAGTTCTACAGTTACAGACAAGTTCAGTCTTAGAAGCTGGTTGATCATTTTCTGAAGTAATCAAACACATTCAGTGGTGTTGAGGTCTGGACTCTGGGGTGGTCAGTCCGTCGTTCAGCTTCTTTGTTTGATGTGTCCGTCTCCTTTTCTCAGTGAGGTTCTTCTTGACAGCTACACATCCTTTCAGACCCAGAGCGCTGAGTCGTCTTCTCACAGTGGAAGGATGGACAGAAACACCTGTGGATGTTTTCAGATCTGAAGCACCTTGATTTTCTCCTCTCTCTCAAAGATGAAAGCTTTCAGTGCTGTTTATCTGATGGGGGCAGTTTTGGGGTCTGCCAGGGTCTTCCAGGTGGTTGTTAGGAGACACATTTTCTCTGTAGTTTTTCAGGTTTTTTCCTTTGACTTTCCCCTTCATTATGCAAATGGGTTATCTTATAACTCCTCAGGAACATCTCCTGAAAAATGAAGTACTCTATACTCACTCATTCATACTTGTGTTCATGCCTCTAGATCAGTAAGTGCAGTCCTGGCTGTCATGCTATGCGCCTACAGCCATCGAGAAAGCCAAGCCAAGTTTTTTGGGAGCAGGACCCTGGCGGGGCTGCCTTTGCTCCCCACCTGCATAAGGAATGAACTTATTGGAACCAGAAATTGCATAAAATTATTATTGGCAACACAGCACTCTGCGCTTCATGAATATTTTAATTTCCTCACAGAACTCGAAATGAAATTAGTTCAGGTGTGTGTGCATGTGCGTGCGCACTCACGCATATCTTTGATGTCTTCGTTTCTCAAATGCTGTTGCTTGTTACTGAGAGACACTTGTTTGTCTGAAGTGTTTCTTAAATCTGCAGGAATGAAACACAAACTTCTAATGTGTTCAGGAAGAACATCCGACTGAATGGCTGCTGAATGACAAATCGGCCTGCAGAGATTAGCACTTTTACGTAGAGTGCAAATGTTGTGAACCATGATCAGAGCTAGGCCTTCAGTTCAAGGCATAAATATCAAATACATGACAATGCTAACCTTCCTAGCACCAATATGGGACTTCTGTAACAGGCTGGCACTAAGCTAATAGCGATTCACATGAACAAGGTTTGCCCATGATAGATCAACCCCTTAAGGTCCCAGGCTTATTATATTCTAAGACTTATTACTCAGTAACTACAAGGACTTCAGTGCAAACTGGTTAAGCTATTCTTAGGTTATAGAAGTGTGTAATAAAACTTTAGGCCTTCCAGTGGGACCTGGACATTTAAGGGGTCAAATGCGGACATTCGAAGCTTGTAACAAACATTTGAGCTTGGATGTATCAGTTTTACGGTGATTCTTTCAGTAAAGAGTCCTGGTGTAGAGCAGTCACCGCCGTTTCAGTTTCATACAGGATTTGATTTGATCTGGGATGGAGGGAATACCACCATGTAGGGGTTTGAATGTTTCTAGATGGAAGAAATACCTCCATGAAGGGTTTTGATTGGTCCTGGGTTTAACCTTATTTAGAACACAGTGCCGGCACCGGAACACTTGCGTCACAGCCTTCATTTCTGTTTTTTTATACATCATTTTTACACATGAAATTGTCCAGCAGTATGGTGATGCAATATACTGCTAGAAAGCTTGAAATCTCAGGATTCGATTCCCACAAACCATTTCATGATCCGTTATTCACAGCAGTTACGATCGTCTCATTTGCAAAGTAGGCACTGAAGCTCTAGCAAATCTGTGTGTCCTCACCTTCAAAGCCTCGTCGTTCTCCACAGAGACATCATAATCCAAAACGTGGTCTTATAACACAGCAAGAGTCAGAGATCAGTTTAGAGATCTATGAGTCAGGAGGAAATAAACTCCTCCATTCTAGACTCTGTTACTCTGAGTCGCTAATTCATACAGTTATTCTGACATGAGAGTGTTTCCTTTCAAATGAGACCGAGATCACGACTGTATCCCAAAGTATGTGGGAACAGTGCCCTTTTACTTTCGGTTTGTCTTTTCAGGCTAAAATGGGACAACAGTTAATGGGTTAAGGAGTACCACCAGGTAGGGTTTGGACTGGTCCTGGTCCTCCAAGTTACCATTGATCTTGCATTAAGGGATCATGTCTGTGTAGGGCTTTGATTGGTCCTGCAATGAGGGAATACCACTGTGAAGGGTTTTTATTGGGCCTGACTGGAGAGAGTATTAATATCATTGGTGTGGAATTTCTGTTCCAATTGCAAAAACCAATAATTGACTTGTTGAGGCCGATACCAATAGAAAACATACTGTAGCGTCCCACTACTGGCTGGCACTGGCACCGAGGTGTGCTTAGGCAGATGGCTCAAGATAGCGCGCACCCTCCAACAAAGGGACTTGTTGCATTGTTTCATGATTTTAGTTGTTAGTTTAAGTTATGTGTTTATTGTGTTGGGGTGTAGGTTTCGTTGGGGGTTTTGTGTGTGATGGGGCCACCATTGAGGTAAATTGTGTGGCTAATGGTGACCCCCCCCCACACACACAGTTTCAGTGTTTCAGCAGAATCATGGCCACCTCTGTGCTTCTTCTTCTGCTGACGTCACAATAGTGATATCAGATAATATATGGACAATATATTAGCCACTGATATTTCGTGAGCCCATAGTTTTGATTTGTCCCTTCTATCAGGTTTTTCCCACTAAGAGTTTTGATTGGTCCTGTGAAAGCTTCAGTGGGTGGTGAAGGCTTCCTCAGTGGGGCTTGCTGGCCTTTATCAAGAGCATCTTCGAAATGGCCCTTTGAGAGACCATGCAGACCACACAACTCCTGCTCAGTCCAACTGCGGTCAACACAGTAGGAGAGCGATAGAAAAGGTCGTTGACAATCAGCGTCCCGACGAGACCTTCGCCCCACTCCTCTCCTCCTAAATCACTCACAATCCCTCAGACTGTTCCACAAACAGCGTTTTCACACAAAGCTGGACGAGCTGCTGCTGTTTCAGGCCTGATTGATTCAGAAACAGGTGGTAAGTCAGCAGGCGGTGCTGAGGAACGCAGTGGATGATTTGTTGGAAAAAAGTTTGATGTGATAAACAGACTGACAAAGATTGTAACGTTCAGGATTGAACTTAATAATCAATCTAGCTTTGAATGTGCTAAGGTAAATATGAACCTTACTAGGTACAACAGCCCTAGTAACAGTAATTTGTATCACAATTTTTATTTGCTTCATGATGTTTCTCTCACTGTCTTTCGGAACTTCTGAGTTTCTGAATCTTAAATTACAAATTACGTTTGATCCTCTAGTAAATAAAGTCATTCAGAGTGGTTTGGTGTTAAATGGCTCATTGTTCAAGACTCCGTTGTGTCCGAAATGGTCCCCAAATCACTAAAACCCCACATTGGAAAAACCTGATCACTATTTAGAACAGTAGAACCACCAGTGAACCTACACATGTCTTCTGAATTTGGAATTTGGTGGTTTGGGGTGAAATGGTTCAGATGTCTTTACAGTGGTGGGGATGGGAACCAGGGGTCGCCATGACTACAACACAAATATAGACAATTTATTTATTATCCAGAACCACCAGTGAACTTACACGAGTCTTCTGAGTTTATATGGAATGTTGATGACGGAAAATAGTGGAAAATCTGAAATAATAAGTTTTCTTTGGGGACTATTTTGCCTCACAGCGCCCTGCATATTATGTATCCCTCCACCATGAATGGAGTTTAAAGCCAAAATCTTCTCAAAACTATCATAAAACAGTGTCTCAGTCATCAGGCAGTGAATTCATAACTATTTCATGTAGTAACTTTCCGTGAGGGAGCTTTTAGAGGTGGACGTCTGGTTCCTATCACCACCACTGTGAACGGTTCTGACTCGGTAAGTTTCTCTAGAACGGTGCGTTTCACACCAAACCACTCTGAACCGCTCTGATTACATCTTAACCACTTAATTATGTAGAAATTTTGGGGTTTAAAAAAGTAAACAATACATGTCAGTCACCGCTCTGCAGCTCGTGACCTTAAATGAAGTGGTTCAGTTGGGTTTAGGGGTGAGGAGTGTATTGGGTTTGGGGACTTTAATGAGGTAACTGCAATTGGGAGCAGATTCTTGCATCACCGAAGTTAGCTGAAGGTATAGTCACAGTGATATGCTCTTAGCTGAAGGCTGCAGCTCTAGGTTTGCTGGCTCCACGTTTTTTAATAATCGTGTGCTATTTTTACAAAGCGTGTGCAGTTTTTGTGGAATTTGAGGTCTTATGATCATGTGCGGTCATTGTAAAGTGGATTACTGATGGGAGGCAGAAGACAAATGAGATCATGATTGTCACAGAAAATCTGTGACGCGTTTGGTCATGTCCTAGCGTGCACTAAAAACAATCAGTGCACCGGGTTATCTGGAGGGACAGCTGAACCCCTCTTCTAATCTCACAGGGGGGCTACCTGGGACACTTTACACTGTGGGTCCAGGCGGTGATGGAATGCTGTATTCTATTACCACCTCTAAGGGAGAGCGTAGATGGACATCTGAGTGGTCTTATGTGCCACACATCTGTCCACACAGCGGCTGAAGTTTCATTTAAAGCAACTGTTCATTTATTTCTTTTAAATGCTTTTGTACTAGCTTTGAGGTCACTGAACGTCCTACTAACTGTCAAATAAAGAACAATGATTCATTCAGATCAATTTAACCCTCTGTTTTAAGATCATATTAACATTTTAAATAATTTTACACTGTTTTTGCTTCGACTTTAACCCCTTAACCCCCTTAAATGGCCAGTGCTCACTGGTGGGCCCAACTTTTACCACTATGTATAGTTTTGATTGGTCCTGGATGGAGGAAACACCACTATGTATGGCTTTGATTCAACCTGGATGGAGGGAATACAACCATGTGTGGTTTTGATTGGTCTTGGATGGAAGGAACGCCACCATGTGGGATATTGATTGGTCTTGATTGAGGGAACACCACCATGTAGTGTTTTGATTGGTCCACAATGGAGGGAATACCACCATGTAGGGTTCTGGATGGTCCTGGATGGAGGGAATACTTCCATTTGGTTTTGATTGGTCCTTGTTTTACCTGACTGAAGAGTTATTTTTTTTGTTTTTACCTTGAGGGATCATGTCCATGCAGGGCCTTGATTGGTCCACGACTGAGGGAATACCAACATGAAGGGTTCTGATTGGTCCTGAGTGGAGAGAATAGGCTTGTGAAAAACTTTGATCTGTCCCTTGTAGAGGGATTATTCCAAAGAGGAATCTATACAACTTATACATCACTTTTACTATAATATTGCTTTTCTGTTTATTTGTAGGGGGCATTTTTGAGACGTTGGAGAACGAGCCGGTCAGCGTGGAGGAACTGGCCTTTAAGTTCGCAGTGACCAACATTAACAGAAACAGGACACTGATGCCCAATACCACACTCACCTACGACATACAGCGCATCAACCTGTTTGACAGCTTTGAAGCTTCTCGCAGAGGTAACATACAGTCCAGCTAGTCTTACCAAGGAGCATTTTATCCCACAATGGATTTTAGAGTTCTTTCTACACAGTCACAGAGCTCATTTACAAAAATGTTCTTAAAGAACCATCCAGTCAAGGGTTCTTTAGGGAACTAAAATGGTTCTTCTGTGGCATCACTCCAAGGAACCTCTTTTGCTCTTTTGGCACTTTTACTTTTGAGATTGTGGCTCATATGTTCTTGCTCTGTACTGTAACTCTGCCCTCATATGTCTCTCTGTACTGTGACCCCGCCCTCATATGTTTCTCTATACTGTAACTCCGCCCTCATATGTCTCTCTGTACTGTTACTCTGCCCTCATATGTCTCTCTGTACTGTAACTCTTCCCTCATATGTCTCTCTATACTGTAACCCTGCTCTCATATGTCTCTCTATACTGTAACTCTGCCCATATATGTCTTTATACTGTAACTCTGCCCTCATATGTCTCTCTGTACTGTAACTCTGCCCTCATATGTCTCTCTATACTGTAACTCTGCCCTCATATGTCTCTCTATACTGTAACTCTGCTCTCATATGTCTCTCTATACTGTGACCCCGCCCTCATATGTCTCTCTATACTGTAACTCTGCCCTCATATGTCTCTCTGTACTGTAACTCCACCTTCATATGTCTCTCTATACTGTAACTCTGCCCTCGTATGTCTCTCTATACTGTAACTCTGCCCTCGTATGTCTCTCTATACTGTAACTCCACCCTCATATGTCTCTGTACTGTAACTCTTCCTCCATATGTCTCTATACTGTAACTCCACCCTCGTATGTCTCTCTATACTGTAACTCCACCCTCATATGTCTCTATACTGTAACTCTTCCTCCATATGTCTCTATACTGTAACTCCGCCTTCATATGTCTCTCTATACTGTAACTCCGCCCTCATATGTCTCTCTATACTGTAACTCCACCCTCATATTTCTCTCTATACTATAGCTCCGCCCTCATATGTCTCTCTGTACTGTTACTCCGCCCTCATATGTCTCTCTGTACTGTTACTCCGGCTTCATATGTCTCTATACTGTAACTCCACCCTTCACATGTCTGTATACTGTAACTCCACCCTCATATGTCTCTCTTACTGTAACTCCACCCTCATATGTCTCTGTACTGTAACTCCACCCTCATATGTCTCTATACTGTAACTCGCCCTCATATGTTTCTCTATACTGTAACTCAGGACTCTTTGTACCCTAA
This sequence comes from Colossoma macropomum, assembly GCF_904425465.1. Taxonomy (NCBI): domain Eukaryota; kingdom Metazoa; phylum Chordata; class Actinopteri; order Characiformes; family Serrasalmidae; genus Colossoma; species Colossoma macropomum. The sequence goes on along the minus strand of NW_023494786.1, from coordinate 1,541,483 downwards.
ATACGCTCTTTTGTCTTTCTCTTCTGACACTTAGCGTGCGACCAGCTCGGGTTGGGGGTGGCTGCGGTCTTTGGCCCCTCCCACAGCTCTTCAGTCAGCGCAGTGCAGTCCATCTGCAACGCCTTGGAGGTGCCGCACATCCAGACCCGGTGGAAACACCCGTCTGTGGACAACAAGGACAGCTTCTACATCAACCTGCACCCAGATTACGCCCCCATTAGTCGGGCTGTGCTGGAGATCGTGCAGTTCTACAAATGGAAGACGGTGACGGTGGTCTATGAAGATGCAACAGGTGGGTGGGATTCACCAGTGATGGAGCAGATCTACTATTTTGTTGCCGTAACAAAACTTTGTATCTCCAAAATGCTGACTTCATAAAAGAAGGCAACTAAATATGCAGTTTTAGAAGATTCTTATTGGTCCATTATTGGCTGTCTAAGTGTTGGTGCTGTCACCTGGAGATTGTGAGGTTGATTCTTGATGATGCAATCACCCACTGCAGGGAGTCCAAGAGATCATAACTGCCTCCTGTCGCTCTCTGGGTGGGTAGGGTGGTCCTCCCTCTCCCCCATCACTCAGCACAATGGTAGTCAACATGAGCGTCTCTTAGCTGAAGTAACAACATTAGTAGTTAGTGTTCTCCTCCAAGCGTGCTGAGCTGTCTAGTAATAATGCATTAGCAGCAGTTTGAAATGATGTGGTGGAACTTCACCTGTCTCAGAGGAAACACGCTTTGTGTGATAGAGGGGGCCTACCTAGCGGGTGGAATTGGACACGACTAAATTATATGTCAGAATTAATATGGATATGAACTGCATCAATTTCTGAATTATGAAAGATGTGCTAACAATACAGTAGTCTTTTGGGACCAGATGATCTCATCTGGGGACGACTTGTTATACTTTAGGTGCTAACCAAAGTATACCCCTCTAAATGCTGTCTCCCCAAGTCCTCTAGGACAAGCTTTTTTAACGTCCAGAATAAAACTGATGACACGAGTAAAACAAGCTAACTAGCGAAACACTATCATTAGCTAAGTGAACTGTTTTTTGGGGACTTTTCATGCCACGCTAACTTACTTTATATCCAAGAGCTAATGACGGGCTACTACGCCCCCTACTGTGAGCTCGGTGGTTCATTTTTTTATTTTCATAAATTCCAGTTTTAGAAAATTTAAGCTGTCATACATTGCAAAATATTGTATATATTTGCAAAAAAATGTATATCTGTGTGTGTTATGGATACTTGTGTTTTGAAAAGGAACAGATTTTTTTCCACATACAGTTTTTATAATCAGTCATGTGAGATAAACGTAAGACTTTCCCTGCTTAATTAAATAATTACTCAACTTTGCAGTGAATGAAAAGCGCACTGCAGGGAAGTTTAACATTAATATTTCAATTTACCTGTTCAGTAGTGCATACATACGAGCAGACTGGATTTTATGACTATTTCAAATTAATGTTCTGGGAAAAAAAGGCTAGAGCAGAGCCCAGCAGAGCAGGGGTGAAGTTAACTCCATTACAAGCTCAAGCCTGTAAGACCAAATGAAAAAGATTTTGTGCTTTTTTTTGCCTTTATGAAAAACAGTCTGCATTGTTGATGCTGTACTAGAACTGACATTTTAAGGGAAAAAAACCAGACCAAAAACATGGCAGTTTTTAAAAATTATTTCTAGTGGAAATATGGATAACCTTCATATATATATATATATATATATATATATATATATGTCCTACTCCACGATTTACACATTTTCAATGCATCTTTGTTATGCTAATCATTTGCTCTGAAAAGTTTTAACTTAAACTGGAGGCTTATTAGTCAGTTATGAATCTTAAAACTAACAACAAATTATTCAGTAACTACTATGAATTCTTTTCTTAGCACTATTTATTATTTACTAGTTTACTATTTACTAGTAATTTACTACTATGAGTTATTCAGTGTCCTCTATGGATTATTCAGTAACTGGTATTAATTATTCAATATCTACTATAATTTATTCAGTAACTTCTATGAATTACTTAGTATCCACTATGAATTATTCAATATCCACTATGAATTATTCAGTATCTACTATGAATTATTCAGTATCTACTATGAATTATTTAGTAACTACTATGAATTATTCAGCATCTACTATAAATTATAAAGTAACTACTGCAAATTATTCAGTATCCACTATGAATTATTCAGTATCTACCTTGAATTATTCAGTATCTACTATGAAATTTTCAGTATCCACTATGAATTATTCAGTATCTACCATAAATTATTCTGTGTCCACTATGAATTATTCAGTAATTACTATGAATTATTACAAAACCACGATGCATTAATCAGTAACTACTATAAATTATCCAGTAACTACTATGAATGAGCAGGAGCACTATGCTATACTAATAACAGTCCTTAGGTGAGAATCCTAATGTCTACCTCTGTAATGTGAGTAAAATTGTAAATAAAGTAAAAATCCGGCTGTTAAACGCTGTAAATGAGTGAGGGACTGAAGGGTGGACACACATACAAGTTTAAAGGGGTTAAAATGTTGTGTTTGTTTGTTCTGCAGGTCTGATTCGTCTCCAGGAGCTGATCAAAGCTCCTTCTCGATACAACATTAAGATAAAGATCCGTCAGCTGCCGGTGGGGAGTAAAGACGCCCGGCCGCTTCTCAAGGAGATGAAGAAAGGCAAAGAGTTCTGCGTCATCTTCGACTGCTCGTACCAGACATCAGCAGAGGTGCTCAAACAGGTAACACACACACCTGGCTTCACTCACTCACCCAACACTTGTCAAATACTGACCTTTTTAAACCTGTAAGTTCATGTCACTGGTCAAACAGGATTAAGAACAGTTCATCATATTTTATCAAATAAAAGAGTAAATATTCCACCTCTTCCTCCAACCACCCCCACCTATCATACAGCCCAGAGACCCTCCCTGATACACAATCAGGGCAAAAGTCAGAGACCCCTCCAGTCAAAACGGTCGTTAACCCCTTAAAATCTTAGGCTTATTACATATTAATCTCTTAACAACCCAGGTTTATTACATACAAAGGCTTACTATTCAGTAACTACAGGGACTTCAGTGCAAACTGGTTGAGCTATTCCTAGATTACAGAAGTGTGTAATAAATCTTGTCAGCTCTGGTCATTTGAAGGTTAAATGTTGTAATGAGACTGAAAAATAACTACATGCAAATTCTGAGATTTTCCCGCTGCATGCTGCCTGACAGAGCCAGGATAAAAACATGCCTTGACACAGTTTCTTTGTATTCCGGGCCGTGTTTGTCCGGATTTGTGCCAAATAATTCCATTTGTGTCCCTCTAGCAGTGCAGAGATATCATCCAATCCTGTCCTTCACTAAAAGACAGCAGCAGCCCTTTAGCCTTTCAGCTAGCTGTGCTAACACTCATCAGCTCAGTGTATCTCGCTCTTCAGTTAGCTTTTTAGCTAGAACACCCATCAGCTCAAAGTGTAGCTCGCTCTTCAGTTAGCCTTTCAGCTAGCTGTGCTAACACTCATCAGCTCAAAGTGTAGCTCGCTCTTCAGTTAGCCTTTCAGCTACAACACCCATCAGGTCAAAGTGTAGCTCGCTCTTCAGTTAGCCTTTCAGCTACAACACCCATCAGGTCAAAGTGTAGCTCGCTCTTCAGTTAGCCTTTCAGCTACAACACCCATCAGGTCAAAGTGTAGCTCACTCTTCAGTTAGCCTTTCAGCTACAACACCCATCAGGTCAAAGTGTAGCTCACTCTTCAGTTAGCCTTTCAGCTACAACACCCATCAGCTCAAAGTGTATCTCGCTCTTCAGTTAGCCTTTCAGCTACGACACCCATCAGGTCAAAGTGTAGCTCGCTCTTCAGTTAGCCTTTCAGCTACGACACCCATCAGGTCAAAGTGTAGCTCGCTCTTCAGTTAGCCTTTCAGCTACAACACCCATCAGGTCAAAGTGTAGCTCGCTCTTCAGTTAGCCTTTCAGCTACAACACCCATCAGCTCAAAGTGTATCTAGCTCTTCAGTTAGCCTTTCAGCTACAACACCCATCAGCTCAAAGTGTATCTCGCTCTTCAGTTAGCCTTTCAGCTAGCTGTGCTAACACCCATCAGCTCAAAGTGTATCTCGCTCTTCAGTTAGCCTTTCAGCTACAACACCCATCAGCTCAAAGTGTATCTAGCTCTTCAGTTAGCCTTTCAGCTACAACACCCATCAGCTCAAAGTGTAGCTCGCTCTTCAGTTAGCCTTTCAGCTAGCTGTGCTAACACTCATCAGGTCAAAGTGTATCTCGCTCTTCAGTTAGCCTTTCAGCTACAACACCCATCAGCTCAAAGTGTATCTCGCTTTTCAGTTAGCCTTTCAGCTACAACACCCATCAGCTCAAAGTGTATCTCGCTCTTCAGTTAGCCTTTCAGCTACAACACCCATCAGCTCAAAGTGTATCTCGCTCTTCAGTTAGCCTTTCAGCTACAACACCCATCAGCTCAAAGTGTATCTCGCTCTTCAGTTAGCCTTTCAGCTACAACACCCATCAGCTTAAAGTGTATCTCGTTCTTCAGTTAGCCTTTCAGCTACAACACCCATCAGCTCAAAGTGTATCTCGTTCTTCAGTTAGCCTTTCAGCTACAACACCCATCAGCTTAAAGTGTATCTCGTTCTTCAGTTAGCCTTTCAGCTAGAACGCCTTTCAGCTTAAATTGTAGCTCTCTCTTCAGTTAGCCTTTCAGCTAGAACAGTCTTTAGCTGAAAATGTAGCTCTCTCTTCAGCCTAGTTCTTTACATGGTAGAATGGTTATGTGCATGGTGAAGTGGTTCAGATTGGTGTAGAATGTGTGGTACATGGATCTACATAGAACCTTTTGGACATTGGTTCAGTATAACACGATAGGTTTCAAGTTTTTGGATGCAACACAAAGCGTTCGGTGTGTGGTGGCCTTTACGATAGTGCTAGCATCACAAGCCTAGACTTTCATGAAGTGGGGTAGAATTCTAGATGAAGGCTCCATTATATCACATGGATGAGAATTTGAACATGTCTCTGTCTCCACAGTTGCTGTTTATGGGCATGATGACCGAATATTACCATTTCTTCTTTACCACACTGGTGAGTCACACTGACCTCATGCCACAGCAGAGATACAGCATTGTCCTGACTAAAATGCAGATGTGATTAACAGAATATGACCACTGATTAACAATTGTGTGTAAGTGCACACTGCTAAGTTTCATCCATCATTAGCAGCTAAGCATATTAGCATTTTTAGTGTTTTAGACCTTTTACAAGAAGAACCAATTAATCGGAAGAGACAATTATGCTTGGAACAGTTGAAGGTAAAAGAGGAAGAGGACAAAAAGAGCTACAAGATGGTTGGAGACAACCAAAGAAATCACAAACAAGCTGTTAAGAAGCCTAAAGGCCCGAAAAGAAGGCAGGAAGAACGGTTGCCAGGAATTGGAACTGACTTGACGGCACTTAATAATATATTTTTTGTTACATATATAGATTTACAGATATATATATATATATATATATTATATATATATATATATATATATAGACAGTCAGATATAGCTGCTGTCCAAGCAGTCAAAGTCTGTAATTATCTCACTGTGTTTCTCGCAGGATCTGTACGCTCTGGACCTGGAGCCGTATCGGTACAGTGGGGTGAATATGACAGGTTTCCGTCTGCTCAACATTGATAACCCTGAGGTGGCGTCTGTGCTGGAGAAGTGGTCCATGGAGAGAATGCAGGCTCCTCAAAAACCCGAGAGTGGCCTGACCGAGGGCATGATGACGGTCAGTGTATTGATAAGACATTTGGACTGTAACATATTTCAGGCAATTGTCCTATCCAGGCTCACAAAATATGCTGTTGCCAATTGGCGAAACCACATAAGCATTGGCCTTATTGCCACCAGGTTGATCCCTGGTGATGCTACAGCGATTCGTGGCCGGGAGTCCAAGAGAGCACAATTGGCCTCTCTCTCTCTCTGGGTGCTCGGCGCGATATTAGCCACCCATCTTTGCTAGCTGGCTATGTTAGTTGATGGAGCCAACCCTGGTCCTGGAGATCTGCCTTCCTGCAGAGTGTAGTTCCAACCACACTCTGCCAATTAACTTGTTCAGAAGCTCTTGATTGGCTAGATCAGGAGTGTTAGGTAAAGGGGGAGGGGCAGATGCAGGTTGGTACTAAACTCTACACAAAAGTAGATCATCAGGAGGACGGTTGGTGACCACTGGTGTATGGTCATTGAGGCAACTCTAGGCAATACCTACGCAAGCTAAATAACTTTTAAAGCAACATTTATATGGATGTAAAAGGTCTTGCCTCAACACTTTAGTTATGTATGGTTGTAGAAAAAGGTAGTACATCTCAGCATTTTCAATATATCTGCATTTTTTTGTAAATATGGGTTTATATTCTTCTTTTCTGTGGGTAACCAGTGGATTGCAGACTAGATGTGTATACCAGCACCCACTATACTACTGTATACTACTATTCAAAAGTTTGAAATTGACATTTTAGTCATTTTTGTTATTTTATGTACAACTTATAACATATACAGTGTAGATTTAAATATTACATCCTATTTATATATTATTTTTATTCAGTATTCCAAGAATTCTGTGAGCTAGAAGTGAATAAAATGATGAATAATAGACTGCAATTATCTATTTATATATCTATTAATTTTTTGGTCAATTTACCTGCCTTCATGTTCTATCTCCATTTTGGAAATAGGATGGATTCTGAATATTGATTAACCTCTCAATGTTCTACAGCTTTCTCAATCATTTTAGAACCTTCTACAGGTCTGTTCATCATTCTGGACACATCTAACATTCGTTTTATTTACAGCTTCCTACTGAGGTTAAAATCTGAAACCTGTAAAGTTGTTCAAGACTGACATATTTGAATTATTCATGCAACCGAATCAGTTTTATATTATTGACATTTATTACAAACTTTTGAGCAGTGGTGTGTATCTAAGGTTTAAGCATCTGCCTGTTCATCTCTCTCCAGACGGAGGCGGCTCTGATGTATGATGCTGTTTACATGGTGGCGGCGGCGTCCCAGCGAGCGTCCCAGATCACCGTCAGCTCTCTGCAGTGCCACAGACACAAACCCTGGCGCTTCGGCTCGCGCTTCATCAGCATGGTCAAGGAGGTGAGCTCACCTGACCTGCTTCTGCTTACCTGTGCTCTGTCCTAATGTGAATTTACGTCCTTACACCAAATGTAGATGATCAGCCAAGACGTTTAGAATCTGCTTCATTAGAACGCAAATGGAGTTAACAAGTAATGGAAGCGAATACCCACTAATAGCTTATACCCCGACTGATGCTGAGTGATGATTGTAGAGGTGATGAAACGTGGCGTCAAATTTGTGTGTTTAAGACTGTAATACTGTGAATTCTTTGAAATCTTTTGAATTCTGTTAATTGTAGAACTGTAGTCTGTTAACTGAAGAATTACAAAGACCTTACATGTTCTCGGGCAAATGGCAGTCCATGTCCATGTTTTCCTTGTCCAGTTCTTGGTCCATGTCAGTGGGCTCTTTCTGGTCCAGTTCTTGGCCCATGTTCATGGGTTCTTCTTGGTCCAGTTCTTGGTCCATGTTCATGGACTCTTTTTGGTCCAGTTCTTGGTTCATGTTCATGGGCTCTTCTTGGTCCAGTTCTTGGTCCATGTTTATACGCTCTTCTTGGTTCAGTTCATGGTCCATTTTCATGGGCTCTTCTTGGTCCAGTTCTCGGTCTGTGTTCATGGGCTCTTCTTGGTTCAGTTCATGGTCCATTTTCATGGGCTCTTCTTGGTCCAGTTCTCGGTCTGTGTTCATGGGCTCTTCTTGGTTCAGTTCATGGTCCATTTTCATGGGCTCTTCTTGGTCCAGTTCTCGGTCTGTGTTCATGGGCTCTTCTTGGTTCAGTTCTTGGTCCATTTTCATGGGCTTTTCTTGGTCCAGTTCTTGGTTCATGTTCATGGGCTCTTCTTGGTCCAGTTCTTGGTTCATGTTCATGGGCTCTCCTTTGTCCAGTTCTTGGTTCATGTTTATATGCTCTTCTTGGTCCAGTTCTTGGTTCATGTTCATAGGCTCTTCTTTGTCCAGTTCTTGGTTCATGTTTATATGCTCTTCTTGGTTCAGTTCTTGGTTCATGTTCATGGGCTCTTCTTGGTCCAGTTCTTGGTCCATGTTTATACGCTCTTCTTGGTTCAGTTCATGGTCCATTTTCATGGGCTCTTCTTGGTCCAGTTCTTGGTCTGTGTTCATGGGCTCTTCTTGGTTCAGTTCATGGACCATGTCACTGGACTCTTACTGGTCCAGTTCTTGGTTCATGTGGAGCTGGAGCCTATACCAGCAGTCATTGGGTCGAAGGCAGGATACACCCTGGACAGGTCGCCAGTCCATTGCAGGGCAGACAGACACATACATTCACACCTAGGGGCAATTTAGCCTACCCAATTAGTCTGACTGCGTGTCTTTGGACTGTGGGAGGAAACTCATTCAGACACAGGGAGAACATGAAAACTCCACACAGAAAGGACCGGCCAGGAATCAAACCCAGGCCATTCTTGCGGTCAGACGACGGCACTACCCACTGCACCACCATGCCACCCTTACAAATTGTAGCAGTCATATATAAGAGATGGAGTAGTTTGTAACTTAAAGCCCAGCAGATGAAATATTATGGTTTTGAAATGTTAAGCATTTTAAAGTAGTTTGTTTCTGTACCTTATAAACAGCTTTGTCTGACATTATTTTGGGGTTTGAAAAGGGAAGAGCACAATGATTGCTCGGTAAGTTCTGTGGTTGAAGTCGGCATTGGTGTTCGCTCCATCCCTCGCCCCTATGAGGGCTCATCTAACACCCTTCACTTCAGCTAATAAAGTAATAGAACAGGCCTGAAGATGGCACTGGGGATTTCCCCAGGGGGAAATGATGGGTCAATATGGATTATAATATGGATATGCATACATATGTTGGTTTTTGTGACATTGAAGACAATGTCAATGAATTTAAAATGAACTGCTGAGTGAACAGTATGTTTTGAAACTTTAAAAATGTTCACATACTACACCAAACTCTTAAATCAAAAGCTGGGAAACTTTGGGCCATTATATGAGCTCTTAAACAGTATTATTCTGTTGAAACATCTTCTGCAAGGATGTTAGCTAGTTGTTTCTAGCTAACAGATGGAGGATGATTGAACACACCACTGCCCTCGTGTAGTGTGTATGTGTGTGTGTGTGTGTGTGGGAAGAGGGGATTGAGTGGGATTTGTTTTGCAGTAATAATGAGAAGACTAAATCTCCACAGAGGACCACTCCAGTTTTCCCAGCTTGCTGTGCAAGAAGTCAGGCAGTGGAGTTTTCCCAGAATGCTGTGCAGGCAGTCAGCTTGTTGACTTTCCCAGAATGTCATGCAGGGTTTCAGTCTCGGTCTCCCAGAATTCCTTCCATGTAACGTTTAGCCCGGTTAGCCAATATGTGCAATGATCATGGTTAAATGATTGAGATGAATCATTATTAGATAGTTCAATGAGTTATGGCTAAATGGTAGCAGGGGAATCATTATTAGACGGTTCAGCGAATCATGATTAAATGGTTTAGGGGAATCATTATTAGATGATTCAGTGAATCATGATTAAATTGTTTAGGGCAATTATTATTAGATGGTTCAGTGAATCATGATTAAATGGTAGAGGTGAATCATTAGTATATGGTTCAATGAATCATGATTACATGGTTTAAGGGAATCATTAATAGATGGTCCAGTGTATCATGATTAAATGGAGAGATGAATCATTATTAGATGGTTCAGTGAATCATAATTAAATGATATAGGGGAATCATTATTAGATGGTTCAGTGAATCACGACTAAATATTAGAGTGAATTTTTAGGGGTTATTTGAAGTGAATCAGTTTTGGATGGTTGAGTGACTCTTGGTTAGATGCTGGAGTGAATCAGTTTTAGATGGTTGAGTGAATCTCTGTTAGATGCTGGAATGAATCAGTTTTAGATGGTTGCATGAATCAGTTATAGATGGTTCAGTTATAGATGGTGAATCTGTTTGTGAATTGAATTAGTGAATTGGTTCGATGCTGGAGTGAATCAGTTTTAGAGGGTTTAGTGAATCTTGCTTAGATGCTGGAGTGAATCAGTTTTAGACAGTTCAGTGTATCTTGATTATTTGCTGGAGTGAACGGTGGATTGATGGCAGCAGTATGACTATAATCACTCTCTCTACAGACTCACTGTGATTGCAGTTCTACGATATGCTACGGTGCTTTTGATGACCAGGCCATAATCTCCCCAGCATTTAGTGTTCAATGGTTTATTTTGGGATTAAAAGGGGATTTGAAGAGTTGATTCTGTAGTAGAGATATTTAACGTTTGTTTTCTGGAAGGGAAAATAGAAGCATTTCTTAGTGTTTGTCTTGGTCGTTCTCTATAAGCAGTGATGAAAACAGCTGGAGATGGAAAATGATGCACTAAATGAAAGATGCATTATGAATTAATATCAAATGCACACATTATTAGTTGGCTCATTGTCTTACAGGCACTTTAACTCATACCATTTGGCTTATTGCTGATGCATTGTTCCTTTCTTTGTTGGATTCATGTGCCTGTTTAATGGGCCTCTTTGAGAACAGATCTGATCTACTGATCAGTCTGATCTATTGATCAGTCTGATCACATTTGATTCATTTGATTCAAATGTGTCTGTCACTTCCACATGAATAAAACACATAACATCATCATGACTTTGTGTTTCAGATGATCTACTTTCACCAGTAATTGTGCTGATGTTATATATTTTATTCATGTGGGTTTATGTGGATTTGTCAATTTCATCACCAATGTGTTTGTGTTTATTTTTATATTAACCTCTAATGAGGACTAGAGATCATTTCCTCCCTCTGTTTCTGTGGTCAGGCTCAGTGGAACGGGCTGACTGGACAAATAATCTTAAACAAGACAGACGGTTTGAGGAAGGAGTTCGACCTGGACATTATCAGTCTGAAAGAGGACGGCATGGAAAAGGTGGGTGTACCAACCCCCCTCTACAGCGGGCAGTACTCAGCTCAGGCTAAGCAGGTGTGATTCAGCAGAGAAATGACCAAACTCTGCTGGACAGCACATTATTACAGTGATGATCACATTATTACAGTGATCATCACATTATTACAGTGATGGCCATATTATTACAGTGATGATCACATAGTGATCACACTATCACAGTGATAATCACATTTTTATAGCGATGATTGCGTTGTTACAGTGATGATCGCATTATTACGGTAATGATCACATTTTTATAGTGATGCCAACATTATTACAGTGATGATTACATTATTGTAGTGATAACCACATTATTACAGTGATGATCAAATTACCACAGTGATGACCATATTATTGCAGTGATGATCACATCATTAATGAGATGACCACATTATTACTGTAATTACTGCAGTGATTATAAAATGTTTACAATGATGATTGTCATTACAACAGCAAAGTCATTATTACGGTGATGACCACATTATTACAGTGATGACCACATTATTGCAGTCATTATTGTCATTTCAACAGTGAAGTCATTATTACAGTGATGACCACATTATTAGTGATGATCACATTATTACAGTGATGACCACATTATTGCAGTGATGACTGTCATTTCAACAGTGAAGTCATTATTACAGTGATGACCACATTATTACAGTGATGACCACATTACTGCAGTGATGACTGTCATTTCAACAGTGAAGTCATTATTACAGTGATGACTGTTATTAGCGATGATTACATTATTAGTGATGTCCACATTATTACAGTGATGATCACATTATTACAGTGATGACCACGTTATTAGTGATGACCACATTATTGCAGTGATGATCACATTATTACAGTGATGATCACATTTTTACAGTGCTGATCATATCTTTAGAGATGACCACATTATTACAGTTATAATTATTTAATTACATTGAGTATTTCATCGTTATGAAAAGTGTCATTATTATAGTGAAGATCACATTATTATAGTGATGATCACAATATTACAGTGTTGCCCACATTATTACAGTGATTACCATGTTATTACTGTGATGATCACATCTTCGGGAGATGTCTAGATTATCACAGAGATGATCAAATGATTACAGTAATGATCACATTATTACAGAGAAGATTATGTCATAACAACAATGAAGTCATTATTGCAGTGATGATCACATCATTTTGATGATGATAACAGATGCCTTAGTAATAATAAGTTAATCTGTGTTTAGATTTCATTGATCACCAGTCCTGTTCAGGACTCTGCAGCTTCACTCATAAATGTAATATGTTATTTTTTTGTTTGTTTTCTCTTTCATTTACTTCACAAGAACGATGCTGGGCGCTTTAATAAAGTGTGGAAGAAGGTTTGTTTGGTGTCTCAACCTGTTTCTCCTTGTTATGGCTTCCATTCCTCCCCTACAGCCCTTTATCTTCCCTTTATTTTTAGTCTCCAAATCTGCCACTCTCTGTTGATGTTGGTGGATATCTGAGTCAGCAGAAGTAGCAGAGAGTTTCCTGCTGTTAGCAGTGGCTGTACAGCGTGACCATGAAAATGAAAATGAGTTTAGTGTAACCATGGAAATGGGTGCGTCGTAACTATGGAAATGGATGTAGAATATCAATGGAGATGAGTGTCCACTAACCATGGAAATCAGTTTTGCATGACCATAGAGATGAATGTAGTGTAACCATGGAAATGGGTGTAGCATAACCATGGAAATCAGTTTTGCATGACCATAGAGATGAATGTAGTGTAACCATGAAAATGGGTGTAGCATGACCATGGTATGGGGGTAGTGTAACCATGGAAACTGGTGTAGTATAACCATGGAAATCAGTTTTGCATGACCATAGAGATGAATGTAGTGTAACCATGGAAATGAGTGTAGCATGACCATGGTATGGGTGTAGTGTAACCATGGAAACTGGTGTAGTATAACCATGGAAATCAGTTTTGCATGACCATAGAGATGAATGTAGTGTAACCATGGAAATGGGTGTAGCATGACCATGGTATGGGTGTAGTGTAACCATGGAAACTGGTGTAGTATAACCATGGTGACGGTGCAGCGTGACCACAGAGATTAATGTAGTGTAACCATGGAAATGGGTGTAGCATGACCATGGTGATTGGTGTACTGTAACCATGGAAACAAATGTAGCGTGACCAACGAGATAATGTAGTGCAACCATGGAAATGGATGTCGCATGTCCATAGTGATTAATGCAGTATGACCATGGAAAGGAGTGTAGTGTTACCATGAAAACTAGTGTTGTGTAATTGTGGAAATGGCTGTAGCATGATCATAGAATGGAAATGGGTGTGGTGTTACCATGGAAATGAGAGTAGTGTAACCACGGAGATGGGTGTACATCAAACTTGAAAACAGTTTTGCATGACCGTAGAAATGGATTTATTGTAACCATGGAAATGGGTGCAGTGTAATTATGAAAATGAGTGTAGGACATCTATGGAAATGTGTATAGTGTGTTCATGGAAATTGGTGTAGCAAAACCATGCAAATGGGTGTAGGGTGACCATAGAGATGAATCTAGTGTAACCATGGAAACGGGTGTAGTGTGACCATAGTGATTAATGTACCGTAACCATGGAAACAGGTGTAGCGTGACCATAAAGATTGAAGTAGCGTAACCACGGAAATGGGTGTAGCATGATCATAGAGATTAATGTAGTGTAACCATGGAAACGGATGCAGGCCACTGGGCGGGGGGGTTGTTGGGGTTAAAGTCCAGTGTAAACTAAAAAGCCCCCAGAAGAAGCCACACCTGTGCATATAGCTGAGTGTATGAATCTGGCTGTGTTTATATTGATATAGCTCTCCCACCGCAGCCAAACCAAGCGTAAGCAGTTTCTTCATGGGGCCGTTCCTGCGGTCATTAAATGGTCCGTCATTCCGTCATTATTCTCAGACGCTCATATAATGCGGTTTATGAAGCAGTCGGGTTACTTACACAGCAGAGGCTGCTTACGGCAGCAGTCAGCACAGCTGCACGATACGGACACAATACAGCATCGTCATCACACTGATACACACTGTGACCGTGATATCACTAAAACACACAGTGAAACCATGATGGGGTTAAAGATGGACCTGCGTGATTAATGTATGCTGAATCAGTGTGAAACCATCTGTCACAATACAATAATAATGATGGATTAGAGGCTCATTTGCATATTGCAGCAAAGGTTTAAATAGCAATTAGATGATATATTGTGCAGGTCTCTCTGTCCCTTTCTCTCTCTCTCTCTCTCTCTCTCTCTCTCTCTTCTCTCTTCCTTTCCCTCTCTCTTTCTTTTGCTCTCTATCACTTTTCTCTCTCTGTATCTCTATCCCTCTTCCTTTCTCTCTCTATCTCTGTATCACCTCTCTCCTTTCTATTTCTTTCTTTCTTTCTTTCTTTCTTTTTTTCTTTCTTTCTTTCTTTCTCCTCTCCCAGCCTCTCTCTTCTATCTCTTTCTCTTCCTCTTTCTCTCTTTCTTTCTTTCTTTCTTTCTTTCTTTCTTTCTTACTTTCTCTGTCTCTCTCTCTGTTTTTCTTTTGTGCTCTGTCTGTCTCTCTATCTCTCCTCCTCTCTCTCTCCTTTCTCTCTTTCCTTCTCTTTTCTTTCTGTCTTTCTTTCTTTCTTTCTTTCTTTCTTTCTTTCTTTCTCCTCCTCTCTCCACCTCTTTCTTTGTCTCTCTTTGTCTCTGTCTTTCTCCCTCTCTCTCCTATCTCTTTCTCTTCCTCTTTTTATCTCTTTCTTTCTCTCTCTCCCCCTCTCCCCCTTTCTTTGTCTCTGTCTTTCTCTCTTTCCATCTCTCTTCCTCTCTCTCTCTCTCTCTCTCTTTCTGTTTCTTTCTTTCTCCCCCTCCCTGCCTCTGTCTTCTATCTCTTTCTCTTCATTTTTCTATTTCTTGCTTTCTCTTTCTTCTCTTTCTATCTCTGTATTATCTCTCTCTCTATTACTCTCCCTCTCTCTGTGTCTCCCTCTCTCTCTCTCTCTCTCTCTCTCTCTGGGACAGATGCTGTGTCATAGATGAAGGTGTAATTGATGTTATTCAGCAGTTTGATCTCATCACTCAGGAGAATTATGCTAATGACTTTCTGCATGGAAAAACCTGATTGGCTGAGATTACTCCAGTGGAGCTGTGATAAATCCCTCTCAGTATAATGTACTTAAAGGTGTTTAACCTGGTTAGAGAGGGCAGCTCAAACACCAGACAGACACCTCTCCCCTCTCTGAGACCCGTCTGTTTTATTTGTTTACTCTTGTTTATCCTCTCCTGTAACCCTCTTCCTGCTTTCATTGTTTTTAACCCTTTGAAGTTTGACCGTTTATTCAATTTGAGTTACAGACTGTACAAAATATTGACCTAGAGTGCACATACAGCTTTTTCCCCATACCAATATTGATATTGAAACCTTGAGTATCAGCCGATACCGATATTGAAACCCTGAGTATCAGCCCATACTAATACTGATGTTAAAACCTTGAGTATTAATCGATACCACTATTGAAACCTTGAGTACTGGGTGATACCAATATTAAAACCTTGAGTATTGGGTGATACCGATATTGTGCTTTATTTCAGATCGGGGTGTGGAACTCAAATTCAGGGCTTAATTTGACAGACAGTGTTCGAGACAGGACGACTAATGTTACAGACTCCATGGCCAACCGGACCCTAATCGTCACCACCATTCTGGTAAAGAGTAACTGTTATCCAATACAATTTTTAGAAAATTTCTTTTATATTGTGGCATTAACCTTCTTTATTTTTTTTTCTCAGGAAAACCCGTATGTGATGTATAAGAAGTCAGATAAGCCGCTGTATGGGAACGACCGGTTCGAGGGCTACTGTCTGGACCTTCTGAAGGAGCTCTCCAACATCCTGGGCTTTTCATATGAGGTCAAACTGGTGTCGGATGGCAAGTATGGTGCGCAGAATGATAAAGGCGAGTGGAACGGGATGGTCCGTGAGCTCATAGATCATGTAAGTCAAACCAACGTGTTCCATTTTTGATGTGTCCCCCATATTAGCCTAATGCAATCAATGAAACTGTAGAACAGACTCAGTTTATATCACAATACCTACATTTAGAGCCGGTTATTCATTCAGCCTAACGAGAAACTGTAGAACAGACTCAGTTTATATCACAATACCTACATTTAGAGTCAGTTATTCATTCAGCCTAATGAGAAACTGTAGAACAGACTCGGTTTATATCACAATACCTACATTTAGAGTCAGTTATTCATTCAGCCTAATGAGAAACTGTAGAACAGACTCGGTTTATATCACAATACCTACATTTAGAGTCAGTTATTCATTCAGCCTAATGAGAAACTGTAGAACAGACTCGGTTTATATCACAATACCTACATTTAGAGTCGGTTATTCATTCAGCCTAATGAGAAACTGTAGAACAGACTCTGTTTATATCACAATACCTACATTTAGAGCCGGCACTCAGGTCACATTAGTTCTGTTATTATAAGGGCCTAATTAATGCCGGAATAATGGTGACTAATAAGGGTCAGGTCATAGAATAAATCAGATATTCCGGTCTGTTTGCTGCAGGTGGCGGATTTGGCCGTGGCTCCCCTCACCATCACCTACGTCAGGGAGAAGGTCATTGACTTCTCCAAGCCCTTCATGACTCTGGGCATCTCCATCCTGTACCACAAACCCAACGGCACCAACCCGGGCGTCTTCTCCTTCCTCAACCCGCTCTCGCCCGACATCTGGATGTACGTCCTGCTCGCCTGCCTCGGGGTCAGCTGTGTCCTCTTCGTCATCGCCAGGTAATGAGAACTTTAGGTGTAGCCACTTCACACAGACCCCCTAGTGGTGAGTCTTTAATTTGTTAAACCACATGCTCATCTGACTGGAGTCTAAAGCATTTTGTAGTCTCAAGTTGGTTTGTTTGCTCAAAATGACAGTTTTTGACAAAATCGACAATTTTTTCAACTTTGTTATATCATTTTTGTTCAGCCCGGTAAGAACTACACTAAAAGAATGTGGACACCCCTCGTAAGTTCAGGTGTCTCAGCTACACCTATTGCTAACAGGTGTATAAAATCAAGTACATAGCCATGCGATCTTTGTAGACAGTGGCAGTAGAGGGTCGTATTGAAGAGGTGACTTTAAACATGGCACTGTGATAGGATGCAACCTTTGCTACTAATCAGTATGGACATTTATGCCCTGCTAGGTCTGCCCCAGACAACTGTAAGTGCTAATAAGTGTCTAGGAGCAACAGCAGCTCAGCCATGAAGCGGTAGACCATGCATGCTTACCTGACTGAAGTGACCTGACTTCAGGAAAGTCTCCTGAGGTCTTCCTGTGCATTTGTTTGTTTGTTCAAAATAGTAGTTGATAACAAAAATCTAGAATTTTACATCTTTTTTGGATCATTTTTGAGGACAGAACACCATGCTATACCATTAAAGCTACTTTTCCACTGCATGGTACCAGCTCGACTCGACTCGACTCAACTGTACTCGCCTTTTTTGGTTTTCCACTAGGCAAATCTGGTACCTGGAACCTGATGCCGGGTACTATTTTTGGTAGTACCTTCGTGGAGGTTCCTAGTGAGCTGAGCTGATGCCAAAAATATGACAAAAAAGTGCTACAAACTACTGATTGTTCTGAGAGACTCGTTAAAGACATTAGCACACTAACATTAGCTACTAAGTTAGCGTAGCCTCTTGCGTCGCCTTGTCGACCAGAACAGTCTTCGTCTCACTCTTATGCTCTGATTGGCTGTATTCCAGTCTTAAATGCATGCAGGATCACCATTAAAAGGTTCTTGACTCTGCGCCCGGTGATTTGGCCATCGCACAGCAGTTCTTACCCAGTGCTAATGGCTCAAACAGACTCAGCTGGGTGTGAGATTTGTGACTCTCCTCTGATCTGTCGGTGCTTTTGAACAGTGTTAAAAGTCTTTGCTATTGGCAAACAAGAGAACGGAAGAGACCAGTGGCCAATATGTGATTGGTGGCTATTTTTTGGCTAAATTTAGTCTGTTAATCAGAGTGAATGGAGTCATTTCAGATTTCGAGTCCTTATGATGGTGTAAATATTTTGCCTTCTATGTTTTCGTGGCACATTATTGTGCTTTCCATGCAATTTGTAGATTCATACAGTTCCTTACATCAACACTTACAGTATTTAACCGTCACTGACTGTAACTTTGTACAACTATCCCAAACTATCCATTGCTATCATCCGATGACATGATACAAAAGTGAAATAAATAATGGAATAAATTAAATAAAAGTCATGCTAGAAAAAACAGCATAGACTAGCATGGCTGGTCACCAGCGAAACCAGCATGGTCAGCAGCAATGGAAGTTAATACACTGGTTACTAGCAAAGCCAGCTTATGATGTGTTTTGGATGCTGGTATGCTGGTCAACCAGTATGCTCATGCTTGGTGACCAGCTAAACCAGCACCATCACTAACATGTATAGAAGAAAGTGAGTCCTCATTAGCAACCGTATACCTCTTAGCTCTTTAGCTCGTCTGAGGTAGCCTCTGTTGGTTGTCTATCATGCAAACCTACTCATTTCCGTAAACCTACTCATTTCCCTCAGCTATTATTGAATAAGAAAACACATTCTGGAATGTTATTCATCTGCGTTCTGCAAAATCTTACACAAAAAATAAAAAAAATATCCATTCAGTGTCTCTTACGGACACTCAAATATCAAAATTAGCCAGAATGCACATCCCTAATCAGTATCTATTGCTACAATCATTAGCAATTACCATTAAAACTGTTAGCTTGCCTACTTTGTATCTAGAAGTCTAAGATCTGCCTTCACTTCACTGCTTTTCAGCCCATTTTAACCGTCATTTGTTGTAAACAGTAGCAAAGCAAGTCATCTTTTGTAGCCTGCTTTGCGTTTCAATATTGCCGTTATGTGAAATAAGCATAATACTGGGCATTACTCTCAAGAAAGACAACATGGACATTAAGGCACAATGTATGGCTGAAAGGGTTAATAAATCCAGAGTTTGATGATGTTTAATGATAATATAATGATATTCAGGTAGGTGTTTATATGTCTGTGTGCAGATTCACTCCTTATGAATGGTACAACCCACATCCCTGCAACCCCGACTCTGATGTGGTGGAGAACAACTTCACTCTGATCAACAGTATCTGGTTCGGCGTTGGAGCCCTCATGCAGCAAGGTATGACCTTAACATAGGACTGTCTAAAGCAGGGGGGCACAGTTTTTTGTCCAGAGTGTAATCTTTATGGTGGGCCGAGGGCCAACAAATCAAAAGAGCTGGCTGGTAACTGGTTAGCGCTATGTTTTTGCACGTTACCAGTATAAAAGAAACTGTATTCCTTAAACATTCCAGGGACTTTTTTACATATAAGCACACTGCCTTGCCTTTACATTCAAACAATATGTTTCACACTGGTGGTCTCTACATTCCCACTTGTCGGTGTATCACCGCCTGTTATGACAGAGACGGTATAAAGGAGGAGGCGGTCAATGTCTGAAATATGAATAGGAACCCTCGTAAAGCTAAGGATGGTGTCTGTTTACAGAGAAAGTCCCGCCTTTTAAGAAAAACAAGCCAATCAGCTTGCTGGTTAAGCCGCGAGTGGGGGAAGCCAGAACAACCCAAAAAATCATGTTTTTTGTGTGTTATTGATCCAAACGCTACAAACTATTCATGAGGTTCTTGTCAGATTTTATCAGTGATTTCAAATCTGTTTTTAAATGGTAGTTTGACCTTCAGTTTCAAGTATTTTGGTCCCACCCTGTTTAATAAGAGAGGAATCTGGTCTTGTACAACAGGAAATAACTGCCCGGCAGCGTTGCAAAGATGGCTGCCGAGTAGACAGGCTTTTCTAAAAGGACTTTTATTATGCTCTATTAACTTGTAACTGCTAGCTACTTACAGCCATATTGAAAAGTTTGAGCACCCCTGGTTAAAAGACATGTTTTGTTGATTTTCTGAGTCAAAATAAGTTAACACATCATCTATGGTAAAAAGATGTAAATATGATTCAATTTCTATTTATTTGTTGATTTTAATATATTGGAAAAAACCGTAAAATATAAACTATACTATATCACTTAGAAAAACAACAAAATATGTCATTTGACCAGGGGTGCCCAAACTTCTGCTTTATATATATATATATTATATATATATATATATATATATATATATATATATATATATATATGATTACATTAAAGTGGCCCAAAACTAGCATTCATTTTGTTATTTGTTGTGTTATGTAATAGTCTGTAGTGCAGAATTATATCCCTCAACCTCAGCAGTTCAACAGAATTCACATTTTTTGTGTGCTTCTTTTGTGTTTTCATCCACTAATGCTCTCTCACTACAATATCCAGCATGTTTTCATTCACTACAGTACCCAGCATGCGCTGCATAGTTGAATAGCCATTGGGAGCCACCCTCAGTGCGATAAAGAAATCTTCTGATTTAGAAGTAAAAAAATACAGACATGATATTCAGCTTCCTAATGGTAATGTTAGCTATCTGGCCTTCTGACCCACCTTTGAGATACATCATCAGAAAGGGGTTTTCTTAATCTTTAAACTGAAAAATATCGCTCTAGAGACGCTGTGCACATCAGTTCAGAAGCAGAGTATATAACGGCAGTTGTCCGTTTCCTCCACAGGCTCGGAGCTGATGCCCAAAGCTCTGTCCACCAGGATCGTTGGAGGAATCTGGTGGTTCTTCACCCTCATCATCATCTCCTCCTACACAGCTAACTTGGCTGCTTTCCTCACTGTGGAGCGAATGGACTCTCCGATCGACTCGGCCGACGACCTGGCCAAGCAGACCAAGATAGAGTACGGGGCAGTGAGGGACGGGTCCACCATGACCTTCTTCAA
The DNA here is from genome assembly GCF_904425465.1 of Colossoma macropomum. Classification (NCBI taxonomy): domain Eukaryota; kingdom Metazoa; phylum Chordata; class Actinopteri; order Characiformes; family Serrasalmidae; genus Colossoma; species Colossoma macropomum. The sequence goes on along the minus strand of NW_023494786.1, from coordinate 1,520,509 downwards.
GGTCAGAACAGACATGTTACCGATAATAAAGACAGCACTGAATAAGCAGCAGGAGAGAAAATGAGCCTACGTTTGGCCTATGGCCTGCTAATATGACCATTTAGCATTAGCATTAGCCTAAACAGACCCCATAGGCAACATTTGTACACAACACAGTGTTTTAACAATACAGTTAGAATCTAACTGAACAGAAACTGAAGCAAAGTTCCTCGAACAAAGGACTTTGTAAGAGCGTTGAAACACTTGGATCCACAACAGCAGCAAACTGTTTGTAGGAACCAACAAGCGGGTTACTGTCTACTTCCCCACCATTTTATAGGGTTCTAGAAAAGTGATAAAAGCTCTAGCTCCTCCTGGAGGCCTAGATGTTCTAAAACTCCTCGCAAATTTTAAAACTAGTAAATACTGGAACAGAGATTAAACCTTTCCAATAGACCTTCTTTTATATAGTGATAGACAACACAGTTGGACACAGAAAGCTCACACTACTGAACAAGCAAGTGGATGTTTTACTGATAATTAGGTTGACCTGGAAACTTAAGCCATCAAAAAACGATGAAAAAACTAATTTAAATTGAACTACTGGCGAACACGCTGTCATACCATGAACTACGTGTTCTACTGTTTTACAGAAATCCAAGATCTCCACCTACGAGAAGATGTGGGCCTTTATGAGCAGCCGTAAGAACACGGCGCTGGTGAAGAACAACCGTGAGGGGATCCAGCGTGTGCTGACCACAGACTACGCCCTACTAATGGAGTCCACCAGTATCGAGTACATCAGCCAGAGGAACTGCAACCTCACCCAGATCGGGGGGCTCATAGACTCCAAAGGGTATGGAGTGGGAACCCCTATCGGTAAGATCTGGAGCAGAGAACTCTGAGGAACCTACAGAGCACACTCTTAAAAGTAAACATTCCTCAATGGTTCCTGGTTTCTATGAGAAACCTTTAACTTGCATAGAAGCTTCTCTATCAATTAAAACATTCTTTCAGGCAGTGGTTCCCAATCCTGGCCCTGGAGGACCCCCTGCCCTGTGCATTCCAGTGTTTGCCCACATCTGATCCAACGAATCCACTAATTAACACACCCTTCCTGAAGGTGTGCACACAAAAACGTGCAGTTCAAGGGGTCCAGCACCAGAATTGGGAACCATTTGCTTTAGGGAGCCAAAAGTGGTTCATCTATGGTAATGGTCACCAACTTGCTTCTGGAGATCCACCTTCTTGAAGACTTTAGCTTCAACTCTAATTGACCCCACCTGATTCATCTAATCATTGCCTTCAGACGTCCTTGATTGGCTGAATGAAGTGAGTTAGATTTGGGTTGGAGGTAAAACCTGCTGGGAGGTAGAGTTGGTGACTCTTCTATGGCATGACTCCATCGCTGTTTAGCTGATTCCTACCCTGGAAACTTCTGCAACTGGAGATGTTGGAGGTCTCAATGTAAACAAGCTATCAGCTAATAGTGTGAGAATCAAATCTTGACCTCAGAATGGAAAATCGTACCAAACCTAAGAAAATAAGTATGTCTTTACATCCGTAATTGTAAAGATCAAAGATAACATAAAGATATGTTTTCCAGGTTCTCCGTATCGGGATAAGGTGACGATAGCGATCCTGCAGCTGCAGGAAGAAGGGAAGCTGCACATGATGAAGGAGAAATGGTGGAGAGGGAATGGCTGCCCGGAGGAAGACAGCAAAGAGGCCAGCGCTCTCGGCGTGGAGAACATCGGTGGAATTTTCATCGTTCTGGCCGCTGGACTGGTGCTGTCCGTCTTCGTGGCCATCGGAGAGTTCATCTACAAATCACGCAAGAACCTGGATGTGGAGGAGGTCAGTGTGGGTCAGTGCGAGTGGCACAACAAGTTCTGACAGACAGAACATGTCCAGAGCCGTGGACGCTACGACTTACCCACAAAACGTTCTTCGGAACTTCTTTATGAACATTTTTTGTTCAGGACAGTCAACTTACGGAGCAGAACCAGGGCTGATTTCAGCTTTGGTTGCCCACAGACTGTACGTGGACATGACCAGCACTGAAAAATCAAGCTGGACCACTCGGTGGGACGATCCTTGCGCTGCAGTTTAAGATATGAAGAACTGCAACGCGGCAATTGCAAAACTTTCATAGGGTAGTTAGTTTCAACGTAGTTTTCACGTAGATAAGAAAAACTTCTCTACTGAAACTCTTTTTCCTAAGATATCTTTTACGAAAGCTCTACAATTGTCATGAGCTTTCTCTTTCACACCTGAAGGAGGCCGAACAAGGTGATTTATGCTGAACAAGGACATTTAAAAACACAATCTATATATATTAATAACATTTTATTTTAATTGGTAAACATTACAGTACTGGGCAAAAGTCATAGACCACCTTTCATTTCTTTAATTTCCAGTCAAAACTGCGGTTAAGTATGAGTTATTTATTGGGATTATACGCCCTTTTCACAAGAAACGGAAGTGCGTAACCGCTGGGTAAGGTTCCGCCACCTTACGGACAGTTACTAACCTCAGAAATACAGGCGTTCGTATCACTTCAGCACCACAGAAAGGTGTGTAACTTTATCTTTGTCATAGTTGCCAAGATTGAGCAATCTCAGCTAAGTTAACGTCTACAGAGTGATAAATCGCTGGAGGTGAAATAAACTATAACCAAAACGCTGGATTAGCCATGTTAGCCTGAGATGTTGAAACAGCTCGCTAACATTAAACTAGTTAAGCCAGCAAAAAGCTAAACACGTGCACATCCCCACAGGGGGGCACGCCGGGTCGTCAGTGTCCGCAGCGCCACTGCAGACCTTTTCTGATTTGCATTTATAAACACACAGCTGGTTTCCTGATACGTTTAATCTGCACAGAGAAACTGTCAAACTCTAAAAAGTCGCGAAGCTGAAGAAGCTTCTTGTTCGAATTTTTCAGTTCCACCTTAAACGGTGCAGCAGTTACATTCTGGTGGCTCAGGCACCATTTAGGTGGAACCACCGGCGCCAGTGAACGAACATCTACTCTCCCCCCAGCGCTCGCTCTCTCAGTCGCTGATCATTTTGAGAGAGAAAGTGAAAACTGTTCCTCTGAAAGCGGCTGCAGCAGCAACTTTAAATCATGACCCGTGTTCAGTGTAACGTTAGTCAGCAGCGCTGAAATGCAGACACTGAGGTTCTTTTACTCCATTTGACGAAGTTTATTCCTTTATTAGTTGCACAAACCTGTTTTCCTCTGCTCACCGTCAGCTGAGAAACCACTGAAACTGAGTTAAGCTGGTTTTGCTTCAAGTTCTAACACTTGAGTGAGCTGTACAGGCTCAACTCATCATTATTGCTGTTGTTATTGCTTTAGCGGAAGCAGCGTCACCTGCAACGAGAACTTCCGGCAGAAAAAATGCGGAAATCTGAAAAGGGCCTATTTGGATCGTGAGAAGCAGAAAACGCTAAACCGACTTTTAAGACTGAACTTTGGGGATGTTTTCTGTTAAACAAGTTTTCTGCTTCTTTCTGACACTGACAGATGAAAAACTTGTACTTAATTTCTGTTTTGACTGGAAATAATAACAATAATTCTTTGCACAGTACTGTATGTGCTTAACTGTAATGACTGATTAGTGATTCTGGTGTTGTTTCTTTATATGATTTAACTCTGGAAGCAACTTTCTTCACCCATTTATTCAAAATCCTCCTTCTCCTCCATTGTGTATGCAGTGATTCTTCTTTTATATTGTTTGACTTATAGGAAAATGCATGTAAATGTGTTTTTGGTTGCTAATGTCTCTTTCTAATGTATATTTGAATGGTGGAGACGTTTCATTTCCTTTATTTCCCTTTCCTGTATTCATTCTTGTTTCCTACTGTATTCATATCGTTCTTCTGTATGTAAGTTGTTTGGTTATGAGTGGGTGTAAGGATGTGTAATCAGCCACATCTTCAATGTTTTCAGATTATATTCTGCCATAAAATCACTCCTGGCTGTTTTATGACTGTTAACGCTTAGAAATAGAGATGTTTCTGGTTTGATCTTTTTTCAATCATTTTTTGGCATTTGGGCTTGTTTTTTTTCACTTCAGAATCAAAAACTAACCCAAACAGGGAACGAACTGAACTTATGGTTCTAGATCTAGTTCATTTTCCACTTGCTTGGAGCAGAGACTCCATGATAACCATGATTAACAATTGTAAGGTCTTTTTGGTTCCTAGCATGATACTACAAAGAGTCTAATTTAGGTAATTAGCTATGTTGCTTGCTGGTTAGCTTAACTTACATTCCCAAAAGCGTCTACGTTGACATATAATCATGTGTAAAGTGGAGCCAAGGCTCAGTGTTTTCTCCTGAGAGAGGGAACTGCTGCATTGGTGGTCTTCCTTGCTTGCTATCTTTGCTTAAATGAACAGTTCAGTGACAAATTTACCAATTTAAATAAAACTTTTTACATAAATTACACCATTTTCTAGATGTAGTCAATCAGCCAAGATAAAATTTTGCTTCTTTAGCTTTAAACTGGAGTTACAAGGCTAATGTTGCTAGCAAACACTAGAAGTCAATAGTCTCTCAAATCTTTTCTGTAAATATATCCTCTCTCAACCCACATCAAGGCCTTCAGTGAGGTGGTGCAGACTTGTAGATGTGGTTACTGTGAACTATGTAGATGAATTTTAGATACTGGATGATTACGTTAGCGTTCACATGCATACTCAGTGTTCTTGGACCTCAAAGGTTACGAATGCATTCAGTTGGTTTTATTTGTGATCTAATAGTGCTTAGTGACTTTATCTTCACCCGGAAGAGCAAAAAAACTCGAGAAATTGTCATCAGCTTAAGCTGCAAGTGTTACCAAACAAAGAGGAGGATGCCTTAAAAATCCTCTTAGTCTTGGTTATTATAAAACTGAACCTTTTGGTATCGATGTCCAGTGGAAAAAGTACAGTTCCAGTTCTCTGGTGGGTCAACAGTATTAACCAACTGGGGCCCACAATATTAACCTCCTGGGGCCCACATCTATAGTCTAACTGGGGTCCACAACATAAACTCATCTGGGGCTCCCAATGATAATTAACTGGGGCCCACAATATTAACCAACTGGGGCCCACATCTATAGTCTAACTGGGGCCCACAACATAAACTCATCTGGGGCTCCCAATGATAACTAACTGGGGCCCACAATATTAACCAACTGGGGCCCACATCTGTAGTCTCATTGAGGCCCATGACTGTGGCCTATCTGGACATGTTAGCTGGGGTCTTAGAACAGGACCACACTGTAATTATATATGAAACGTTCTGACTCGTAGCTCATTCAAACGAGTGGGAAAACTGTGTGGAAAGTGCAGATTTTAAACTTTCAATCCAAATCACACTTGTGTTCGTGAACAGTAGAGGGGCATATTTTATGATAATCTGAATCTGATCAGTTATTATTGTTGTCTTTCACATTTTTGCCATGTTTTTGTGATGTTTTGACGTTGAAACAAACATATATTTTAAAGGCAGTCGGTAAACACAGGATTCATTTCTCCTCTCTGTATCTTCAGCACCAGCTCCTCAACTTCACTCCCTCTGGTTCAAATCATCTGAACCTGTGTTGGTGCTTTACTTAGCTAGAAAATATTCTGGGGTGAGCAGAGCTGTTAACATGTTAGCTAAGCACTGTGCACTGCGTTTGTTTATTTGGTGACCAAATAAGCCAACTAGAGGTGGGCGATACATAAAAAATGTAATATCATGATACTTCAAAAAGTTTTCACAGTACATGATACGTCACGATTTATGTTTTTTTCTGGCATGGATGAATTGGAAAAGACAAAATAGTACCAAAAAAAAATACTATCAAAAACTACAATACAAAAAAAATAAATAAATAAATGCAACACAAAAAGCTTCTTGTGGTAATGATAAATAATGATAATAATAATGATATAATAATAATTTTCAACTTTGAACACAGGGCGAGACGGCACAAAAGCTACATCAGTGTTTTGCATGACTAACGTCTGAACAACTGTATTGGCGTTTCTTGCTTTTTTACATATGCAGAAACAAAACAAACAAGCTTTTGTTGAGTTGGTCAAAAATCTTTGGTTTACGCTTTCTAAAATGCATTCTGTGACAAATCAGACCTCAAAAAACGGCTCTCAGATACCACCTCCCTCCCTAAACCACACGCTGCATTTCCTCTGCTGTCACATATTCACCAATTTCCATACAATTATCAGACTCAGCTTCAGGCTAAAGCCCATCAAAGAGACCGTCCTGCAGTGGGCTGTGGATTTATTACACGCAGAATGAAAATCTGATCACATGCAGGTCAAACATCTTCACTTTAAAATTGATTTAAGATTATGCTCCACAGACACAATACCACCCAGATCTGTTCCTTTCATCCGCGAGCTTTCGCACTGCTCGTAGACCACAGCCGCAAAGTCACAGTACAGGCAGACAGAATTTACCGGATTACACCAGTGTCAGAACGCTGGAAATGGCCAGTGGAACCAAAATCATGCTGTAATTTTTTCATTATTTATTCTCACATTTGTTTTGTCATAAAGTTCATTTCTGTTCCCTTTTTTTTTATTGTTATAATGTTGTCATCAGCCATGCTTTTATTTTGGTCACCAGCAGGAATGTGTGCACCACAACCTGGAACAAGTGCCCGTACAGGAGATTTAGCGAAGAGATGGTTAGCAAGGACAGTTAGCAGAGAGTTAGGAAAGAAAGGCTAGCAAAAACAGGGTTAGCAAAGGGATGATTAGCAAAGACACAGTTAGCAAAGGGATGATTAGCAAAAACACGGTTAGCAAAGGGATGATTAGCAAAGACACAGTTAGCAAAGGGATGATTAGCAAAAACAGGGTTAGCAAAGGGGTGATTAGCAAAGACACAGTTAGCAAAGGGATGATTAGCAAAAACAGGGTTAGCAAAGGGATGATTAGCAAAGACACAGTTAGCAAAGGGATGATTAGCAAAAACACGGTTAGCAAAGGGATGATTAGCAAAGACACAGTTAGCAAAGGGATGATTAGCAAAAACAGGGTTAGCAAAGGGATGATTAGCAAAGACACAGTTAGCAAAGGGATGATTAGCAAAAACAGGGTTAGCAAAGGGATGATTAGCAAAAACACGGTTAGCAAAGAGATGATTAGCAAAAACAGGGTTAGCAAAGGGATGATTAGCAAAGACACAGTTAGCAAAGGGATGATTAGCAAAAACAGGGTTAGCAAAGGGATGATTAGCAAAAACACGGTTAGCAAAGAGATGATTAGCAAAAACAGGGTTAGCAAAGGGATGATTAGCAAAGACACAGTTAGCAAAGGGATGATTAGCAAAAACAGGGTTAGCAAAGGGATGATTAGCAAAGACACAGTTAGCAAAGGAATGATTAGCAAAAACAGGGTTAGCAAAGGGATGATTAGCAAAAACAGGGTTAGCAAAGGGATGATTAGCAAAGACACAGTTAGCAAAGAGATGATTAGCAAAAACACAGTTAGCAAAGGGATGATTAGCAAAAACACGGTTAGCAAAGGGATGATTAGCAAAAACAGGGTTAGCAAAGAGATCATTAGCAAAAACAGGGTTAGCAAAGAGATGATTAGCAAAAACAGGGTTAGCAAAGGGATGATTAGCAAAAACAGGGTTAGCAAAGAGATGATTAGCAAAAACACGGTTAGCAAAGAGATGATTAGCAAAAACAGGGTTAGCAAAGAGATGATTAGCAAAAACAGGGTTAGCAAAGATATGATTAGCAAAAACAGGGTTAGCAAAGATATGATTAGCAAAAACAGGGTTAGCAAAGGGATGATTAGCAAAAACAGGGTTAGCAAAGCGATGATTAGCAAAAACAGGGTTAGCAAAGAGATGATTAGCAAAAACAGGGTTAGCAAAGAGATGATTAGAAAAGAGATGGTTAATCAGCAAAGAGTTGTTTGGCAAAGACACAGTTAACAAGAAGACGTTAAAAGAGAGTGTTAGCAAAAACATCTCTAGCAAAGAGATGATTAGCAAGAACGTGGTTAGCAAAGAGATGGTTTTAAAGGTATTTAGCAAAAAGACGGTTAGCAAAAACACAGCGAAAACACTATCAAAGAGATGATTATCAATGAGACAATTAGCAATGAATGGTTAGAAAAGGAACAGTTGGCAAAGAGAGGTTTAGCTTATATATAATCGGCAAGAACATGAGAAGAGAAAGTTAGCAAAAAACATGTTTAGCAATGAGATGATTAACGAAGTGATGGCTTGAGAGATATTTAGCAAAGAGACGGTTAGCAAAAACTCGGCAAATAAATACGTAAATATATATAGTAAATAACGACCATTAGAAACCATTAAAACCTAATGGTTTTGCTTTCTAATAGGGAAATGGCGTAGTGGTTGCCACTAGTTTCCTGTAGAACACCTTTAGATCCTATTAGGAAACCATCAAATACATCAAGAATCAGCCATTGGTCACCTGTTAAACCATTGGGATCCTTTACATTGTGAAGTTAACCCATTAAAAAAGCCAAAACACGTTACAAAAACATCAGGAACCAACAGAAATGGTTAATGGTTTCTATGGGGTTTTTTTTTCAGCAGGGATGGTTAGCAAACACCACAGAAAAACCTGGTTAGCAAAGAGGTGGTTGAGAAAGATGGTTATTTTCAGTCAGAATGATTTTCATTGACAGCTTTAAAAGCAAGACAAACAGAAGTGGGTCTGTTGTTGAACTCAATAAAGACTTTTTCTATTTCCTTTCTTCACAAATAAGCCTCAGTTCGAGTTGTGTGCTTGTGGGTGGAGGCGCTGAAGCCGTGGAGCAAGCGCTCACCTCCGCTTCTACAGAAATCTGAGGAGATTTAGCTGTTTCCTCATAAAGCCTTAAAACCAGCCTGAGTAAGCATCACCATCTGCTCTGAAAACACCCTCCACACTAGCGGCCCACTCAGAAACTCCACGCCAGATACGTACGCTCCCTCCACCAGATGAGGAGCAGCAGGAGTGATCCGAGCTGAGACCTGCACTGCGGATTCTCCGCTGTCTCTGGATGTGTTTGTGTGAATGATGTAGACTCTGAGGTTCTGTGGAGGAACAATCTCCGCAGCAGGTGGAGGGAGGCTCCTCTGAATATGGAGATTTAGGCTTATTTGAGAGTGGATGACAGTCATTTTCTACAGAATTTAAACGCAGCTCTTAGAGTGGGCTGAGAACTTCTGTACCGACTGGAACTCAGACATCTTCCCATAACAGCTGCTTTTCAGCTGAGGAGAAACATGTTTACGCAGGGCTGTGGAGTTATGAGCTGCTTCTAGCTATGACCAAAATGTATTAGGACCCCAAGCCCCCTTTGGACTTGTATGTTTTTGTTTTCTTTTCAATATTATTTGGTGAAAAAATGCAGTGAGTCAATGTTGAGGCATTAGCGATTAAGCGGATTGTAGTTTAATGAAAAAGTCAGTGGCTAACTAGCATCTAGGATAAGAGGTGTTAGGCTAACACTAATTCGCCACAGAGCCAGCTAGATTACACTTTTCCATGAAAACTTAGTCTAACGGTAGATTCATAGACACAACATAGACACACAGACATATCCATACTCCGCCCTCAAACGTGACTGACATATCCATACTCCGCCCACAAATGTGATTGACATATCTGTATTTCGGCAACAAATGTGATTGACATATTCGTACTCCACCTACAAATGTGACTGACATATCTGTTTTCCGCCAACAAATGTGATTGACATATTCGTACTCCACCCACAAATGTGACTGACATATCTGTGCACCGGCCCACAAATGTGATTGACATCCATACTCCACCCACAAATGTGACTGACATATCCGTACACCGCTCACAAATGTGACTGACTTATCTGTACTCCGCCAACAAATGTGATTTATTTATACATGTGCACCTCACAATGTGACTGATATGTCCATACTCCACCCACAAATGTGATTGACATATCATACTCCACCCACAAATGTGATTGACATATCATAATCCACCCACAAATGTGATTGACATATCGTACTCCGCTTACAAATGGAACTGACATATCTGTACTTCGCCCAAAAATGTGATTGATGTATGTTTTCCACCAACAAATGTGATTGACATATCTGTATCCTGCCAACAAATGTAATTGACATATCTGTATCCTGCCAACAAATGTGATTGATGTATCTGTATTCTGCCAACAAGTGTGACTGACGTATCTGTATTCTGCCAACAAATGTGATTGATGTATCCGTACTCCGAAAACAAATGTGATTGACATATCATACTCCGCCCTCAAATGTGATTGACGTATCCGTACTTCGCCCAAAAATGGGATTGACATATCTGTACTCCGCCAACAAATGTGATTGACGTATCTGTATTCCGCCCACAAATGTGATTGACATATCTGTATTCTGCCAACAAATGTGATTGATGTATCCGTACTCCGAAAACAAATGTGATTGACATATCATACTCCGCCCTCAAATGTGATTGACATATCCATACTTCGCCCACAAATGTGACTGACTTATCCGTATTCCGCCAGCAAATGTGATTGACATATCCATACTCCACCCAAAACTGTGATTGACATATCTGTACTCCACCCACAAATGTGACTGACAGATCCATACTCCGCCCACAAATGTGATTGACAGATCCATACTCCGCCCACAAATGTGATTGACATATCCGTACTCCACCCACAAATGTGACTGACATATCCGTACTCCACCCACAAATGTGACTGACATATCCATACTCCGCACAAATGTGACTGACATATCCATACTCCGCACAAATGTGACTGACATATCTGTTTTCCGCCAACAAATGTGATTGACATATTCGTACTCCACCCACAAATGTGACTGACATATCCATACTCCACCCACATATGTGACTGACATATCTGTGCACCGGCCCACAAATGTGATTGACATCCATACTCCACCCACAAATGTGACTGACATATCCGTACACCGCTCACAAATGTGATTGACTTATCTGTACTCCGCCAACAAATGTGATTTATTTATACATGTGCACCTCACAATGTGACTGATATGTCCATACTCCACCCACAAATGTGATTGACATATCATACTCCACCCACAAATGTGATTGACATATCATAATCCACCCACAAATGTGATTGACATATCATACTCCGCTTACAAATGGAACTGACATATCTGTACTTCGCCCAAAAATGTGATTGATGTATCTGTTTTCCACCAACAAATGTGATTGACATATCTGTATCCTGCCAACAAATGTAATTGACATATCTGTATCCTGCCAACAAATGTAATTGATATATCTGTATTCTGCCAACAAGTGTGATTGACGCATCTGTATTCTGCCAACCAGTGTGACTGACGTATCTGTATTCTGCCAACAAATGTGATTGATGTATCCGTACTCCGAAAACAAATGTGATTGACATATCATACTCCGCCCTCAAATGTGATTGACGTATCCGTACTTCGCCCAAAAATGTGATTGACATATCTGTACTCCGCCAACAAATGTGATTGACGTATCTGTATTCCGCCCACAAATGTGATTGACATATCTGTATCCTGCCAACAAATGTGATTGATGTATCCGTACTCCGAAAACAAATGTGATTGACATATCATACTCCGCCCTCAAATGTGATTGACGTATCCGTACTTCGCCCAAAAATGTGATTGACATATCTGTACTCCGCCAACAAATGTGATTGACGTATCTGTATTCCGCCCACAAATGTGATTGACATATCTGTATTCTGCCAACAAATGTGATTGATGTATCCGTACTCCGAAAACAAATGTGATTGACATATCATACTCTGCCCTCAAATGTGATTGACATATCCATACTTCGCCCACAAATGTGACTGACTTATCCGTATTCCGCCAGCAAATGTGATTGACATATCTGTACTCCACCCACAAATGTGACTGACAGATCCATACTCCGCCCACAAATGTGATTGACAGATCCATACTCCGCCCACAAATGTGATTGACATATCCATACTCTGCCCTCAAATGTGACTGACATATCCGTACTCCACCCACAAATGTGACTGACATATCCATACTCCGCACAAATGTGACTGACATATCTGTTTTCCGCCAACAAATGTGATTGACATATTCGTACTCCACCCACAAATGTGACTGACATATCCATACTCCACCCACATATGTGACTGACATATCTGTGCACCGGCCCACAAATGTGATTGACATCCATACTCCACCCACAAATGTGACTGACATATCCGTACACCGCTCACAAATGTGATTGACTTATCTGTACTCCGCCAACAAATGTGATTTATTTATACATGTGCACCTCACAATGTGACTGATATGTCCATACTCCACCCACAAATGTGATTGACATATCATACTCCACCCACAAATGTGATTGACATATCATAATCCACCCACAAATGTGATTGACATATCATACTCCGCTTACAAATGGAACTGACATATCTGTACTTCGCCCAAAAATGTGATTGATGTATCTGTTTTCCACCAACAAATGTGATTGACATATCTGTATCCTGCCAACAAATGTAATTGACATATCTGTATCCTGCCAACAAATGTGATTGACATATCTGTATCCTGCCAACAAATGTAATTGACATATCTGTATCCTGCCAACAAATGTAATTGACATATCTGTATCCTGCCAACAAATGTGATTGATGTATCTGTTTTCCACCAACAAATGTAATTGACATATCTGTATCCTGCCAACAAATGTAAGTGACATATCTGTATCCTGCCAACAAATGTGATTGACATATCTGTATCCTGCCAACAAATGTAATTGACATATCTGTATCCTGCCAACAAATGTAATTGACATATCTTTATCCTGCCAACAAATGTGATTGATGTATCTGTATTCTGCCAACAAGTGTGACTGACGTATCTGTATTCTGCCAACAAATGTGATTGATGTATCCGTACTCCGAAAACAAATGTGATTGACATATCATACTCCGCCCTCAAATGTGATTGACGTATCCGTACTTCGCCCAAAAATGTGATTGACATATCTGTACTCCGCCAACAAATGTGATTGACGTATCTGTATTCCGCCCACAAATGTGATTGACATATCTGTATTCGGCCAACAAATGTGATTGATGTATCCGTACTCCGAAAACAAATGTGATTGACATATCATATTCCGCCCTCAAATGTGATTGACATATCTATACTTCGCCCAAAAATGTGACTGACTTATCCGTATTCCGCCAGCAAATGTGATTGACATATCCATACTCCACCCAAAACTGTGATTGACATATCTGTACTCCACCCACAAATGTGACTGACAGATCCATACTCCGCCCACAAATGTGATTGACAGATCCATACTCCGCCCACAAATGTGGTTGACATATCCATACACCGCCAAAAAATGTGATTGATGTATTCGTATTCCGCCCACAAATGTGACTGACTTATCCGTACTCCTCCCACAAATGTGATTACCCTATCTATATCACGCACACAAATGTGACTGAATTATCCATGCTACGCCCACAAATGTGATTGATGTATCCATGCTCTGCCCATGCCATGATTTTACCAGCGTTCTGTAGAGCTCGTCCAAGACAACACATTTGTGTAATTTTGTAATACATTCTTTTTTCTGTTATTTTGATTTCAGAAAATAACAAAAAATATGGCAAAAACAGTCCGAATCCCTACCAGCTCACTCCGGATCTCTTATGCACTATGACTTTATCCTGTCTTTGATTATACGAGTATAACCAAAGTGCTGAGGCCATACGTTCTTCCAAACACACGCCCGGCTACATAAATCACCAGCAGCCGTCCGGCCAGGGTGTTTAATGAAAACATTAATCAGAGCCTCTGTAGTGCAGCTCAGATCAGATCAGTCTGATTCAGATCTGTTACAGCAGCGGAGAGATCAGCTTTATCACTGCAGGTCAATACAGGCTAAATAATGGAAGTGTTATATTAGAGTCAGACAGGAAATGATTGGACGCGTGATACGACCTCGAATAATAACACGAACGACTCCCCTCGGCCCACCGCCAGATACTGATCATACAGTGCTGATGATGCACTCAGACCTGGAGAATTACGATGGAGAACAGGCAACTTAGAGCGATCCCTGATTGGGCTGTGAACTTTTAAAGAATTCACGAATTATTACTGTCATTCTGCTGTATTATTTATTGTAATTAGGTAGTTTAATTATATACAGGCTAAATAAAATGGATCCACACTTTGTCCACAGATGTGACTGACCTGAATTACATTTACATTTGATTTACGTTCTGTAATATTATCAACAGCAGCAACAATAATAATAACAACTTATTAACTTCATGCATAAAGTACACAAAAAGTAAAATACTAGATAAAATAAAATAAAAATTGAACAGTTTAAACTATGCAAAGAAACAGTAAAAAGAAAATAAAAGTGAAAAACCGAGAAAAAAACAACATATTTTTTATTTTTGTTTTATAATTAGAAAATAGAAAATAAAAAACAAAATACAAAATTAAAAGTTTAAACTATGCAAAGTGACAGTAATAAAAGAAAATAAAAGTAAAAAACTAAGAAAAAATTTATTTTATATTTTTATTTTATAAATAAAATAAAATTCTTCAATTATATGTTCATTTTTATTTTACAATTAAAAATTCTACAAATGTTTTTTTATTTAAAGAATTTTTATGTTTGCACTGAAAAAAAAAATCAACCTTCTGCACAAAATTCAATTTTGTCAACTTATTTTAGTCAAAAGTTGTATTAAAAAATAAACTTTTTTAGTACTTCAGTACTGTATCTTATTTTAGGTTAACAGAATAGTTTAAATTGAGCTTACTCAAAAAAAAATAAAAACTATACACGCAACAATAACTTTTCATCAAAATGAATTCATAATAAAATATCTCCACTTCTACAGAGAAAGATTTAAAGTTTAGAATCTGCACACTCCACACAATTTCTCCTCTTGTTTCATTGAGCTACAAGAAATAATTCATTTACATGAAAACATGACTTTGTTGTTGTCAGCGATAACTTTGACTTTTAAGTTGCAGTGTTTTTACTGTGGATGTAGCCTCCATAAAGATGGAGCTTACAGAATAAAATTGACTTTACATGGTTCAAAACAGACCATACACAGAGACCAAACACTGAGACCAAACACTGAGACCAAACACAGAGACCAGAAACAGACCTTACAAATAGACTAAACAGAGAACAGAAACAGACCTTACAAAGAAATCAAACACAGAGACCAGAAACAGACCTCACACAGAGACCAAATACAGCCCAAACACTGAGACCAAACACAGAGACCAGAAACAGACCTCACACAGAGACCAAATACAGCCCAAACACTGAGACCAAACACAAAGATCAGAAACAGAGACCAGAAACAGACCTTACACAGAGACCAAACACAAAGACCAGAAACAGACCTCACACAGAGACCAAACAAACACAAAGACCAAACACAGAGACCAGAAACAGACCAAACACAGAGACCTTACACAGAGACCAAACACAGAGACCAGAAACAGACCTCACACAGAGACCAAATACAGCCCAAGCACTGAGACCAAACACAAAGATCAGAAACAGAGACCATAAACAGACCTCACACAGAGACCAAACAAACACAGAGACCAAACACAAAGACCAGAAACAGACCAAACACAGAGACCAGAAACAGACCTCACACAGAGACCAAATACAGCCCAAGCACTGACACCAAACACAAAGACCAGAAACAGAGACCATAAACAGACCTTACACAGAGACCAAACACAAAGACCATAAACAGACCTAACACAGAGAACAAACACAGAGATCAGAAACAGACCTTACAAAGAAATCAAACACAGAGACCAGAAACAGACCTTACACAGACAACAAACACAGAGACCAGAAACAGACCTAACACAGAGAACAAACACAGAGATCAGAAACAGACCTTACAAAGAAATCAAACACAGAGACCAGAAACAGACCTTACAAATAGACCAAACAGAGAACAGAAACAGACCATACAAAGAAATCAAACACAGAGACCAGAACAGACCTCACACAGAGACCAAACACAGAGACCAGAAACAGACTTCAGACAGAGACCAAACACAGAGACCAGAAACAGGGACCAGAAACAGACCTTACACAGAGACCAAACACAAAGACCAGAAACAGACCAAACACAGAGACCAAATACAGCCCAAACACTGAGACCAAACACAGAGACCAGAAACAGACCTTACACAGAGACCAAACACAGAGACCAAACACAGAGACCAGAAACAGACCTTACACGGAGACCAAACACAGAGACCAGAAACAGACCAAACATAGACACCAAACACTGAGACTGAATAATGACACCAGACACAGAGACCAAACATGGAGATCAAACACAGAAGGGGGGGCGGGGTTAAGAGTGGAAAAAAAAAGAAAGAGGCAGAGAGAGAAAAAACAGACAGAAACCAAGAGCAAACACAGAGACCAAACACAGAGATGAGACATAGAGACTGAACACAGAAACCAAACACTGATACCCAGACACTGATCAAACACAGAGATCATAAACAGATACCAAACACCAAACACAGAGACAAAACACTGAGACCACACACAGAGATCAAACACAGACACCAAAAACTGAGATCAAACACAGAGACCAAAACATAGAGATCAAGCCCAGGGATACAGAGGGAGGGGAGAGAGAAAGGAGAGAGAGAGGTAGAGAGAGGCAAAGAGAGAGAGTAGAGATACAGTATAAATCTACAGTATAAGCTCTGTGGTTGTGGTCGGGGGGGGTGGTCTGGGGTTGGTGTGGGGGGCTCTGTATTAATCTGGCGGCGTAATGAGAGTTTAAGGGTTTGCGTTTCTGATGAATTCAGGGATTGGACTTAAACTGCTTTCATTTTGTTCGCTGGACTTTAATCTCCTGACCCTGCCGTCTTAATCAAAACTGGGAGCGGGATTATAATCCGCCGCGAAGCTTCGGCCGGATTAGAGGAAGTGACCTCGACCTGCAGCACATCTGCTTCCTCCAATCAGCAGCCGCCGTGTAGCGCCCAATAATCACACTCTCGCTGTGTATGTGAGTAAAACAGGCTGAAAAGATCTTTTCTCCCACAAACCGGAGAGACTGAGTCACAGAAGGACGACTGAGAGGCTGCAGTATCAAAATAATGATAATAAAAAAACTAGTGTTTCTCTTTTAAATGAAATCCCCACTTAAATCAAACAGTCAATCAATCAATCAAACATGTTTACTGTTTTAGTTTTAGCTACGGCGCTAATGTAGCTAACAAGTAATGAGAGCTCATACCCTACTGATTAGCATGATGCTAACTGCATGTCTAAATCATCACACAGGGGCCTCAAACCGAGCATAACAGACTTGATTATGTGGTTATTTTATATCATTATGTTTAATGTAGAAACCTTCCTTTCTAAGTAGCCTTTATTACCATCTCTACGATCATGCTAATTTCTGCTAGCATGTCTGTGGGATTTACAATGTTAGCGCCAAGCTAACGGTGTCGTACATCCATATTTCCACAGAGTTTAGCACTATTTATGTTCTGACGTAAACACAAATATTCAACGTGTGTGAAACAACATTCCTTATTTACTATGTTGCTTGTTGAATCAGTAAATTTCTCCAATTTAAAGCCTGTACTGAATAAATACTGAATATTATTGGAGGAGCCTGTTAGCTACCTATCAAGCTAGTCCGTGTAGTTCAGCTAGCTGCCAAACTAGTCAGTGTAGTTGATGTTCAGCTAGCTGCCAAGCTAGTCAGTGTAGTTGATGTTCAGCTGGCTGCCAAGCTAGTCAGTGTAGTTGATGTTCAGCTGGCTGCCAAGCTAGTCAGTGTAGTTGATGTTCAGCTAGCTACCAAGCTAGTCAGTGTAGTTGATGTTCAGCTAGCTGCCAAGCTAGTCAGCGTAGTTGTAGATAAGAGGATTAGATCATTTACCCAGATGGCAAAATTTGTCTGGTCTACTTGTGGGCCATATCCTTGTGTTTGATCTGGCCTGACTGGGTCCTCAGCCCTGATCAGTCCCACATACTGTAAAGTAGGTAAAACTAATGGATGTAGCCCAAATCTGGCCCAACTACATTGTTAATCCACAACAATCATGCCAGAAGTGGTCCACAAATATAGACATGAGGCAAAACCAAATAAGACGTTGACCAGGATCTGGCCCTGTTCTGGCCTGCATGCCTAACATTTGCCTGGTAGTCAACACTCGAGTATGAAAGCCAGAATCGGCCCAGAACTATCTGCTATCTGGGTAGCTGCCAAGCTGGTGTAGTGGTAGTTTGTTAGCTAGCTCCAGGCTAGTCAGTATAGTTGTAGTTTCTCAGCTAGCTACCAAGCTATTAGTGTAGTTGCAGTTTGTTAGCTAGTAGCCAAGCAGTGTTTAAAATTCCCCCATAATTCAGTGGTTGAGATGTAATCAGACTGATTCAGAGTGGTTTGGAAATGGTTCAGATGTCTTTACAGTGGTAGTGATAGGAACCAGGGGTCGCCATGACTACAACACAAATATAGACATTTTATTTACTATCCAGAACCACCAGTGAACCAACACGAGTCTTCTGAGTTTATATGGAGTGTTGATATAAATAGTGGAAAATCTGAAATAATACGTTTTCTTTGGGGACTATTTTGCCTCACAGCGCCCTGCATATTATATATCCCTCCACCATGAATGGATTTCAAGGCCAAAATCTTCTCAAAACTATGAAAAAAACAGTGTCTCAGACATCAGGCAGTGAATTCATAACCGTTTCATGTAGTAACGTTCTGTGAGGGAGATTTTAGAGGTGGACATCCGGTTCCTATCAGTAAGTTTCTCTAGAACAGTGTTTCACACCAAACCACTCAGAATGACACGTCTTAACCATTTAATCACACAGAATTTTTGAAATATCATTGGACTTCCCCTTTCATACAGAGCAGTATTTGACAGTGCTCTCAAATGTGCCTGAGCTAAGCAGGCTTCAGTTTGATGACAGCATATTAATGGCTGTGCTGGCCGTGTTTGTTGTGGCGAGAGCTAATGACAGTAGCAGCCGGTTCATAGAGGCGCTCATGAAAGGACTCAGGCTGTTTAAAATGCAGCTGGAGTGGACGACCCCATTCAGCAGCTCCACGCAAACACAAACACGGGTCACGGCGGCGATGAAGAAAACTGTCCTGAACACAGACAGAGAGCAGCTTCAGCGTCACTGTACGAGCAGAGACAAAAAGGAGGGCCATCTGAATGGACGCTGGCTCTGTTTACGACTGTTTGATCGTGTGAATCAGTGCAGCAGTGGCTCCAAATACAGAATAAAACATGTTCAGACTGATTCAATGACTGCTTTAAACAGGAACGAGCTCTCAGGAGGCACAGAGAGACGAATGGGCTGGTTCTGAGACAGGCTTATTATGGCTTATTATGGGATTTTACATTTACATTACATTTACATGGGTGTTTATTCCCTAAATGTAGTAAAAGCTCTGTCATAATTATTCTCTCACTGATTAAATATCTCACTATTCTGAGAAAGCTATGCTCTATAAAGATAAAGAAGATTAAATAATATTAAATGATAATTACATTCATACAATTATTACAATCAACCGTTTCACACCAAACCACTCTGAATCCCCCTGTTTACATCTCCAACACTCAATTATGCAAAAATGTTCAAAATTTGTCAGAATTCCCCTTTAAATACATGTTTTTTCCTTAAAAATAAGTAACTCATAACTGAAGACTGGACTCGCACATACATTATATATGGAATTCTGTTATATTATATTATTATTATTATTATTATTATTACTACCACTACTACTATTATTCCTCATGCTATTATGGACCATAGACAGACAGACTGATAAAAAAAGGGTCCGTAATTTAGAAATAAATAAACAAATATGCACAAACTGAAGGGCACATATTCTACTTTTGCCTCATGTTTTATTTTTGAGGTCTGCTTAAAACATTTGTGTGGGTTTTTTGAACCAAAAACTGCAGTAATTTATTTGTACATGACTGTTTTCCAACCACTTGTTATCCCTCACATTTCCAACCACTTGTTATCCCTCACATTGGAACAGTTTCCTGTTTTTGTGATGTCACAAACACTAATGCATTTGCATATATACTCCGATTTAGCCTACAGCAGTTTAGCCCCACCCATTCAGCTACAGCAGTTTAGCTCCACCCATTCAGCCTACAGCAGTTTAGCTCCACCATTCAGCTTACAGCAGTTTAGTCCCACCCATTCAGCTACAGCAGTTTAGCTCCACCATTCAGTCTACAGCAGTTTAGCTCCACCCATTCAACTACAGCAGTTTAGTCCCACCATTCAGCTACAGCAGTTTAGCTCCACCATTCAGTCTACAGCAGTTTAGCTCCACCATTCAGTCTACAGCAGTTTAGCTCCACCCATTCAGCTACAGCAGTTTAGACCCACCCACTCAATCTACAGCAGTTTAGCCCCACCATCCAGCCTACAGCAGTTTAGCTCCACCCATTCAGCCTACAGCAGTTTAGCCCCACCCATAGAGTACTTTAGCCCCACCCCCTTAGCATACAGCAATTAAGCCCCGCCCATTCAGCCTATGATCATTGAATGAATGATCATTAAAACGTGAATTAAGACTGTAAATAAAACAACACAAACATTATAAGTAGAGATTCAGGCCCTTTACACTCTACATTTCAGGCCAGAATGCCTCTTTAAAGCTCTTACAAAAAAGCACGGCTAAGATTCAGAATAAAATAATAAGATCTGTCCTAAAAACCTCAACATTACAAGACTCTGTCTGTAAATTAGAGCTACAAGGCCATGAGTTCATTTGCAGCACAGCAGTGCCTTTATGTTCATATTAACAATGGAAACAGTGACCTCTTGTGGTCGTTTAGGTTAAGCACACGTTCCACTTGTTATCCTGAGTGTATAAACAACCATACTAGTCTGTTCCAAATGTACAGACTTAAAACATTTATTCCATAGTAAATGGAGGTAGTGCATACAGTTAAAAGTCCCCCCCCCCACAGCACAGTTATCTCCCCTCGACTCCAAAGTACATCTGGAATATCTCTGCACAGCCTCGGTCGCTGAGGTACTGGAACAGCTGGCCAAGGTCCATGTGATTTCCTCGGTTCCCGTGAGGGTCGAAAACAGCCTCCTCGAAGCCAGAGAACTTGCGCAGTGAGTCCACGGTGTCAGACGAGCCCAGAGGAACGTCCTCCCTGTGCCGAATCATGATCCTCTTCCAGGTCAACACCTTCACCCTGGACGTCAGCACAGATAACGGTCACATTCGAGCAGCGAGGAACCGAGACTGTCAGAGCTCGGCCTTCAATTCGAGACATTGATGCCAAAAATCAGGCCAAAACATGAGGAAAAAACATGGCTACAATAATGCTAACTTTTGCTAGCGTCCCTGGGATGCTAGTTGTTTGTTAGCACTAAGCTGCCAGCGATTCGCATTAACATGTTTTATAATATCTGTTATACATTAAACACAGATGTTTGAAGCTTCTAAGAGACATTTCATGTTTTACTTGAAGCTTGTGACAAATATATTAGCATTTATTTTACCTTGTATCAGTTTTACAGTGACTTTCAGTGAAGAGTCCCAGCATAGAGCTGCTGCCGCTGTTTTACATTCATAACGGAAACCTGCTTAGACTGCGACAGTATTCACAGTTGGTTATCTAGAACTTCCAGAAGACACAGAGTGACAATTTTGATGTCTGAGACATCGTTTTAGGAGAGTTTTGATACGATTTTGGCCTAAAACATACGTTTGAACTCCATTCATGTTGGAGGGATACATGCAGGGTGTTGTGTAGCTGGGCAGCTAGCTAACAAACAACAACTACACTGACTAGCTTGGCAGCTAGATCAACTATAACTACACCGATTAGTTTTACAGCAAGCTAACCTACAACTACACTGACTAGCTTTACAGCTAGCTAACAAACTACGACTACACTGACTAGTTTAGCAGCTAGCAAACACTGACTAGCTTGGCAGCTAGCTAACAAACAACTACACTGACTAGTTTAGCAGCTAGCTAACCTACAACTTCACTGACTAGCTTTACAGCTAGCTAACAAACTACGACTACACTGACTAGTTTGGCAGCTAGCTAACACTGACTAGCTTGGCAGCTAGCTAACAAACAACTACACTGGTTAGTTTGGCAGCTAGCTAACAGTGAATAGCTTGGCAGCTAGCTAACAAACAACAACACTGACTAGCTTGGCAGCTAGATCAACTATAACTACACTGACTAGCTTTACAGCTAGCTAACAAACAACTACACTGACTAGTTTAGCAGCTAGCTAACCTACAACTACACTGACTAGCTTTACAGCTAGCTAACAAACTACGACTACACTGACTAGCTTGGCAGCTAGCTAACACTGAGTAGCTTGGTAGCTAGCTAACAAACAACTACACTGACTAGCCTGGCAGCCCAATAAGCAAACTACAACTACACTGAAAGCCTGGCGGCTGGATAACAAACAACTACACTGATTAGTTTGGCAGCTAGCTAACAAACAACACTGACTAGCTTTACAAGTAGCTAACAAACTACAACTACGCATGGTGACCCCGGTTCCTATCACCACCACTGTAGAGAAATCTGAGTCTCTACAATCAACTATTTCACACCAAACCACTCTGAATCACTGTTTACATCTCAAACACTCAATTATGCAAAAATGTTCACCATTTATCAGAATCCCCCTTTAAATACATGATACAAGTAACTCATAACTGAAGACTGGACTCTGACACACATATAGAAGTGGTGCTGGGTTTAAGACGGGATTTCTTTGGTAGAACTAATACGACACATGGAGTCTGAGAAGTTTGAGAAGTAAAACAGCAAGTAAAGTCAGTACCTGGCCCAGAACTCCTCGGCGGCGGGCTGCAGACCCTCCACACAGACCATCCCCGGCTTCCCCGGCATGCTGAAGCCGGACAGGTCCAGCTCTTTGGCCCACTCCAGGATGTTCTTCCTCTTGCTCTTGTTGTAGATGTGGTGGCTGTAGATCCACAGCCTGCTGAACGCATCCCCGCTCTGCCCGGCGGACGGCTCTTTCCGGGCCGCCGGCGGGCTCTCGCTCATGTACCCTGGCGTGTGCTCCTTCAGCCAGTCCACGGCGGTCAGCACGCACAGGCCTCCGTCACAGCTCTCCCTCAGATATGACGTCAGATCAGAGACCAGCTGAGTGTGCTGAGCACGACTCAGCTCAGAGCACCTGCAGTAGTCATAGTTGCTAATTGTTACTGTTTCGTTTTGCTATTCATAATAATATAATAATAATAATTAGAGGTTTAATTTTAGTATAATACGACTAACTACAATAACATTATTATTATCATTATTATTATTCGTGGCAGTTTTTGTATGAATATGATTATTATGCTTATTGTTTTTGTTATTATTATATTATTATTGGAGTTTACATATTATTGGGCAAATACACTGAGCATTACATCAGCGTCTCTGGACAGTGTGTAAAAGATTTTAATCATTCAGATCATTGTGTCTATTAAAATAATAATTAATAATCATTATTAAAGTTATGTGCAGACACTTCCACAGTGGTGAAGCGACAGTTAGGCAAGGTGTTAAATACCTGACAGCAATCTCGGGCAGCACTTTTGGGTAGTCCAGTGGGAACGCACAGGACAGTGTGATGTCCACCTGTTTAAAACACAATATAATATAATATAATATAATTTAATATACCATACTATACTATACTATAATATAATTTAATATACTATACTATACTATAATATACTGTACTATACTATTACATAATATAATATAATATAATATAATACAATATAATAAAACCAGGGGAACTAAACTCTAATCTACACTCTTAAAAAAGATGGTTCTTCAAGGGTTCTTTAGTAAAGACAGTGGTTCTACATAGAACTATGAACACTTAAAAGGTTCTCTGCATGGTGAAATGGTTCTTCAGACTGATGTAGGCTGATTCTACGTCGAACCTTTATGAAAATGGTTCCATATAGCATCAAAAATGGTCCAGCTATTGTGACGACATCAAGTTTGTAACAACAGAACACACATTCTCCATCAATCCGAAGAACCATTTCACCATGCACATGGTTCTTTGGGTGTTCATGGTTCTATATAGAACCCCTGTCTTTACTGAAGAACCCTTGAAGAACCATCTTTATTAAGAGTGTATCAGTCAGCTGTAAGAAGTCACTGAGTACATTCAGCACATTCACCCCGTTGGCTGTGGAGGAGTCCACACTGATCCTGATGGAGAACTGAGGTCTGGTGGTTGGAGGAGAATCAGCTCTTCCCTCCACAAAAGCTCTGAGCTCCTCAAAGGCCAGCTGGTCCACCACCAGCTCCTCCTGGCTGGGGAACATGCTGGTCAGGAGCTCCAGTTCAGCGAGCTGGGCCTCTGCTTCTTCACAACAGGCCATCCTGTCCTGGCCTTTATGGTCATTCAGAGAAGATCAGAAGTGGACAAACCTGCTGCAGATCAGACCAGAAGATCAGAAAAGTGCAACCAGCTTTAGTGAGCGGAGAAACACTGAGCAGGTCTGTAAACGCTGCTCAGTTCACAGCACAGTTAAATCTGAATGTGTTAGTTTTAGTGCTTTAATTATGAAAAACAAACCAGACTCGACTGATCGATCGCTGATCACACTTACACCAAAAAATAACTCAGTTTGTTGATATTCACATGAGCCACGTGTGAGGAAGCCGGCTATTATATAAACCATTTCCTTTGCAAAATACGAGTAATTTTAAGTATTAAAGTTAGGATTAGAGTCTAAACGTCCCGCTCTTAATCGACAATATGAGTAACATGAAAATAACTTGAAAGTAGTTTAAAAAGGATCCACTTGCGTTTGGTTAAAAATACCGCGAACTCTTATTTTGACATTTTTTCCTGTTTCGGAAGCGGACGCCGTGTTTCAAAATAAAAGTTCTAATAGACGCGCACTTTCTTAGTCAAAGGAGGCACAACAATGAATGGAAATCTGATAAATAAGAACCCCAAAAATAAGTCTAAATCATATCAAGCTTTGCCCTGTTGATATAGGACCATTAGAAACCTAAAGGTTTTTTGCTTTCTAATAGGAATTGCCTTAACGGTTTCCAACAGAGACCACTAGTTTCATGTAGAACACCTTTAGATCCCATTAGGAAGGCATCAAATGCTCTGAGAATCAGCCAATGGTCACCTGTTAAACCATTAGGGTCCGTTACGTTATGATAACAACCAATCAAAAAAAAAAAGCCAATACACTTTACAAAATAATCAGGAATCAGCAGAACTTAATGGGTTCTATGGGTTTTTTCAGCAAAGTGGTCTCACACATAGCCATACTCAGTGTAACGTGCATTGGAATGCTTATACGACGTCCGTTGCCATGGAAAACAGAATGTAGAATAGAAAATGTAAGATAAGAGTATAAAAAAAGGAGAGAAGAGTCCACCATTATGGGTACAAGAAATTAAGTTAAAAGTGAGCGTAATTCACCTGTTTACTCACTATTGTTACATGTGAAAACATTGGTGCTCTAATGTACATTGTCTGTTGAAGACTGTTGTTGTAAAAAGTATCCATAGATTATGGGCGTAAAATGTTTAAGCAGCAATATAAGCGATGCCATAAAGCTGATGGGGGTCCGTCCACCATAGGCCCCCCAGTGCTAAGGGCCCCAGTGTGAGTGCTCTGTTTAGGGTATAATTTATGGTATGATTACCATTTCAGCCACTCTTCTGAGAGGCTTCAGTACGACGCAAAATGTCAGATAAAAGTCCACTTGTGTTAAAAAAACAATGGATTTGGAAATTTGGATAGTTACTTCTTTATGACAGGGTCATATGCAAGTATTTTAGTTTACTGTAGAGCAGTGCGAGTAATATAGAAAGTAATACACATAGCATTTTCTCATTGTTATATTGTAGCTCCTTCATTTTGTACTTAACTTACTACTAAGAGATGTTTCATTCATACTATAATATTATTTATATTATTTATATTACTTCTTTCCCCATGTACATGCTGCTTTCATATTTAATACAGCGCTCATTGATATGTCATCCATTTTAATATATTGTGATTTTTTTTTCTGTAACTGTAGTTTATTAACATTTACATTTTTTGTTTGTGTATGTTTAAGAAAGCAAAACAAATATATAACTTTTCTAATTAGATTGTATTCACACAAATAATACCTTTATTAATATTTAAGTTCATTCATTTTCATAAAACTAACTTAAAAGTCGCCGCACACCGTGATATATTTGTGAAAGATATTAATTAAAACTGTATTAAACAAAATCCTGTGCCTTGTGCCGAAAACAATGCGTTGTGTTGGGACTTTTATTTTGAAAAATCCAGCCGAAGGCGGCTGGTTTCTCAGAGTCAGCGCTGACAGTCGGCGTGTCCGGTATGTTAGCACCATCCGCTCCAGTGTTCACAGTAAATCCCCTCAGCGATGGGCTCAGATAGCGCTCTGGTAGACGGTTCTGTGTTTGTTGCGGGTTCCCCACACAGGAGAACCCTGTTTTTGAGACTGTAAAGCGCCAGAAACTACAGCGCTGTTTCACTTTCACTTTCTGGTAAGTTGACATCACATTAGCCGCGTTAGCTGCGCTGCTAACGGCTCGCCGGCTGCGGAGAGCGGAGTCCAGATTAGAGCGGTGATGTTTGGGTTCTGAGGACTTTACCTCTGGTCAGGGCTCTTATTCTGGGGGGTCAGTGTGTCTGTTTACTGGTGCTGTTCTCCTCAGCTCCACCAGCTGATTCATCTCCTCGGCTCATTCCTGAAAGCCTGCTGAGGTTTAACTGATCAGACTGAGCTGTCATTGCGGGAAAGAGATGAAATGTGTAGAACAGAGGAGTAAAACAGGAGCAGGAGGAGAGAAACACTGACCTGCAGTGTCTTTATAGTCCAGACTCGAGTAAGAGCGTCCTGACTCCAAATAAATAATTATTCTTTCAAAGTAAAAGTGAGTTGCTTGAATAAAATACTGACTCCTTCAAAGTAAAAGTATCTCTCAAAAAAAAGTAGAAATACTTCTCATTGTCCCTTTGTAGTTCTACAGTTACAGACTGTAGTCCATCTGTTTCTCTGCATACTTTGTTAGCCCCCTTTTACCCTGTTCTTCAGTGGTCAGGACCCCCATGGACCCTCACAGAGCAGGTACTATTTGGGTGGTGGATCATTCTCAGCACTGCAGTAACACTGACGTGGTGGTGGTGTGTTAGTGTGTGTTGTGCTGGTCTGAGTGGATCAGACACAGCAGTGCTGCTGGAGTTTTTAAGTGAGTGTCCACTCACTGTCCACTCTATTAGACACACTTACCTTGTCAGTCCACCTTGTAGATGTAAAGTCAGAGACGATAGCTTATCTGCTGCTGCACAGTTTGTGTTGGTCATCCTCTAGTCCTTCATCAGTGGTCACAGGACGCTGCCCACAGGACGCTGTTAGCTGGATATTTTTGGTTGGTGGACTATTCTCAGTCCAGCAGTGACACTGAGGTGCTTAAAAACTCCAGCAGCACTGCTGTGTCTGATCCACTCAGACCAGCGCAACACACACTAACACACCACCACCACGTCAGTGTTACTGCAGTGCTGAGAATGATCCACCACCCAAATAGTACCTGCTCTGTGAGGGTCCATGGGGGTCCTGACCACTGAAGAACAGGGTAAAAGGGGGCTAACAAAGTATCAGAGAAACAGATGGACTACAGTCTGTAACTGTAGAACTACAAAGTGCTCCTATATAGTAAGTGGAGCTGATAAAATGGACAATGAGGGTAGAAACAAGGAGGTGGTCAGAATGTTATGCCTGATCGGTGTATACTGGCAGGTAAATCAGTAAAAAACACTGCAGTAATTAACACACAAGATATCATTACCGTGGACACTTTGAAATACTGTCACAGCATTTCAGTCGAACATGGTCAAGTCGCAGTGCCGTGATTTCACATTGAATCTGCTGTCTAGAGAACCGGGGTCAAAGACCTGATGCCCTTTGTTTTCAATGACTGAAATATAGAAATCCCCACAGTGTGTAATCACTGCTATTTATAAATGATTTTCAGATCATTCTGTATTTAAATATGTTTGATGTTAGTCATGTATTTTATTTTCTTGATGTAATATGGTGATAAAATCAAAAACTGTAATTGAAAAGTCAGGTAATTGTTGAGACATTAAGTTTATATACAGTCTTATGCACACTTTTGGGTGCCTGTGATCAAATTATGTGTGTTGTAATGAAAATAAGTAAAAATAATAAGCTAAATTTAACAATATTTTTTTCGGGCTGGGGGGTTTAAACATAAAATATGCAAATATTATGGTTCATATTTTACATTTTTAATGTTTTGTTAAACTTGGGAAATAAACGCGTTGTACATTAAAATTCCAACATTTAAAAAAAAACTGGTTAAGATGTAAACAGAGTGGTTCAGAGTGGTTTGATTTGCTAGATAAACTTACAGAGTCAGAATTGTTCATAGTGGTGGTGATAGGAACCAGACGTCCACCTCTAAAAGCTCCCTCACAGACAGTTATTACATGAAATGGTTATGAATTCACTGCCTGATGACTGAGACACTGTTTTATGATAGTTTAGAGAAGATTTTGGCCTTAAACTCCATTCATGGTGGAGGGATACATAATATACAGGGAGCTGTGAGGCAAAATAGTCCCCTTAATATTTCAGATTTTCCACTATTTTCCATCATCAACACTCCATATAAACTCAGAAGACTTGTGTAGGTTCACTGGTGGTTCTGGATAGTAAATAAAATGTCTATATTTGTGTTGTAGTCATGGCGACCCCTGGTTCCTATCACCACCACTGTAAAGACATCTGAACCATTTCACACCAAACCACTCTGAATCTCTCTGTTTACATCTCACACACTGAACTCTGAAGGAAATTTTGAACAAATTGGTGGAGTTCCCCTTCAGCATTGCACTGTACTTATTATCAGAGCTGTTATCGACCCTGCAGTGTATAAATATTAGCATTTGCAGGACTTTAAGCAGAGTATTTCTGGACAGATGCTCCAAATATGTGGTTTTGCAAAGTAAATTTTACTCTGTTACCATAGAAATCTATCAACCTGCGCCACAATGGGCAAAAAGCGTGGAAAGGACAGAAGTCCGAGAGGAGAGAACTCCGTGGATCTGTCAGGTATGCGCCGTCCAGGCCTCTCAGATATGAGAATTTGGTTTCCCTACAAATGACACAGGGTTAATTTTCCCTGTTCTGCTGTGTAGGTGCTACATGTACTCACATCCGTAAAGGAATAGAGCACAACTTGCTGAAGAAGGTCAGCCTGGACAAGACCTGGAACACCTGCCAGGCCTGCGAGGAGGAGAAACCCAGTAACGGCGACGCTCAGGCGGAGAACGAGGCCAGTCAGGAGGGGCCGGCTGTGTGGATGTGTCTGAAATGTGGACACAGAGTAAGCAGAGAAGACTTGTGTCCAGTTTAAACGAATAGGTCGATGTTCTGGTGAATAAAATCAGGGCTGTGATTCGGCTGCAGTGGACCGTGATGTTTTTAACGCATCGCCTCCTCTGTTCGGCTGCTGTTATATAAAAAATATAGGAAATTAGAATCTATTATTGCTCTAAATATGTTTGTAATAGTGCTGTGACATGGTACGCTTAAAAAAGATGGTTCTTTAAGGGTTCTTTAGGAAAGAAAATGGTTCTATATAGAAGCGTGAACTCTCAAAGAACCCTTTACATGCTTTGCATGGTGAAAGTTTCTTCAGATTGATGGAAAATGTGCTGTAAATGGTTCTATTTAGAACCATGAACACTTAAATAACTCTTTGCATGGAGAAGGAGAACGTGTTCTGTATGGTTTGTATTAAACCTTTTTAAAAACGGTTCTATATAGCACCAAAAAGGGTTCTTCTGTCAAGCTTGACATGATGCAAATAATCCTTGTAATCATGCAAAGGGTTCTTTGAGTGTCCACGGTTCTATATACAACCATTTCCGTTACTAAAGAACCCTTGGAGAACCCTCTTTTCTAAGAGTGTGGTTAATTTATCACGTTCGTCTTATTTGCTCAAATTTTACGCCATTTTTTTATTCTTGTTTTGCTTTCAGTGCTGCACTTTGCTCGTAAGTAATACTTCAGGATCGACTTACTTCATGAATATTTTCATCTTACTTCAGTTAAATAAGTTATAAACTGGAGAAATCTGTATTTGAAGAGAGGAATACAGCCAAAGTTCTAGCAACAACACAAAATAGTCCCCCAAAACAAAACATACAGCTGGGCTTCAGTGGAACTATGGATGGTTTGAAAGGTCAACCTTGGAAAAATGGTTTAAAAATGAATGGTGTCAATAATTTGTAGCACCATCACATTATTATCATGTTAACCTCCACAGCTTTTATATTGTTGCCAGTTTCTCCCGCCAAAAAAAGTAGTTCCAGCAGCTTAGAGCAAAGTTGGTAAGTAACTCAGTGGTCAGTGGAGCGATACAGGTACAGTGACGTGGCTTTAGATATAGCATAGCGTCTGCCTGATTGGCTGGAATGACATTAGAAATTCAAAGCCTTAAATATTCAGTTGGAAAGTCTTAAATTAGAATTTATGCAATAGATTTCACTTTCTTTTGACCGACCCGTCTCTGTCTGTGATCCGCTCAGGGCTGCGGGAGATTCTCGGAGAACCAACATGCCATCAAACACTACGAGAAGCCGCGCTCAGACACGCACTGCCTGGTGCTCAGCCTGGACAGCTGGAGTGTTTGGTGAGAGCAGAAATAACGGCAAAGTAAAACATTTAGTAAAGTAACATGAAGCACTGCAGCTTTTTTAGGTAATAAAGTTCACTTCTCCTTTCGAAAGAAGACTGAACGTGAGTGTGTTTGTGAGCTTCTGCTGGTGTGGGTTCATCTATTTTATAGGAGCTTCATTTTCAGTATAGTCCGTTTCAGTGATGCACACTGAAGCTGTTTGTGTTCTAACAGCGCCCCCCTGTGGGGAATATTCAGCCTGTTTGATCTGAGTGAATGGGTTAAAAAGCCAGGTTCAGTCCTTGGACAATTACTGTGAAGACAGTGAAACAATACATGTAAAATGTTTAGTTTTATATGGTAAACTGCTTAAAGAACCCAGACTCCTTATTTATCCTTCATTCTTTCTTTCTTTCTTTATTTATTGTTGAACTATTAAAGGCAGAATCTATGGATATATTTAAATGAGTTTCTTTTTGTGACGTCAGTTTAAAACAGGCTGTTTATTATTCATATTTTTATTTCAATTATGATTATTTTATTATTATTTGTCATTTTAATTCATTTTTAGTTTACTTTTTGATCTTATTCTCCTTTTATTTTTATTTGATTTTATTAACTTTTACATTTTAGCTACGTTTTAATTATTGCTTTCTATTTTTATTGCATTTTTATGTATTTTTATTATTAATGTTTCATTTTTTTATACTTACCTGATTTTAGTCATTTTTTAAATTAAATTTACTTTTATTATTTGAAATGTTCCTACATATTATTAATCCTTTGTTCTGTATCGACTTGGCAACATTGTAAATGAGGGTCACTCTGAATGTTCTCCGAGATGAAATAAAGCTTGATTCATTGATTGACTTTCTCTGTTTTTTTTATGAAGGTGTTATCTCTGTGATGATGACGTCCACTACTCCAGCACGGGGCAGCTGGCTCAGCTGGTCTCCAACATCAAGAAGCAGGTGCTGACAGGCTCCGGCCAGAAAACCTCCACTAGAAGTGAGTATCGCAGATTAGTGCTGAGCTGAGGCTCTTTGGTTCTCAGATTTGGCTCCTGGAGGACGACCACAGGGCACTGTTTAGTGTTTTCACTCTCCAGCATGCCGGGTTCATCTTAGGCTACGTTCATGTTACCAGGCTGAAGTGGCACAAATCTGATTTTTTGCCCTAATGTGACTCAGATCTGATGTTTTCAGGGCTGTGTGGACGCAAATCTGATCTTTACAAATCTGACCTGAGCCACTTACATATGTGGTCCTAGATCGGATACGTATCCGATTTGTGGCCATGCGACCTTAATGAGACGCTCAGATCTGAATTCATGTGCTTTTTTTCCACTGCGCTGCCCCATCATTCAGCGTTACCATGGCAACAGCGCTGAACAGAAGTTAAAGCCTGTAAACGGTGGAAAAGCAGCGCATCTCACCTTTTTCTCCTTCGTCTCGCTCTAATAATGAAGCTGAGAGCTGATCAGAGTTAATGATCTTCTCAGCGAAGCTCGTTCTGCTCGTTAGTTTGTGCTGATGATGAACGTGATTCATTCACGTGACGTTACTGAGTAGGATGAGCTCATGAGGGTCATTTCAGGCTAAAAACTAAAATTTCTGCATTCTGGATTGTTGCCATGGTCACTGTGTTTGGCTGTGTTTACTTTCTTGCTGCTCCGCTGCTGTCAGAAACAGAATGGGTTGCCAGTTATTCATTATTGTTACACATTTATACGGTGATTTTGTTTTCATTTTCAAGCCTTTTTTTCTGCGACCGCGATTACTTTAATAAGCTGTCCAAGCAGAAAACAGTGTAATTTCCCCTGACGCTGCACTTTCAGACTAACGGGAATGTTTTGGGAAAACCGTGAATCTGGCAACCCTGCATGATGGAGAAAGAACACATGCAACAAGCAATATTCTTCGTTGCCGTAGCGACCCTGCAGCTTCTAATTGTACTGTTAATGCAGTTTGACTGCAGCAGCTGTTTTCTGTCCTGTGTGGTTTCACTGTTTCAGTAGCTGCATCGTCATTCTAGTTACCATAGAAACTACAAATGATGCTCTATTACAGTGTTTTGGTGCTGGTGCTGGACTGTGGAAGCCTACAGTGCAGCCACGTACTGTATAGGGCTATAAATTGGCCTTTAATCAGCCGTACGCTGCAGATGCAGCAGATGGAGATGAGGTAGAGAAATGCTGGGGTAGCCAGCTTTGTTCTCATACTGCTAGTAAACAGTTTCTCTAACTTTTTTCCTGATCACGTCCTGATTTAGAGGTGAAGGAGGAGAACAGCGTGTCGGAGGTCGCAGTGGAGAAAGCGTCTGAGAAGGAGCAAGAGGATACGGCGAAGCAGGAGAATACGGCAAAGCAGGAGAGTACGGTGAAGCAGGAGAATACGGTGAAGCAGAAGGAGCTGAAGAAGGCCACGAAGAAGAACGGCGCCCCAAAAGAGTCCACGGGAGGGTCCGGCTGTGGAGCCGTAGCCGTGAAGGGCTTCAGTAATCTGGGAAACACCTGCTTCTTCAACGCAGTCCTGCAGGTCAGGATCCTTTTAGGCTGTTTTCACACCTGACTCGTTCTCTTTGGGTCCAAACCAGAGTTTGAATCTTTGGATCTTTTTCATTTGGTTTGATTCGATTCACATTATGTTGGTGAAAATGCCCCATAGTCCAAATCTGTCCGTCACATTTATTGTTGAGATTAATGTGTTCTCCTACTTTGTGTTAAAATATCGACACTTAACACACACCGATCAGGCATAACATCATGACCACCTCCTTGTTTCTACGCTCATTGTCCATTTTATCAGCTCCACTTACTATATAGGTGCACTTTGTAGTTCTACAGTTACAGACTGTAGTCCATCTGTTTCTCTGCATACTTTGTTAGCCCCCTTTTACCCTGTTCTTCAGTGGTCAGGACCCCCATGGACCCTCACAGAGCAGGTACTATTTGGGTGGTGGGTCATTCTCAGCACTGCAGTAACACTGACGTGGTGGTGGTGTGTTAGTGTGTGTTGGTCATCCTCTAGTCCTTCATCAGTGGTCACAGGACGCTGCCCACAGGACGCTGTTGTCTGGATATTTTTGGTTGGTGGACTATTCTCAGTCCAGCAGTGACACAGCACTGCTGTGTCTGATCCACTCAGACCAGCACAACACACACTAACACACCACCACCGCGTCAGTGTTACTGCAGTGCTGAGAATGATCCACCACCCAAACAGTACCTGCTCTGTGAGGGTCCATGGGGGTCTACCAGGGTCTTCCTGGTGGCTGTTAGAAGCCTCCAGGTTTCTCTGCAGCTTCCAGTGTTGGAAACATCGCGTGTTTTACTTCGACGTTCTCCTTTCATATGCAAGTGGATTGTCTTATATCTTAACTCCGAAGGTGGTCTTTGACTTTTGGCTGAGTGAAGACCCCTCTGTCTGTGTTTCAGAACTTGTCTCAGACGGTGCTGCTGCGTCGGCTGCTGAGTGGAGTGAAGGATGAGCAGAGCAGCTTGTTACTCAGACCCCCACCGTCCTCACAGCTGGTACGTACAGGCTGCCTCTATGAGCCTTAGAGCTTCTCTGTTGGGTGGAATGAATTAACAGAACAAGGACTTGTAATGTAGAAAAAGGCAATAACACACATGCAGAAATTAAAGGGCCCATATCCTTCATTTTTCTTGCATTTTCATTTTTTAGCTGATACTTATTAATCTGGTGTGTTTTTATGTACCAAAAACAGCCACAATTCATTTTTTACATGACTATTTTCCAACCTCTCTTTATCCCTTATAAGAAAACAGACTGTTTCTGTTACTTCGCCTTCAAAACATATATGCAAATGAGCTCTGTTCTGATTGGCTGTGTCTCATTCAAAAAACAGTCTGGGCTGAAACACTCCTTATAACTTCAGTGTGAATGGCTGAACTGCTGTAAGCCGAAAAGATGGACGTATAGGTATATGTACACAAGTTAGTACTTGTGACGTCACAAAAATGTTTACGAACTGTTTCAGAAAAGCAAGAGAAGCTGAGTTTTCCACGATATGGGCCCTTTAAATCTAGAGAAAAGCTGAACTGAATAACTTTGCAAATGAGTTTTCTTGTGTTGTTTTTCTCTCCCAGGATCCTTTGCAGGTCCAGCTGCCCCGACCCGGCTCCCTCACCCTGGCGATGTGCCAGCTGCTGAACGAGATCCAGCAGACCCAGAAGTCCGTGGTGACGCCCAGAGAGCTCTTCACACAAGTGTGCAAGAAGTAAGACTCAGTAAAACTGTGTTTAAAAATAGAAATCAATAAATCATTAATATTTACATGACTGTTACTGTGCCTTTAAGACCGATATGCAAATGAGATCTGTCTATTGGTCCTGTCTGTTGTTATCAGATATTCAGGGCTGGTTTCTCTCATGCAAATGAGGCCTGACCCTTGAATAAAGGCTAATTATGTTTATACAGCACCTTTCAGACATTAAAACTGCTGGATGTGCTTTACAGAAAATGAGAAACAAACAAAAATGTACAAATTTTATAACAATAATATTAGTAATAAGAATAATGTCGAATAAAACATGGATCTGTGGTAAATAATGAACAAAACAATGCAGTCAAATGATAAAGCAAAACAAAGTGTGGAGGACAGATGAAAGATAAAAGCGCTGAAAATATCGGGGCGAAACGTTTGATGTTTTTAATGTTTGTAGTGTTCTAATGTTGTTGTTTTAAGCCTGGTTGTGTGTTGTCGTCTCTGCAGGGCGGCCAGGTTTAAAGGCTTCCAGCAGCAGGACAGTCAGGAGCTCCTGCGCTACCTGCTGGACGGCATGAGAGCCGAGGAGAGCACTGTACGTATGCTAATGTTAGCCACATGCTAATGCCAACTCTTAGGAAAAGAGCACTGTATGTATGCTAATGTTAGCCACATGCTAATGACAACTCTTAGGAAAAGAGCACTGTATGTATGCTAATGTTAGCCACATGCTAATGCCAACTCTTATGCGAAGAGCAGTGGCAGCATTCTAATGTTAGTCATATGCTAATGCTGACTCTTAGGAAAAGAGCAGTGTCCATATGCTAATGTTAGCCATATGCTAAGGCTAACTCTTAGGAAAAGAGCAGTGTCCATATGCTAATATTAGCCGTATGCTAATGCTAACTCTTAGGAAAAGAGCAGTCCATATGCTAATGTTAGCTATATGCTAAGGCTAACTCTTAGGAAAAGAGTAGTATCCATATGCTAATGTTAGCCGTATGCTAAAGCTGGCTCTAATGAAAAGAGCAACAACAAGCTGTTGGAACTTCCATGTTCCAAGTAGGAAGTTTCAACTGAAACACCCCCACAAGTCGTTTGAGAGGACAGCGGCGCTCTGAGCGCAGATAATGAACTTGAACGCACTTGTCGGCACGAAGTGCGGCTGGAAAACGTCTTCGGATTTGCTCAATGAAACACTCCGGATTCACTCAAACCTGGAAAACCTGCTCAGCGGCGCTCTTCACCTTCAAAACTCGCATGTGCCCAAATCATTTCTGCTCTCAGCTCCACAGCTGCGCTCAACTTCCACACCTGCTCGCTGAAAAACGTCTGAATGTTTGTGCCAAAACTCCAGCCAATCAGAGCTGCCGAGGGGCGGGTCCTGTCTGCGCACCAATCGTGGCGTCTTTTCTTAAGCAGCTTTATGCTGAAGGTGAATAGCGCGACTGAGCAGGTTTTCCAGTTTTGAGTGAAAACCGGAGTGTTTTGTTGAGCAAATCCGAGGTGTTTATCTGCCGCACTTCGTGCTGACCAGTGCGTTCAAGTTCAGTAGCTGCGCTCAGAGCAGCGCTGTCCTCTCAAACCGGAACATTCCTCTCTCAGACATCAGGATCTTCCCTCAAACATTTTGGCACAAAACTAACTCCATAAAAACAGCTGCTCTGATTGGGTCTGTGGTCTGTCGTCGATGGCGGTGGACAGACAGCAGTCAGGAGGCTCTTCTTCTCGCTGTGTAAAGATCACGTCAGACTGGTTTGTGGACGTTTTGTGTGCTGTGTAACGTCTAAACCGGCTCACTTCTCTCTCAGAGAGTAACGGCTGGAATCCTGGAGGCGCTGAAGAGCTCTGGGAAAAGTCTGGATGAAGAACAGAAGAAAATAGCGAAAGGTGAGTTTTTACCTGCGTCAGTCCGTTTTCTGTTGTGCGTGATGTCAGTCTGACATCACGGTAGCAGGACACTAACACTACTGCTACTGAGTGCTGATTGGTTAACACTACTGCTACTGAGTGCTGATTGGTTGGTGTTACTGCTACTGAGTGCTGATTGGTTAACACTACTGCTACTGAGTGCTGATTGGTTGGTGTTACTGCTACTGAGTGCTGATTGGTTGATGTTACTGCTACTGAGTGCTGATTGGTTAAAACTACTGCTACTAAGTGCTGATTGGTTAATATTACTGATACTGAGAGCTGATTGGTTGGTTTTACTGCTACTGAGTGCTGATTGGTTAACGTTACTGCTACTGAGTGCTGATTGGTTAGCATTACTGCTACCGAGCGCTGATTGGTTAACATTACTGCTACCGAGCGCTGATTGGTTGGTGAGCGGAGCAGCTCATTGGCTGTTCGTGCTCACAGACCTCATGAACGTACATGAGGCGCCGTTTTAAACTCCTATAATTCGAGTTTAAAAGCTCCTAAAAATATAACAGCAGTGTTAAAATGTTTTATGCTGCTCTGTGTTCAGGAAATGATTGGATTCTTTTACATTAAAACTGTTTAATCATTTATAAACTATGATTTTGCTCAAATGCTCCATCTTAACCCATTCATTTTGGACTCGCTCGGTAGCGCCCCCTAGTGTTTGAGAAACCCGGAAGATATTATGGAGCAGCAGTTCTCCTCTCTACAAGCTCTCAGGCCAGAGCGAATATGTAATAGTTTGTTGTATTTGAATCTTTTGCTTTTTGAATTGTTAAAAAGCTCAAATTTTTCTCTAATACTGAATTCACAAAATATATTACGTAAGATATGAAGCTGCAAAGACTGTGTAAAGTTTTTCTTCCTTAGACGCTAATGTTAGCCACGTGCTAGTGCTAGTGCTCATGAAAAGAGGTGTGTGTGTGCTCATGTTAGCTACATGCTAACGCTAACTCTTACTTCTACATACTAGTTCTGGTATATAATAATATACAGCTCTTTTAATGAGCACCACCAGCTCATAAGGCCAGATAAACATAGTGACTGTAAAATATTCCTCCGTGTTCGTTTTCTCTGAAGAGTACGAGAGAAACGGTGGCAGCAAGAACTTCGTGGACCACGTGTTTGGCGGGGAGATGACCAGCACTGTGATGTGTAAGGAGTGCAAGACCGTTTCCTTGGTGACGGAGGTGTTTCTCGACCTGTCGCTGCCTGTGGCTGATGAGGTACCGTCATCCAGTCTGTCGTTTGTTAAAGAAAAACTTTGGAGTTGTTGCGTCTCTTCAGTATTGTTGACTATGTTGACGCTGTAAATACATTGATCTGATTATTGATGTCTGATTCAGGTTCTGCATTTCTATGTAGTGCAAAACAATAACGCTGTATTCACTGCAACGTTTATGACGTGAGGTGTATCCCAGATAGCTGCATATGTCGGTCCGCTGGGTTGATAAGGTCGGCACCCTGCTAACTGCCACTGCTGGTCCCCCCTCGGACCACTCAGATTATTGCCCTGCATATAAGGACTAACTAGTTTTCAGTCTCACCAAACAGATGCACGGAGACTTTTATTTTAGAAAATAAACCAAGACAAATATTACAAATAACTGGGAGAAAAAAATAATGACTAGGCCTGATATAAAATTTTATACGTATCGCCTCAGATGGAGAACAACAGACAATGCGGCATCTATGGATTTATATCTGTGTTCAGGCCTGAAGGGGAGCCAGAATGGAACTGCTGCTCCATTTAAGGTGGAACGGAAACTTCAAACAAAAAGCTGCAAAATAAGATGAGAACTTCAGCAGAAACTAAGATATGAAGCAACATTAGCACTGTTTTTCCTGACCTGAGGGGCGTGTGCTAAACAGCAATATTGACAAATTGAAAAACAACCTATATATATATATGTTTTTGCTGTTGTGCACAGTAAAATATTTCAAGTTTACTTTGGTTATTAAAAATAATTTTTATTAAAAAATGAAAAGACAGAATAATAAGCTACTGTTAATCTACAAGAGTGCATTATGTGAGCATCTGAAATGGATTTGTCTGAACATATAGTTATATGCAAAAGTTTGTGCGCCCCGGTCAAATTCCGTGTTGTTGTTGTTGATTTTCTGATGAATATAAGTTACAACGTCCTCTACAGAGACACACTTCTGCACAATTTATTCCACTGTTTATTTACTGAACTTAAAATGTTGGAAAACAATACAATATAAAATGTGGCCTGTCCAGAAGTTATGGCACGGTTTATATTTTATGTTTATGTTAAACTCAGGTAATACATAGAAATCATACACTAAAATTAGCAGAAAAATGCTTTATTTGAGTTGAGGTAGAATTTAGTCTAGCGTGGGCACCAGCCTGCCACACTTCTGTTTCCTCTCATATCGTCTGAGGATCCACGTCATTCAGTTAGCAGCGTCAGACGACGCCGCCGCCTTCTCAGGGCCTGGTCCTCAAAGCAGGCTGGTGTTGATGACAAAATTGACTGTACTATTTACCAAGTTACAGCCAGATCTGTCTGTTGTGGATCAGTGACTGTGGTGTTGATCTTCTGTAGGCCTACAGGAAGAAGAACCAGAAGAAGGGAGTTCAGCAGAAGAGCAGCGTCTCTGAGGACAGGGGGAAGGACGCTGCCGCTCCGCTGGCCAACGGGGATGAAGATATGCCGACAGGTGCAGGCAGCAAGTATCAGCTGAAGAAGGCCAAGAAGCAGGCCAAGAAACAGGCAAAGGTACAGAGATGTGCCTCAGGGTAGCTTTCTGGAGCTAATGATCCTCACGTGTCTTCAAATGTCCAGATTTAGGACTTTATAAAAATTTGTTTTCAAAGAAGTTCAGTTCTTATTTTAACAAAATACTTAAGGAACATTTACATCTTATAGTTTAAGCCATAAAAGAAAAAAAATGTGGAAAATAAGCTAAAAAAGTGCTTCATAATGATCCACACAGTCACTCTGACGGACTGTAATACACTACAGGAAGTGTAGGGGGCGATATGGCTTCTACTGTTTCATTTAAAAAGCCTCTATAATGTTCATATGATCCACACAGTCACTCTGACAGACTGTAATACACTACAGGAAGTGTAGGGGGCGATATGGCTTCTACTGTTTCATTTAAAAAGCCTCTATAATGTTCATATGATCCACACAGTGATTCTGACAGACTGTAATACACTACAGGAAGTGTAGGGGGCGATATAGCTTTCTATTGTTCACAGTGTAAAATCAAAAATGTTTTATTTTGTCGTGTTTACAGAATCAGAGGCGGCAGCAGAAACAGGGAGCGAAGCTCACGCTGGACGCTTTGACCAATCAGGACACGGGAAGCCCTTCAGAAGCTCCACCTACCACTGCAGATGGACAGTTGGAGGCTGGCAGTGAGGGTGAAGCGGACCAGGATAAGAGCCAGTCAGTGGCCTCTGAGCCAGCAGGGCGGGACCAAGATGCACCTGCTGACGAGGAAGAGGAGGAGGAAGAAAGTAAAGAAGCCTCTGAAAGAGATGCTGCGTCGACTATCAACCGCTTCAGCGCTCTGTCAGAGGAACGAGCCGACGCCAACGTGGAGCAGGACGGAGGAGAGGAAGAGGAGGATGAGGAGGGAGAAATGAGCGTCCCGTTAAATGAGGAAGACGAGTTAGCAGATGGTGTGAATGCACTGTCCCTGCAGGCAGCCAATGAGGAGAGCTTGGAGGCGGGGCTGGAAGAGAAAGCATCAGGTGACTCGGCATCAGCATGACTCTGTTTATATAACAGTACCTACATTTAGAGTCAGTTATTCATTCAGCCTAATGAGAAACTGTAGAACAGACTCAGTTTATATCACAATACCTACATTTAGAGTCAGTTATTCATTCAGCCTAATGAGAAACTGTAGAACAGACTCGGTTTATATCACAATACCTACATTTAGAGTCGGTTATTCATTCAGTCTAATGAGAAACTGTAGAACAGACTCAGTTTATATCACAATACCTACATTTAGAGTCGTTTATTCATTCAGCCTAGTGAGAAACTGTAGAACAGACTCAGTTTATATCACAATACCTACATTTACTAAAGACCACATTTGTGGGCGGAGCCTATATAGGGCACTTATAGAGCCTATACACAACAGAAACCATGTATCTACTAACTGATTTTGCCATATTTCCACCTGTAGGTGACACTGTAGAGTATGTGGTGGTGAATCAGGATCCAGAGCTGGCCTTCCGCACTCTGGCCAGCAGGGCGGCGCCGGACAAGCAGGAGTGCTCAGTGGAGTCGTGTCTGTACCAGTTTACAGAGGTGGAGCATCTGACTCAGAGTAACAGTCTGCTCTGTGTGACCTGCACCAAAAGACAGGCCACGTCTAAAGCCTCGGACGGTACGCCTCGCACCTACACGGTGTTAAAGGGCCCATGCCCTGCTTTTTTGTCTTTGTGCCCCTGACCGACTTAAAGAAGTGTTGTTGTCCACTCAGAATGTTTCCTAGCTAGTACAACTAGGTTAGAGTCCAGACTGCCCTTGATCTCAGATACTGGTAGGAGTGAAAGCCAGTGTTGACACCTAGAAAGAAAGATACAGAATTAAATACAGTGAAAGTGTAAAACAATACAGTTCACTAAGTACTTATATTAGTGCCCACTTGAGTGCTGTACAAAGAGGTGGTCTTCAGTCTGCAAGGCTTTGCTCACACAGCAGGTAAAAGTGGCCCAAATCTGATTTTCTCACCAAATCTGATCTGTTTTGTTTGGCTGTTCAGATTATCTTTTAAATGTGGTCTGTATGCGACATCAGTCTGAACAGATCAGCTCCTAAACTGACCCTCATGCGCAAAAGAACAGAGCGTCACGCTGCTTCACGGCTCATCCAGAGGAGAACAATCACGACCGCCAACGAACGCCAGTCGCTCCCGGAGGATCAGCTTCATCTTCACCAGCCTCACAGGAGCCATCATGAAGCTTCACTGACTGACAGCTGGGCTCGTCACCCAGAATGTGTTTGAGCTCACCGTGAAAAGCGCGCGGTCACTT
>NW_023494786.1:1463491-1468491 GCF_904425465.1 Colossoma macropomum | reverse complement strand
CCCATTCTAAATCCATAGGCATGAATATGGAGTTGGTCCCCATTTGCAGCTATAACAGCTTCCACTCTTCTGGGAAGCTTCTACAAGATTTTGGAGAGTGTCTCTGGGAATTTGTGCTCATTCATCCAGAAGAGCGGTTGTGAGGTCAGGGATAGTTTGGAGCTCTTTAGTGATGATTGAACAGATGATCGGCACTGTGCCCTTCAGCACTGGGCGGCCCACTGTGTGAGTCTGGGTGGTCTACCACTTCGTGGCTGAGCTGTTGTTGCTCCTATATGCTTCCATTTCACAGTAATAGCACTTACAGTTGTCTGGGGCAGATCTAGCAGGACAGAGCTTTCACAAACTGACTTGTGGCAGAGGAGGCAAGTTTAAAGTCATTGAGCTCTTCTGCTGCCAGTGTTTGTCTATACACCTGTTATTAGTGGGTGTGGCTGAAACAGCTGAACTCAGTAGTTAGGAGGGGCTTCCACAGGCTTTTGGATATATAGTGTATCTCAATACAAATGAGATTTTACCGTTATCCAGCAATAATGCATTACCTCCGATTGTGGGGGCCATGTTGAATTTTGTGTATATATTACACACATATATGTGGGTCATTCTACAGAAACGTCCACTTTTCTATCTCTCCATAGGAGTCACTGGTGTTACTGATCCTCATTGGTGTTACACATAAGAAAGGAACACCAGAGACATTTTTAATGATAAATGCATTTTACAGAATGGCTGCTACGGAGCATCAAACCACATGTTGTCAATCATAGCATATCTACTAAAATATGTAATTTGATCCATTTGTATTCTATTTTTTCACACTTACCTCAGAATAAAGTCGGTCACACCAGTGACTTCAGCTAAAAGTTTCATATGAAATCATGAGCTAAATGAGAAAATCTCTGATAACTGAAAGACACAGTGGACTCACCATGTGCTTTTCTTCATAGATCCTCAGAAAATAGGTAAAAGGATGTCAAGTGATATTTTATAATATTTATTTGGCATTTTTTAATTTGTTATTTAATTGATATATTCCATAGTCATATATAGATTATTGCAGTTATAATGTGTTTTTTACTTCAAAATTTGTCCCTCACCCTTTACACATAACTGTGAGGATGAGCTCTTCTGTCGTGCTTGGAATTCTATATGATTGATTTAAAAACCAATATTGCTAAATTGACAACTCAGGAAGGTTTAATTGTTAAAATAACTTATTGTTTTATTTTAAAATTGTAACCCTAACATGTTTTTCAAGTGTAATATATCTGTAAACGCAAAAATGGACGTTTCTGTAGAATGACCCATTTACTGTTATTATAATTTGATTATCTAAAAGGGAGAAAAAACTGGAAATACTAATACGAGATACATAGACCATAATTTCACAACTTTCTAGCTTGTGTCAAGGCAAGATTTCACACAGAAGCAGCCAAATAGGTCCAAGTATTAAGTGAGAATCCACAGATGCTGGTGCGTTTGTGCTCAGTGAACTGTCTATTCCTGCATATCACCGTCTGCAGCTCTGCCCGGTTTAACTGTGTTTTTGTGTGTGCAGAATGGAAGCCCCCCGTTACAGACGTGTCAGTCCGGCGAATGGGGACCCTCAGCGGCTCATCATCACAGAGGAGGTGGGTTTAGCTCTTCACACCCCACACTGATAATCGGCAGCCTAAATTAAATGTAATTTAATGTGAATGTAAATTAAGTGTTAAGATCTTACTGTTTTTTTTTTCGCATTTTGACAAGTTTTAAACTTTTCTTTTTGATTTGATTTGATTTTTTTTATCTATTACTATCTATTATTATTTTTCATCTATCTAATATATATATATATATATATATATATATATATATATATATATATAATACAATTACTGTTTACTGTTTTGTTAAAAATCAGTGTCCCCATGTGACCAAACGACTAGATTTAATAGGATAAATTAAGAGGTACAAACGCACTTTTTTAGCCAAATGGTTGGGCCATTAAAAAAAAATCTTCAGATTTGTGGTCATTTCACATTTCAGATATGGACAATATTAGTTCAGTTTGTGCTGTAACAGTAATTTGATTCATCTGTACATTGTGCATCAGACTATATCGTAGAGTAGAATCAGTATAGTCCACATACAGCACCACTGACTGAAGACAAACATACATAAAAATTAGCTACGTTTAGGTGAAATACTGCTTTAAATTACTTATTAATTTTTACCAGTTTTC
This sequence comes from Colossoma macropomum, assembly GCF_904425465.1. NCBI lineage: Eukaryota > Metazoa > Chordata > Actinopteri > Characiformes > Serrasalmidae > Colossoma > Colossoma macropomum. The sequence continues at coordinate 1,466,267 of NW_023494786.1, read as the reverse complement.
ACATTTTCCAGGATTATTAGCCTCTTTAGTGTGATTTACTTTGTTATTAAGTTTCATGGTGGACAATTTTCTTTGCCAAACAATAAAAACAGTTGTTCGCAATAAAAATCAGCTCCATTTTTAACTCCAGAGCTCTGACCTGTCCGAATCAGGTTTATACCACTTTCATATTTGCTGCTGGGTCAGACACACATCGTAAAACATAGCCATGAAGCCATAATAGTAATAATAACAACAACAAATTGTGTGAATTACTATCTGTGAGGTTGTGATGAATATGAAGTGTCTCTCTGTGTCCAGACGGCGGGCGTGAGACCCCACGCTGTGGCCGCAGTCTTACGCAACATCACCTTCACGCCGGAGCGCTACGAGAGCTTCATCGAGCTGCAGGAGAAGCTCCATCAGAACGTCTGCAGGTAAATATATACAGCTGTATCAGCATCTGGAGTACAGACAAACGTTTCAGCTGAAAATTGGGCAAAAATGCTCTTTCAGAAGCATAGAAATGCTGCAAAATGTAGCTGTTTTTAAATGTTTAAAGATCAAAAGAACTCACACAACCTTCCCGTGGAAATGGAAATTTAAATATAGGGATTTAAAACAACGCTTTTATTAATTAATGAATTATTAAATATACATCACTACCACTGCTTACAAGTAAAATGATAACTAATGACCTGTAGAAGCATTTTAACCCATAAAAGTCCCTTTTTAACATTTTTAAATGATTTTTTCTTTAAAAGCATAAATTGCAAGCAAAGCAATATAAATTAAGTAATAATAATAGCCTAATAACAACTTTTAGATTAATAAACTTTAATCTAAAAATGTTCTTTGCATTGTATGGAATCTGGAAATACATGAATGATTTGTTTAATTGTTGGTTTTGTTTTCGTCCGTCTTCAGGAAAAGGACGCTGGTTGCCATAGGAACCCACGACCTGGACACCGTCTCGGGGCCGTTCACCTACACGGCCAAAGCGCCCGACGACATCCGCTTCAGACCCCTCAATCAGAGCCAGGAGTACACGGCCACTCAGCTCATGAGCCTCTACAAGGTGAGCCCTGATTGGCTGTCACTGTGGGGGAAGGGAGAGCTTTCATTGGCTGCTCACCGTCAGGTGCATCATGATCGGTCAGCGATTTTATGACCGTTGTATCACATGGTTTGTCCACACTGTTGTGATTATGTGACTTTTCACAGCATATTTACTATCAAGAACCTACAGGAAGAAAACGTAGTCCGGTAATCATTAAAGCGATAGTTTGTTCATCAGCCGAGATGTAACTGGAGTTAATGTAGCTAACAAGTAATGGAGGCTTATACCCCACCAATTAGCATGGTGCTAATTACAGGCCTAAATCCTCTCACTTGATATTTGAACTCAACAGCAAAACAAATTCACCCCTCCCTTCAGCACTCCTTCAGAAGCTCCGCCCCCCAATTTCATGGACACGCCTTGCCAGGTGACACTTTTTCAGATCTTCTTGGCCATAAAACCCTTCGCAAACATACAGACAGATACCGTGACATATCGTTAGATTGAACAGCCACACAGCGAGTAATGTAGCTACCGTTAGCTTGGCTATGGGTTCGCAAACTGTCACTACAGTTTCTGCTGAGAAGCTAAACAGCTGCTCTAACAAACATTAGCAAAGAGGACAAAACAATACTGACCTGTTGGTTCTGTGCAAAAATTAGTTAATGTTACCCCCCTGTCCAGCAGGAGCGACCTCCTCATCCCTTTTCATGCATTTCAACTCTCAGTGAAACTTAAGGCAGCTTCTTTTTCGCCTGCTTCTTGTTTGAATTCTCCCGTTCCACTTTAAAAGGTGCAGCAGTTAAGACTACATTCAGGCGCCTCAGCTTCTTGTTTGAACTTCCCGTTCCACTTTAAAAGATGCTTGTACTGATAGATGTTTTGTAATTGATGTGCTGGTTAAAGACGTTGATTCCTCTAAACCGTCACTGCTGTGGCACAAACACTGCAGCTGGTTTCTACTGACAAACCTGAGAGAACAAAACTGTTGAACTCGAATGGACAGAGCATTAATGGTTCAGACTTAATGGCCTTTGTCTGTTTGTCCAGACGGACAGTCACCTGAGGCATTACCTGCACATCATTGAGGACGAGCCGCTCTACCCCGTCATCTACGACAGCAACGGCATCGTCCTGTCCATGCCCCCCATCATCAACGGTGACTGTTCATCTAAATCTCTGTCTATATATATTCTGGAAAATGCTTGTATTTACACCGATCAGGCATAACGTTCTGACCACCTCCTTGTTTCTACACTCATTGTCCATCTTATCAGCTCCACTTACTATATAGGTGCACTTTGTAGTTCTACAGTTACAGACTGTAGTCCATCTGTTTCTCTGCATACTTTGTTAGCCCCCTTTTACCCTGTTCTTCAGTGGTCAGGACCCCCATGGACCCTCACAGAGCAGGTACTATTTGGGTGGTGGATCACTCTCAGCACTGCAGTAACACTGACGTGGTGGTGGTGGTGTGTTAGTGTGTGTTGCGCTGGTGCGAGTGGATCAGACACGGCAGTGCTGCTGGAGTTTTTGATCCGCCACCCAAATAGTACCTGCTCTGTGAGGGTCCATGGGGGTCCTGTCCACTGAAGAACAGGGTAAAAGGGGGCTAACAAAGTATGCAGAGAAACAGATGGACTACAGTCTGTAACTGTAGAACTACAAAGTGCACCTATACAGTAAGTGGAGCTGATAAAATGGACAATGAGCGTAGAAACAAGGAGGTGGTCATAA
>NW_023494786.1:1405991-1460991 GCF_904425465.1 Colossoma macropomum | reverse complement strand
TCGCTCTGATGTCATCCACGCCTGTGATATCATGGAGGACGCTGCCATGGCGTACGGCTTCAACAACATCACCATGACGACGCCCCGCACCTACACTGTAGCCAATCAGGTTAGAGAGCCGATACAGTGTGTTGTGATGGAACAAATCATCTGTAACTGATCTGTTACGTCGCAGTGTGTTACAGTGAAATACAGCGTGTTACAGTACAGTGTGATGCGGTACGTTCTGTGTGTCTGGGTTCTGTTGTGTCTGACTGTGTTTGTCTCTGCGCAGCTTCCTCTGAATAAGCTGACGGAGTTGTTGAGGATGGACCTGGCAGCAGCAGGATTTACTGAAGCTCTCACCTTCGCTCTGGTACAGAAAACACATCTACACTGAGCCTCTACACACTGCATTACAGCTCCTCAGCCTCTAAAAAAAAAAATATATATATATATATATATATATATAATACACACATACACCAGTCAGGCAGACTGTAGTCCATCTGTTTCTCTGCATGCTTTGTTAGCCCCCTTTTGCCCTGTTCTTCAGTGGTCAGGACCCCCATGGACCCTCACAGAGCAGGTACTATTTGGGTGGTGGGTCATTCTCAGCACTGCAGTAACACTGATGTGGTGGTGGTGTGTTAGTGTGTGTTGTGCTGGTCTGAGTGGATCAGACACAGCAGTGCTGCTGGAGTTTTTAAGCACCTCAGTGTCGCTGCTGGACTGAGAATAGTCCACCAACTAAAAGTATCCAGCCAACAGCGTCCTGTGGGCAGCGTCCTGTGACCACTGAAGAAGGACTAGAGGATGACCAACACAAACTGTGCAGCAGCAGATGAGCTATCATCTCCGACTTTACAACTACAAGTTGGACTGACAAGGTAGGAGTGTCTAATAGAGTGGACAGTGAGTGGACACAGTGTTTAAAAACTCCAGCAGCACTGCTGTGTCTGATCCACTCATACCAGCACAACACACACTAACACACCACCACCACGTCAGTGTTACTGCAGTGCTGAGAATGACCCACCACCCAAATAGTACCTGCTCTGTGTCCCTGTGTGTGTGTGTGTGTGTGTGTGTGTGTGTGTGTGTGTGTGTCAAATACAGTCATAGTTACATAATATATGTAAATGAGTAAATACTGCACAAACGCTTATTTTGTAAAAATGAGGAAAACTCTTATTTTTGTGATATGAGCCCTAAAGAACTTGAAGTTTACCAACGATTAATGTGTCTGCAAACATTTTGGGTTTATTTATATTTATTTATCTTTCTCTTTCTTTCCCTCTGTCTTTCTCTCTTCAGTGCTCTCAGGAGGATATAGCTGATAAACTGGGAAAGAACATCTCAGAGACGAGAGCCGTGCACATCTCCAACCCCAAAACTGCAGAATTCCAGGTTCGTTTGAAAAACAAAAAAAAAGAAGAAAAAAAAACATACACTTACTTACACATAGCTTTTATATGTAGTTTAGCATGTATGATTTAAATCCACCAGAGGGAGCCCTCTTACACTCTTTTTAAAAATAAAATTCAATCTTTTCATTATCAGGCTGTGACGTTTTAGACAGATTCAACTGGATTGACCAGAATTTAAGCAGCAGAAAATGCTGTTTGTGAATTCTTGTATTTTTTAGTTGGTTTGGTGTAAAATAAAGAATGTCTTGATAAAACTTCAATTAGTGGTATTTTAGAGGTTTAATTAAAGTGCTTTATGTTGTACGGTATAGGTCATATATTCAGAAGCGTGATATTGTATATCTGTGTATAATAGATTAGTATTTTATGAATAGGTGTTGCATATTCACTGTTGTTTTATGTCTAGGTGATGGATTTCCTCTGATGTTTTGTATCTAGGTGATGTGTATTCACTCTGGTGTTTTATATCTAGGTGACATTCACTCTGGTGTTTTATATCTAGGTGATGTGTATTTGCTCTGGTGTTTTATATCTAGGTGACATTCACTCTGGTGTTTTATATCTAGGTGATGTGTATTTGCTCTGGTGTTTTATATCTAGGTGATGTGTATTTGCTCTGGTGTTTTATATCTAGGTGACGTATATTCACTCTGGTGTTTTATATCTAGGTGATGTGTATTTGCTCTGGTGTTTTATATCTAGGTGACATATATTCACCCTGGTGTTTTATATCTAGGTGACGTATTTTCACTCTGGTGTTTTATATCTAAGTGACGTATATTCGCTCTGGGGTTTTATATCTAGGTGACGTGTATTCGCTCTGGGGTTTTATATCTAGGTGACGTGTATTCGCTCTGGTGTTTTATATCTAAGTGACGTGTATTCACTGGTGTTTTATATCTAAGTGATGTATATTCACCCTGGTGTTTTATATCTAAGTGACATATATTCACTCTGGTGTTTTATATCTAGGTGATGTGTATTTGCTCTGGTGTTTTATATCTAAGTGACGTATATTCGCCCTGGTGTTTTATATCTAGGTGACGTATATTCACTCTGGTGTTTTATATCTAGGTGATGTGTATTTGCTCTGGTGTTCTATATCTAGGTGATGTGTATTTGCTCTGGTGTTTTATATCTAGGTGATGTGTATTTGCTCTGGTGTTTTATATCTAGGTGATGTGTATTTGCTCTGGGGTTTAATATCTAGGTGACGTATATTCACTCTGGTGTTTTATATCTAGGTGATGTGTATTTGCTCTGGTGTTCTATATCTAGGTGATGTGTATTTGCTCTGGTGTTTTATATCTAGGTGATGTGTATTTGCTCTGGTGTTCTATATCTGGGTGATGTATTTGCTCTGGTGTTCTATATCTAGGTGACGTATATTCGCTCTGGTGTTTTATATCTAGGTGATGTGTATTTGCTCTGGTGTTTTATATCTAGGTGACGTGTATTCGCTCTGGGGTTTTATATCTAGGTGACGTGTATTCACTCTGGTGTTTTATATCTAGGTGATGTGTATTTGCTCTGGTGTTTTATATCTAGGTGACGTATATTCACCCTGGTGTTTTATATCTAAGTGACATATATTCACTCTGGTGTTTTATATCTAGGTGATGTGTATTTGCTCTGGTGTTTTATATCTAGGTGACGTATATTCACTCTGGTGTTTTATGTCTAGGTGATGTGTATTTGCTCTGGTGTTTTATATCTAAGTGACGTATATTCACCCTGGTGTTTTATATCTAGGTGACGTATATTCACTCTGGTGTTTTATATCTAGGTGATGTGTATTTGCTCTGGTGTTCTATATCTGGGTGATGTATTTGCTCTGGTGTTCTATATCTAGGTGACGTATATTCACTCTGGTGTTTTATATCTAGGTGACGTGTATTTGCTGTGGTGTTTTATATCTAGGTGACGTATATTCACTCTGGTGTTTTATATCTAAGTGATGTGTATTTGCTCTGGTGTTTTATATCTAGGTGACGTATATTCACTCTGGTGTTTTATATCTAGGTGATGTGTATTTGCTCTGGTGTTTTATATCTAGGTGACGTGTATTTGCTCTGGTGTTTTATATCTAGGTGATGTGTATTTGCTCTGGTGTTCTATATCTGGGTGATGTGTATTTGCTCTGGTGTTTTATATCTAGGTGACGTATATTCACTCTGGTGTTTTATATCTAAGTGATGTGTATTTGCTCTGGTGTTTTATATCTAGGTGATGTGTATTTGCTCTGGTGTTTTATATCTAGGTGACGTATATTCACTCTGGTGTTTTATATCTAAGTGATGTGTATTTGCTCTGGTGTTTTATATCTAGGTGACGTATATTCACTCTGGTGTTTTATATCTAGGTGATGTGTATTTGCTCTGGTGTTTTATATCTAGGTGACGTGTATTTGCTCTGGTGTTTTATATCTAGGTGATGTGTATTTGCTCTGGTGTTCTATATCTGGGTGATGTATTTGCTCTGGTGTTTCGTGTGTAGGTGGCGCGGACCACTCTGTTACCGGGGCTCCTGAAGACTGTGGCTGCTAACAGGAAGATGCCCCTCCCCCTCAAACTGTTTGAAATCTCTGACGTGGTCCTGAAGGACGAAACCACTGGTCAGTGTGGACAGTCGTACACTGTTCGTTTAACTGTGGCATTTAGACGTAAACATGCCGTTACAGGCCTGGTTCAGGATTGACTGACCTGATTTACAACCCCATTTCATTAATTGATTAAACCACCTTTAACTCATGGAAGGATTGATTATTGATTTATCGGTGCATCTTTTATTCCACTTGTGAGGCCATTAAATTGTTGGTGTGTTTGTCTCAGATGTAGGTGCTCGGAATAACAGGCGTTTGTGTGCCGTCTACTACAACAAGACTCCGGGCTTTGAGGTCATCCATGGCCTTCTGGACCGGGTCATGCAGCTGCTGGAGGTCAGACCGGGCCGTAAACATGGCTACTACATCCAGGCCGCAGAGGGTGAGTGATAATAAAGGCCATAAATGGCCTTATAAACTCTGCCTGTATGTAGGAGGGTGTAAGAGTTCACAGTGGCACAAGGTCACATTTCACTTCTGTATTTTGTGGCGCTGGTTAATGTTTAACAGCGTTTTGTGGGAAGTTATGAAGATCAATAGAGCTGAATTAGTCCAGTTATTCTGCTCATCTGGTTTCACGTCTTAAAGTCGGAGTTGGTTGGAAAAGCAGATTTACTCAGTTCTCCACTTTTCCTAGATGTAGCTGATCAGCCGAGACGGGTTTGGTCTCCACATTTCGCCTCTTTAGTTCTTTAGAACTGGAGCTACAAGGGTTTATGTTGATGACAGACACTAGAAGTCAATAGTCACCCAAATCTTTCCTGTGAATACAGCCTCAGAACTTCTCTCAGCAGCTCAAACCGCACCCAGGTCTTCAGTAAGGAGGTTCAGACTCATAGATGTGGTTTAGGACACTGAATGATATATAGGCCCAATCCCATTTCACCCCTCGCCCTACCACTTAGCCCTACCCCTCTGTTTTGTGTGCTCACATCTAGGGGTAGGGTGTCCTGATTCTTGTTGAGATAGAGGGGTAGGTGAAGTGTTGGGGCTACATGACTCTCCAAACGGAGGTTTTTCAGAGACTCCAAACAGAGAGATATGAGGAAAAAAGAAAAACCAGCCAGACGGAGAACAAGAGACCAAAGAAACCCACAAATGTCAGAATTTTCTCTGTTAAAAACTACGATAATCACTGTATGATCTTAGTTTAATGTCGTTTCAGTGTATTATGGTCGTTTTCTTCATAACAAGCATAAAAAAATTGCTAATAGCATGCTAATGTCTCGGTAGCTGTCTAGCTAACTTTCCCGTTCCACCTTAAATAGTCCAGCAGTTCTGATGCCTGCTAGAATGTAACTGCTGCACCATTTAAGGTGGAACGGGAAAATCTGAATAAGAATCTGGTGAGTATCTGACTTCAGCTTCATATCACTGAAGAATTAGGGGTGGGCGATAATAAATAATTGCCCCCCTCTTTGAAGTCATATGATGCCCTAAATGTAACTAAAGCCCAGCAGTGAGGAGCTGAACTTTACCCTCCTCTGCTGTCACTGCAGACTGGCAGGGTCGCCTACAGAGCAGCGCTGGTAGCTGTTAATGAAGTGATGCTCTTTTTATTCGAGGGTCCCATTTCAGAGGGAAGATTTCAACCACTACCCTGTAACTCAGTTCTAAGGGGCAACACACGGAAACAAGGGGTAGGGGCAAAAATAAGAAATGGGAATGGGCCTAACTGTGAGCTATAAAAGAATTTTATTTACTGTCCAAACCACCAGTGAACCTACACGAGTCTTCTGAGTTTATATGGAATGTTGATGATGGAAAATAGTGAAGAATTTCTTTGGGGACTATTTTGTCTCACAGCGCCCTGCATTTTATGTATCCCTCCACCATGAATGGATTCGAAGGCCAAAACCTTCTCAGAACTATCATTAAACCTTGTCTCAGTCATCAGGCAGCGTATTTATAACCATTTCATGTAGTAACTTTCTGTGAGGGAGCTTTTAGAGGTGGACGTGTGGTTCCTATCACCACCACTGTGGACAGTTCTGACTCGGTAAGTTTATCTAGAACAGAACGTTTCACACCAAACCGACTCTGAACCACTCTGTTTACTTCTTAACCACTTAATTGTACTGAAAGTTTGTGAAACCAGTGGGATTCTTCTTGAATGAACACCTGGGGGAAAAAAAAAAAGCCCATCCATAGCTTGAATACTTAAATGAGATTCTCTCTCTCTCTCTCTCTCTCTCTCTCACTCTCTCTCTCTCTCTCTCTCTCTCTCTCTCTCTCTCAGACTCCACCTTCTTCCCCGGCCGCTGTGCCGAAATCTTCTCTCACGGTAAAAGCGTCGGACGCCTCGGAGTCCTTCACCCCGACGTCATCAGCGGCTTCGAGCTCACCATGCCCTGCTCCGCCCTCGAAATCAACATCGAACCCTTCCTGTGATGTCACAGTTTAAGCCACACCCACACTAGCAGCATCGTGCGCTAGCCCATAGATCTTCAAATATGCTTGTGGATCCAGGTTCCAGTCCTGGTTTTTGTATTCACTGAACTGTTGATGAGCTCATGACTCTGAAATGGTAGAGCGAGCATCACACTCAACACTCTCTCTACCAGTTCAGATGGCAAATTTTGAAAAACTGTGCTCTGATTGGCCGCCTGCCGTACAAGTGAATACAAAATCCTGGACCGGAATCTGGATTCAGTCTCCGGATTTGAAGACTTCCACACTGGCCAGACTTGTTAACAGTTGGCTGCTGTTGTTTACACCCACTGTAGCCCCACCCACATGTGGAGGAGGTGGGCGGAGCTCCATTCTTTCCATGTCAGATTTAAATCAGCAAAAATCAGGTCAATATTTTAATGGAAGAGTCTTGTTGAATGGACGTTCATATTTAATCACTCATAAGCAGTAGGTTAATGTGTCTGTACTTCATATGCCTGCATATTACATCTGACGTTAAAATAAAAATGGACAAAAACATCAATCAGATCATTTTTTTCGATCATTGAGGTACGAGATACTTTCTGTCCAATCCTGATCTCCCAAGATTAGTCATGAGGTGTCCAGAGTTCAAATTATGGCCACCGTTTTGGCCCAGTTTCTCCACATTCCAGTAAAAACATCTGAATGACGTTGTGTGTGTGTGGGTGAGTGTAGAGGTAAGTGTATGTATTCTAGCCTATAAAGCTCTATAACAGACAGGATTAGTCGTCCGTGGGGAGCTGGGTGATATAATTTTACCACGTCATCTGTGATGTTTATGAGCAACTCACCCAGGATAAGAAGTGTCTGTGTAAATGAGTGATGGTGGGAGCGGCTACTCGGTTAACGCTCTGCCTTCAGTCCAGAAAAAGGCCGTAAATTTGGCCGTAATTATGTTTACCCTCATCTTTAACATCTGTGTCATTTAACGCACTGAATGCCTCCATGTTTAAGAAAAATACGTAAAAAACAGTGTGATGACATTTCACAAGGGATTAATATAACCTGGGAATATTTCTATGGTTCATGTTATAGTACAGGATTAATATAATCTGGGATTATATCTACACTTCGTTTTATAGTACAGGATTAATGTAATCTGGGATTATTTCTTTGGTGCATTTTATAGTACAGGATTAATATAATATTGGATTATTTCTACAGTTTGTTTTATAGTATAGGATTAATATAATCTGGCGTTATTTCTACAGTTTGTTTTTATAGTACAGGATTAATGTAATCTGGGATTATTTCTTTGGTGCATTTTATGGCACATAATATTAAATGGGATTATTTCTAGTTTGTTTCATAGTACAGGATTAATATAATCCAGGGTTATTTCTATATATTTTTTTTAGTACAGGATTATTAGAACCTGGCGTTATTTCTACATCTTGTTTTATTGTACAGGATTAATATAATCTGGGGTTATTTCTACAGTTTTATACCACAAGATTAATATAACCTGGGATTATTTCTATGGTTCATTTTAAAGTACAGGATTAATTATACCTGGGATTATTTTTGTGGTTCATTTTATAGCACATGATTAATATAATCTCAGATTATTTCTACATTTTGTTTCACAGTACAGGATTAGTTTAATCCGGGGTTATTTCTACAGTTTTATAACACAAGATTAATATAACCTGGGATTATTTCTATGGTTCATTTTATAGCACATGGTTAAAATAATCTGGTGTTATTTCTACAGTTTGTTTTATAGCACAGGTATAACCTGGGATTATTCCTATGGTTCATTTTATAGCCCACATTAAAAATAATCTGGGGTTATTTCTGCAGGTCATTTTTATAGTATGAGAGTAATATAATCTGTGATTATTTCTATGCCTTGTTTTATTGCATGAGATCAATGTGACCTGTGGTCATTTGTATGGCTCATTTTATAGCCCAGGATTTCTGACTCAGACACAGGACAGTAACAGGGACGCTGTGTTGCTGAAAGGGTGGGTGTTGTAGCGGTCAGTAGTCCAGAAGGCCGTGCGAGGCGGGTGAGGCTGAGTAAACGTCTAACTGGGTCTTCAGATGATCAGGAGTCATCAGCCTTACAGACTCTGTTCCTCCAGTGTGGGTGTGTCTGTGAACACTGATGAGTCATAAATGCATTTACAGCTGTAAAGGCAGAACCTTAACAACACAACAGCCATAAAACCAGGACAAACAGCCGAGAAAGAGAGAGAGAGAGAGAGAGAGAGATCTTCTGCAGCTCATGTTCCTCGTTTATTCATTCCTGTTACAGCAACAGAATCATAAACTCACACGGTTTTTCTGTTTGTTTAAAAATGTCATAAACCTGCTTTTAAAAACGTTCACATTTGGTCTGGAATAAATAGCACGTTTCGAAAAACGTTGCAGTTGAAAAACATCTAAACAGAGCAGCTTTAACCAGCAGATAATTGAAGGGGAATTCCACCAGTTTTTCCAAATTTCTGCATAATTAAATGGTTAATATGTAAACAGAGTGGTTCAGAGTGGTTTGGTATGAAACGCTCCGTTCTAGATAAACTTACCGAGTCAGAACTGTTCACGGTGGTGCTGATAGGAACCAGACATCCCCCTCTAAAAGCTCCCTCACAGAAAGTTACTACAGTAAATGGTTATGAATTCACTGCCTGATGACTGAGACACTGTTTTATGATAGTTTAGAGAACTTGAACTCCATTCATGGTGGAGGGATACATAATATGCAGGGCGCTGTGAGGCAAAATAGTCCCCAAAGAAAACTTATTGTTCCAGATTTTCCACTATTTTCCATCATCAACATTCCATATAAACTCAGAAGACTCGTGTAGGTTCACTGGTGGTTCTGGATAGTAAATAAAATGTCTATATTTGTGTTGTAGTCATGGTGACCCCTGGTTCCTATCACCACCACTGTAAAGACATCTGAACCATTTCACACCAAACCACTCTGAATCTCTCTGTTTACACCTCACACACTGAATTATGCAGAAATTTGGGGAAATTGGTGTAATTTCTCTTTAAAATCGGTCAGTTTTAGCCAGCTAGTGTTGGTCAGAGAGTAAATACAGCTTTAAGGTGTTAGTCTGGCAAAAAATCTATAGTTTCACCCTTTTACCTCAAATGTAGCTGCTTCTTTAGTTTTAGCACTGGGGCTGTGAGGCTAATGTAGCTAACAAGTAATGGAAGCTTATGTACAGTACGTTAATTAGCATGGTGCTAACTGCATCCCTAAATGATCACACACTCACTTCAAACATAAAAATGGACAAAAATACACAAAAACATGAGGTTTCTAGATGCTGCTACTGGTTTTAGCTTTATGCTAACATACTTTAGTCCATGTTTATAGATGACAGTGAATCATACAGAGTCAGAAGCCACATAATCAAGTTTTTTAGAGATTAATAAACACCTCCACACACTTTGAGGTGCGTCTATGATGATACAGGCTTGCCAATTGGTGGGATATAAGCTTCCATTACTAGTTAGCTACATTAGCCTCGTAGCTCCTGTGCTAATAGTAAAGAAGCAAACTTAAGACTCCAGATGTCCTGGCTGATCAATTATATTTGGGGTAAAAAGACGGGTTGTACAGGATACTTAAAGAGCTATAAAATATCTTTTAGGTGCATCAAAAAACCTTCCCATATAATGGGGTTGCTGGAGGAACCCTTGACAGTCTACAAGCTCTTCTAGGAACCTGTAACTACCTCACTGTGTCCATCAAACACCATGCTTTGGCTCTGGTTTCCTGGAGGAACTCTGTTCTTTTGAGCAAGCCCTCAAGCACCTTTGGTGGTTCCTAGAAGAATGTACAGGCCTAAAAGGGGTTATTTTAAGAACCCTAGACTCTTTGGGGTTCCTCAAAGGCCTCTTGTATTCTAGGAGGTTCCTTGAGTAACCAAAAGGTTTGGGGTTATTTTAGGAACCCTAGACTTTTTGAGGTTCCTCAAAGGCCTCTCATAGTCTAGCTGGTTCCTTGAGTAGCCAAAAGGTTTAAGGTCATTTTAGAACCCTAGACTCTTTGGGGTTCCTCAAAGGTCTCTTGTATACTAACAGGCCCCTCGAGTAACCAAAAGGTTTGGGGTTATTTTAAGAATCCTACACTTCTTTGGGGGTTCCTTAAAGGCCTCTTGTGTTCTAGCAGGTTCATTGAGTAACCAAAAGATTTGGGGTTATTTTAAGTACCCTAGACCTTTTGGGGTTCTCAAAGGCCTCTTACTTTCTAGCCGATTTCCGTCTCCTTCATTTTCAGTTGTAATGTTGTGCTAATTGGCCTCAAACCCCAAAATAAATGAAGCAGCCCCAAAGAGTTTTCAGACCATGCTGGATAAAGATATATTGTAAATTATGTGAAGCTACTCAGGGAATCGACCTGTTTAGATGGGTTCCTAGAGGCTCCTTAAAGGGTTCCGCCAATGTGACAAGCTAAGGAACCCCAAAATGTGCCTTGAGTATCTTTCATTTTTACTGTGTATTATATATTTTATAATCTACCCTGAGATATTGTTGTTTCATCTACCAAAAACAGACCATTTTCCAATCTCTCATAATCCATTAGAACCTAACAGGCTTAGAACAGAGTTTGGAGTTTGCGTTCTCTTCAGGTCAACGCAGCAGAATTACTGTCCGTGGTTATTGTAGCGTAGCTGCTACAGGTGCAGCAGATGGAGATTAGCTTGAAAAAATGTTGCCATTTTCCTTTAATACTACGGATGGTGGTCATAGCAGCCCCAACAGTGCAAATGCCCGGCAGACCACCACACTGTTGACCAGCCCGATGGCCGAGTACGTGCTGAACTTGTAGGGAACCTCAATCTCTTTCCTTCTGCGGGCTTCAATATCAGTGACCGCGACGCCGTAGTTCCAGCAGAGCAGCCTCAAGCTGACCCAACGAACTGTCTGCCGGGTCAGCACCAGGATAGCCAAACCCACGGCGAACCGGGCCACGCCGAGGGCAAACGTCGCAAGAGTCAGAGGCCCCAGGCTCACTGGAAAAGGCCCCGCAGGTTCAAAGGTCAGGCCTAGCTGCTGGTTGGCCCAGTAACCCACGGAGCAGCCTGCAGCCGCGCCCATAATGATGGTGGTGTCCTCCCGTGTGGTGCTGTAATGGTCCAGTTCGGGGTATTTATAGCACAGGTAGAGGGGCAGTACCACCGCTACCACAGGGGACAGAGGACTGTTCAGCTGCAGGAAGTCCAGCGTCCTCCAGTGTGGGTGGGTCACTCCCAGGATGAGCGCTGATATTAGAATTCCACAGATCACATCCTGTGAGAGATCAGGAGTCAAAGTGACTGCTATTGTTTTTAGCTATGTTAATGTACTTTAGTCCATGTTTACATAGAGCCACAGTGTCAGAAACCACATAATCAGGAAGCTGCCTTCTTCAAAAGCTCTGGCCACCAGCTAATATGCTATTCACACGTTAATGTGACAGCCATGGTACAATAGAACCTTTAAGTGTAGGTATTGTGATATAAACTGAGTCAGTTCTACAGTTTCTCATTAGGCTGAATGAATAACCGACTCTAAATGTAGGTATTGTGATATAAACTGAGTCAGTTCTACAGTTTCTCATTAGGCTGAATGAATAACTGACTCTAAATGTAGGTATTGTGATATAAACTGAGTCTGTTCTACAGTTTCTCGTTAGGCTGAATGAATAACTGACTCTAAATGTAGGTATTGTGATATAAACTGAGTCTGTTCTAGTTTCTCATTAGGTTCAGCTGACACTCACAGGGCAAAGTGCAGACTAACTAACTGCTCTCATTCATTCATTCACTCTGACACTCCCTTTCTCTCTCTCTCTCTTTCTCTTTCTCTCTCTCTCTCTCTCTCTCGGGGAGATCTAGTACGATTGCTCCAGACACCTGGACTGAGCCGTGAAGAGCTCTGAATACCTGCCGCAGGTGTGATGTGAGCTGGATTAGAGCTAATCTGTTTTCTGACGTGGCTGTTTTTGAACTGTTTCTACTGGCTAGTTTGTTTCTACATGCTTAAAAAGATGGTTCTTCAAGGGTTCTTTAGTAAAGAACATGGTTCTATATAGAAACAAACACTCAAAGAACAGTTTGCATGCTTAAAGGGTTCTCTGTGGCGACAGATTGATGTAGAATGTGTTGTAGATGGTTCTATATAGCACCAAAAATGGTTGTGATATTGTTACAAGCGTGACATTATCACAATACAGGAACCCTTTTCAAAAAGGTTCTACATAGAACCATCCACAGCACATTGTCTATGCTGTCTGCATGCAAAAGAACCTTTCAGGCATGCAAAGGGTTCTGTGAGTGTTCATAGTTCCATGCAGAACCCTTGAAGAACCATAATGTTGAAGTCTGTAAAACCTTTTTCAAGACGTTTCTGTTTAGAACCATCTACAGCACTTTCTCCATCAATGTATAGAACCCTTTCACCATGCAAAGAATATTTTAATGATACATAGGTTCTTTGAGTGTTTGTGGTTCTATATAGAACCATTTTTATTTACTAAGGACCCCTTGAAGAACCACAATTTTAAGGTTGTAGAACCCTTTTCAAAAATGTTCTATATGGAACCATCTACAACACATTGTCCATCCATCTAAAGAACCCTTTCACCATGCAAAGACACTTTTAATGATGCATGGGTCCTTTGGCTGTTTGTGGTTCTATATAGAACCATTTTCTTCACCAAAGAACCCTTAAAAAACATTTTAATGGGGTGGTGTTCTTTCTACATAAAGTACACTCTTAAACAATATGGTTCTTCAAGGGTTCTTTAGTAAAGCCAATGGTCCTCTATAGAACCATGAACGATTTGCATAATTACATGGTTCTTTGCATGGTGAAATGGTTCTTCAGGTTGATGGAGAATGTGTTGTATATGGCTCTCTATGGCACTAAAAAGGGTTCTGCTATTGTTGTGAACAATCACAGAACCCATTTTAGTGCTATATAAAGCCATTTTCAAAAAGATTCTACATAGAACCACATAAAACACTCCATCAGTCTAAAGAACCATTTCACCATGCTGAAAACCTTTTAAACATGCAAATGGTTCACGGTTCTGTATAGAACCCTTTTCTTTATTGAAGAACCCCTGAAGAGCCAGATTTTTTAAGAGTGAAGTGAAAAGATTCCCTTTCCAGTTCATCCAAATGTGTTTGAACAAGTTCTCACCAGAGCGGAGTGCATCCCCGTGTAGAGCCGGCTGAGAGACACGAGGGCCGACAGAACCACGGCCAGAACCAAACCCAGCTCGAACGGGAACTGGAACATAGACAACCACAGAACGTTTTATACACATACATACATATCGCTGCTGTCGGAACAAAACCTTATATCTCAATTTTTGCCATTTTGCAATTTTGTACAGAATTTGAATTTTATGACGAACAGACCAATAGAAGTGACTCAGATCGAGTTCCATTAACTTCCATGCAAAGTTAGGAATGTTTTCCTTCTCCTGTAAAGTTAACAGTCAGCAGTTACCAAGTGCTAAAACTGAAAACCGGAGAACCAGGGCCTAAAAATGATCAGATGTTCTACCGTGGCTCAATCACAGGTCCCAAAATTTGCAGTTATGTTAAAAAAATACATATGACGTTAAAGTGACGTTACCGGCCCACTACGAACTACTGCCTCCTCAGAGTTCAGGCCTGTGGACCGCTACGGGGTGGTATCACTGGTGGTCCGCGTACCACAGGTTGAGAAGCCCTGACGTATGGCATGTTTCTGTACATTTTCAGAGCACAATTTCTATTTATTTTATTTATTTAACAAATTGGATAAAATATAAAATGTACCAAGTTTGCGCTGGCCTTATTTAATGTGTTATTAATTCAGTAAATAAACAGTAATTGTGGATTAAAATGTGCAGGAGTGTGGTTTCTGTAGAGGATCTGTTCACTTATTTACATTTACAAGATCAACAGAAACATGGAATTTGACTGTGGCATCCAAATTTTGCATACGACTGTAAATACCACAAACGTGCACTGAAAAGTACACAAAGGCCCGTGTGCTCATTACCTGCACTCTCTCCGTGGCGCTCAGCAGGAGGGTGAAGGATATGGCCGTGGCTGCCATGGCGTGCGTGGAGGGAAGGCCGTACTCCACGTCCACCCGCCACTCCAGCTTCACCACAGGGGGCGCCGTGGGGCGGGGCAGCTTCAGGACGTCCTTCATCACCTGCCCTATATACATCACCGCCTACAGACCCACAGACAGAGAGAGGACGTTCGGCTCACTGTAAAGTCTAAATTTAGGTTCAGGTTTGCATTGTTTTTATTCAGGTTCATGTTTATGAATAATGTGATAATCGATGCAGTTCATCTCACTGTGTATTGGAGTAAAAACCAGTTTTCTTTTTTTGATGACTGTATGTGCAGGTGTGTGTGTGTGTGTGTGTGTGTGTATGTGAGTGTGTGTGTGTGCGTGTGTGTGTGTGTGTGTGTGAGTGAGTGCGTATGTACATGTGTGTGAGTGTGTGTGTGTCTGTGTATGTGTGTGTGTGTGTGTGTGAGTGAGTGCGTATGTACATGTGTGTGTGAGTGTGTGTGTGTGTGTGTGTGTCTGTGTATGTGTGAGTGAGTGTGTATGTACATGTGTGTATGTGAGTGTGTGTGAGTGAGTGAGTGCGTGTATGTGTGTGTGTATGTCTGTGTGAGTGTGTGTGAGTCTGTGTGTGCGTGTGTGTGTGAGTCTGTGTGAGTGTGTGTGTGTGCATGTATGTGTGTGTGTGAGTGTGTGAGTGTGTGTGTGAGTGTGTGTGTCTGTGTATGTGTGAGTGAGTGCATATGTACGTGTGTATGTGAGTGTGTGTGTGCGTGTATGTGTATTTGTGTGTGTATGTCTGAGTGTGTGTGAGTCTGTGTGTGTGTGTGTGTGTGTGTGAGTCTGTGTGTGTGTGTGTCTGAGTCTGTGTGAGTCTGTGTGTGTGTGAGTCTGTGTGAGTGTGTGTGTGTGCGTGTATGTGCGTGTGTGTGTGTGTGAGTCTCTGTGTGTGTGTGTGAGTGTGTGTCTATGTCTATGTGTGTATGTGTGTGTGAGTCTGCATGTGAGTGTGTGTGTGTGTCTATGTGTGTGTGTGAGTTTGTGTGTGTATGTCTGTGTGTGAGTGTGTGTGTGTCTGTGTATGTGTGTGTGGGTGTGTGGGGTGTGTGTGTGTCTGTGTATGTGTGTGTGGTGTGTGTGTGGTGTGTGGTGTGTGTGTGTGTGGTGTGTGTATGTGTGAGTGTGACTGTGTGTGTGTGTGTGTGTGTGTGTGTGTGTGTGTGTGTGTGTGCGCGTGCCCCTCACAGCCCACATGTTGACGAGCCGTCGGCACAGGAAGGGATCCAGGTTCCAGTGGATGCAGGGCAGGAAGGAAATGTAAAAAATTTCATTTCCCAGCATCGCAGACACCACAAACAGGAAGTACAGAGGCCAGTTCTTCACTTCATACTTCACCTTCGAGAGATGAAGAGAAACACAGGGTTACAAAACACAGTAGAACAGAGTAACAGAACAACACAGAAATCTAGAGTAACACAGGGTTACAAACCACAGTAGAACACAGTAACAGAACAACACAGAAATCTAGAGTAACATGGTTACAAAACACAGTAGAACAGTGGAACAGAACAACACAGAGAAATCTAGAGTAACATGGTTACAAAACACAGTAGAACAGAGTAACAGAACAACACAGAGAAATCTAGAGTAACACAGGGTTACAAAACAGAGTAGAACAGAGTAACAGAACAACACAGAGAAATCTAGAGTAACACAGGGTTACAAAACAGAGTAGAACAGAGTAACAGAACAACACAGAGAAATCTAGAGTAACACGTTTACAAAACACAGTAGAACACTAACAGAACAACACAGAGAAATCTAGAGTAACACGGTTACAAAACACAGTAGAACAGAGTAACAGAACAACACAGAAATCTAGAGTAACACAGGGTTACAAAACACAGTAGAACACAGTAACAGAACAACACAGAAATCTAGAGTAACATGGTTACAAAACACAGTAGAACAGTGGAACAGAACAACACAGAGAAATCTAGAGTAACACAGGGTTACAAAACAGAGTAGAACAGAGTAACAGAACAACACAGAGAAATCTAGAGTAACACAGGGTTACAAAACAGAGTAACAGAACAACACAGAGAAATCTAGAGTAACACGGTTACAAAACACAGTAGAACAGAGTAACAAAACAACTCACAGAAATCTAGAGTAACACAGGGTTACAAAACACAGTAGAACTGTGGAACAGAACAACACAGAGAAATCTAGAGTAACACACAGCAACGTACAGTAACGCACAGGAACACAGTCACATAGAGTAGAACAAAGTAACGCACAGGAACACAGTCACATAGAGTAGAACAAAGTAACGCAGAGGAACACAGTCACATAGAGTAGAACAAAGTGACGCAGAGGAACACAGTCACGTAGAGTAGAACAAAGTGACGCAGAGGAACACAGTCATGTAGAGTAGAACAAAGTGACGCAGAGGAACACAGTCATGTAGAGTAGAACAAAGCAACGCAGAGGAACATTGTAATACAGTGACAATGATGCACAGTAACAGTGAAGTAACAGAATTATACTGGGTAACAGTATTTTAGAGTAACAGAGTAATGTAAAATAACAGTAATGTAGAGGAACAGAGTAATGTAGAGTAACAGAGTAATGTAATGTAACATAACAGTAATGTAGAGTAATGTAAAATAACAGTAATGTAGAGTAACAATAATGTAGAGTAACAGTAATGTAATGTAAAATAACAGTAATGTAGAGTAACAATAATGTAGAGTAACAGAGTAATGTAGAGTAATGTAAAATAACAGTAATGTAGAGTAACAATAATGTAGAGTAACAGAGTAATGTAGAGTAATGTAAAATAACAGTAATGTAGAGTAACAATGTAGAGTAACAGAGTAATGTAGAGTAATTTAGAATAACAGTAATGTAGAGTAATTTAGAATAACAGTAATGTAGAGTAACAGAGTAATGTAGAGTAACAGAGTAATGTAGAGTAATTTAGAATAACAGTAATGTAGAGTAACAAAGTAAATCAGAGTAATACAGAATAATGGGACATGCAGTAATAATACCAGACAGTAATGTAAACTAACACAGGATAACAAACTAAAACAGAAAAACACTGAATTATCATAATAAAAGATTCAATGTTTCCCTTTGGACAGATCAGTTCTGGTCATAGGTGACATTCTTACAGGTGACCCCAGTCTTACAGGTAATTATATTACAGGTGACCTCTGTACGACAGGTATGACAGGTGACTTTAGTCATACAATTCACCTCTGTATTACAAGTGTATGATAGGTGACCTCAGTCATACAGGTGACCTCTATATTACGTGATCTCAAATATACAGGTGACCTCTGTATTACAGGTCACCTCAATCACACAGGTGACTTTTGTATTACAGATGACAATCATGTAGGTGACCTCTGTATTGCAGGTGACTTCAATCATTCAGGTGACCTCTTTATTACAGGTGACCTCTGTATTACAGGTGATCTCAATCATACAGGTGACTTTTATATCACAGGTGACCTCTGTATTATAGATTTCAGTCCTTCAGGTGAGCAGTGGTCAATATGTTGCAGGTGACCTAATTCTTACAGGTGAATGAGCTGTATTGATAAAAGAGTGCGCACGTGGCGTCTGTACCGTCTGCCCCAACCCGAAGAGCGGGAAAAGCCTGTCTGCAAGTGCCTCAAATCACGCGCGCGCCTGTGTATGTATGAGTTTTGTGCTCTAGTGTGTGTGTGCGTGGTGTGTGTGCGTGAGTGTGTGTGTGTGTGTGTGTGCGTCAGTGTGTGTGTGCGCGTGTGTGTGTGTGTGAGTGCGTGTGTATCCACTCACGCTGCGCTCGCGCTCTCCGCGCTCTTTGTGCTGACCCGCTGGTGTCCCGTTCCTGACCGGCTCTCGGTCTCTGTGACTCCTCGTGTCTCCGTTTCGCTCCTCTCGATCAGCGCGTGGCGCTGCCGGAAACAGCCCGCAGGCTCGTTGGAAGCGCGCGACCAGCTCAGAGCTGCTCAGAAGCAAGATCGCGCGCCTCACTGCCACCATCATCATCATTATTACCGTCGCCGCGCGCTGCTGCTGCTGCCGCCGCGCACCGACTTCTGAGCTTCCGTGTTCAGCTCTTGCCCTCACGCGCGCAGGTGGGGCGCAGGAGCGGCGCTGACGCATCTTATCGCAGACGGACAGGTAGAGCAACAGCAACCTGACAGGAGCTCACCTGAACGCACGTGCAACACCTGTACACACCTGTACAGCCAATCAGGACACCAGCAGGCTTGTTTGTTAGTTTACTGAACAAGTGATTGTTTATTATTTATTTTACTTTAATTTACAACGCAATTAAAGTGAGTCTTAATAACTTAATATTCTTCTTTAAAATGACTTTTGTATTTATTTATTTAACCAACCTATAGCACAAGTAAAGTGACTGATTATTTGTTTATTTATTTATTCATTTATTTATATTTATTAACTGTTTAACCAGCTTGTAGCACAAATAAAGTGATTATTTATTTAATTAATTTGTTTATTGTTCATTATTTAACCATCTTATAGAACAAGTGAAGTGATTATTAATTAATTAATTTATTATTTAACCAGCTTACAGCACGAGCAAAGTGATTATTAATTAATTAATTAATTTGTTTATTGTTAATTATTTAACCTGCTTATAGCACAAGTGATCAGTTATTAATTAATTAATTAATCCGTTTATTTATTCATTATTTAACTTGCTCATAGGACAAGTGATCATTTATTTATTTATTAATTATTTATCCATCTTATAGCACAAGTGATTATTTATTTATTTATTTTTATTCATTAATTATTTAACCAGCTTATAGCACAAGTAAAGTGATTATTTATTCATTCATTTATTTATTTATTTAATTATTTAACCACCTTATAGCACAAGTAAAGTGATTATTTATTTATTTTAAACATAACACAATTGAGTATTAATTAATAAGTTAATTACTTAATTAATCAACGAAACTACTACTATTCATTTATTTATTCATTACTTCATTTATTTATGTTTTTTAAGTCACAGTATGCACGGATATTTGATGACTCATTAATCACTGTAATTAAAATGATTTATTTAAAATAGAAATGATAGCACTACAAATCTGTATACTCATTTGTTTATTTATTTATTTGTTCATTCACTTCAACTTTCATATTTAATTTAATGATTTAATGGATTATTACGTTAATTATGAAAGAAATGTTTCATTTTTATTTATAAAATTAATAGATTATAACTTAATTATTAAATGCATTGATTTACCCTTATCACAGTAACTTCGGCCAGTCATTAATTCTGTTTACTCAATAAAATCATCAATAAAAACAAACACCGTTTATCAGACACTCATTACATTTAACGAGGTGCCTTTATTTATTTGTTTGTTTGTTTATTTGTTTGTTTGTTTATACCACCTACCGTGATCCATGTTTTATTAAGACACAAATACTGTGCTCTCTTTAAAACTCTAGTTCTTTAAGGGTTCTTTAGTGAAGGGAATGATTCTATTTAGAACCATGAGTTCTACATAGAACCATTTACATGCATTGGGGTTCTCTGCATGGTGAAATTGTTCTTCAGATTGATGGCGAGTGTGCTGTTCTATACAGAGCATTTATGAAAATGGTTCTATACAGCACCCAAAAGTTCTTCTATTGTAACAATGTCAAGCTTGTAACAGTAGAGAAGAACCCTTTTGGGTGCTGTTTGGAACCCTTTTCAGAAAGGTTCTGAACCATCTTTAGCACATTCATGCACATTCTCCATCAATGTGAGGAACCATCTCACCATGCAGGGAACCCTAATGCATGTAAATGGTTCTACGTAGAACTCATGGTTCTAAAGAGAACCATTCCCTTCACTAAAGAACCCTTGAGGAACCATCTTTTTAAGTGTGTAGAAAAAGCAGATGATGTAGGTTTATTAATGCTTATAAGCCCCTAAAGCGCCTCACAGGTCATTTGTGTACAATATATTCATAACATAGTGTCATTTATTTGTGTTCCTGTGTATGTGTGTGTGTGTGGGTTTGTGTGTGTGTGAGGTGTGTGTGTGAGAGTGTGTGTGTGTGTGTGTGTGAGAGTGTGTGTGTGTGGTGTGTGTGTGTGTGTGTGTGTATGTGTGTGAGAGTGTGACTGTGTGTGTGAGTGTGTGTGTGTGTGTATGTGTGTGAGAGTGTGACTGTGTGTGTGAGTGTGTGTGTGTTCAGCCCACTTCTAGAATCTCCGTGCGCGAACAGTGACGTAATGTGTGATGGTGGTGGAGACGGAGCGCGAGCGCCCCCTGCCGGTCTGGCTGGAGGAGGAGGGAGCGGCTCTGCACGAGACACGGAGGAGGGAGAGAGAGACAGACAGACAGACAGACAGACAGAGAGAGAGAGAGAGAGAGAGAGAGAGAGAGAGAGAGAGGACCGATTGTGTTTGTTTCCGTTCTTAACGGCTCGGATTTGTACCGAGAACATAAACAGGCTCTTCATCATCATCATCATCTTCATCGCCATCATCGCCGTCCTCCTCCCGCGTGACTCATCGTGATGTGAGCAGCAGCAGCAGCGCGAGGAGGAGGAGGAGGTGATGTGAGCGTGCGCCATGGCCGAGGCGGACGCAGCGGACAGCGGCTCTGAGCCCCCGGGCCTCGCGCCCCAGGCCCCTTCGGCGGCGGCGGTGGTCCTTCCTTCGCCGTCGCTCGCGCTCCCGTTCGAGGACTCGGAGTGTAAGATCTGCTACAACTACTTCGACCTGGACCGGCGCGCGCCCAAGCTGCTGGAGTGCCTGCACACGTTCTGCGCGGAGTGCCTGCACGCGCTGCACCTGCGCGAGGAGCGCCCGTGGCGCGTCACGTGCCCCGTGTGCCGCCACCGCACGCGCGTGCCGGACTGCCGCATCCGCGCGCTGCCCTGCAACACCAAGGCGGCCGCGCGCTTCCCGCTGTGCGCGCGCGCCGACCCACTGCCCCAGGACGCGCTGCCGCCGCACCCGCCCCCGCTGCACCCGGCGCTGGCGGCGCTGCGGCGCGGGGACGAGCTCAGCGCCAGCGCCAGCGCGGGGACGAGCACGAGCACGAGCGTGGGCGCGGGCGCCAGCACGCCCTCGTCGGCCACCACGCTCTCGCGAGACTCCGTGTCCGTCTCGGTCTCCGTCTCGCGGCCCGGCTGCAGGAGGCTCGCGCTCGCCGCTGGCTGCGCGTGCGTCGTCTTCTCTTTCCTCGCCATGCTCGTGCTGCTCTTCGTGGGGCTCGTGTTCGTGCACGGACACGGAGGAGGAGGAGGAGGAGGGTCGACGTCACCGACGACGTCATCATCCGCCGGCCCCGTGTGTTTGTCCGTCGCCAGCGTGCTCGCCATGGTCGCCGTGGTGGTCACGTGGCTCCTCTGCTGGCTGAAGTACAGGCCGGAGCGCGAGACTGGAGCAGGACGCGCCTCGGCCACGAGCACGGGGAGCAGGAGGAGCGCGTGAAGGAGAGAGAGGGAAAGAGAGAGAGAGCTTTACAGTGTTGGGGACTCGAACCTGCAGTTATTGGAACAGTTAATTTATTCTGTGTGTGTGTGTGTGTGTGTTTGGGGGGGTGTATGTGGTGAATACTGTGTGTGTGTGTGTGGTGCTGTTGGACTCACCATTACAGTGTTTGGGACTATGCTTAAAGGGGAACTCCACCGCATTTTCAAAATTCCTACTTAAATAAACGACCAAGATGTAAACAGAGCCGTTCAGAGTCGGTTTGGCGTGAAACGCTCTGTTCTAGATAAACTTACTGAGTCAGACCTGTTCACAGTGGTGGTGATAGGAACCAGACGTCCACCTCTAAAAGCTCCCTCACAGAAAGTTACTACAGTAAATGGTTATGAATTCACTGCCTGATGACTGAGACACTGTTTTATGATAGTTTAGAGAACTTAAACTCCATTCATGGTGGAGGGATACATGCAGGGGGCTGTGAGGCAAAATAGTCCCCAAAGAAAACTTATCATTTCAGATTTTCCACTATTTTCCATCATCAACATTCCACAGGTGGGCCGGTCCTGCTAAATCTGAAACCCGAACGCTCTCAAACACTAACGTTAACAGAGACGGACGCGGTTTCAGAGCTTTAGCCTGGTTTGTTTAAGGTTCTGTATGGCACCGCTATTGAAACAAGGTCAAGCTTGTACCACTAGAACCCTTTTTTGGTGCTATATGCTATCGTTCAAGCATGAAATGGTTAGGCATAGTTCTAAATAGAACCATTGCCTTTACTAAAGAACCCTTGAAGAACCAAGTGTGCAATGCTCGCTTTAGCGGATCTCTAGCTTTCATTTGTTGTTAGCATTATTAGCATGAATGGCCAGACTTTTAAGCTGATGTTATTCTGAAAAAAATGTCCGGTTCTTGAGAAAAAAGTTCTTAAATCGTTTATTAGGCTCACGACAGCCTCAAAGTAGCTTTGATTGAATGATAAATTAAGACTTTTTTAAAGGGAATATTCAGAAATCTGATAAACAGCCTCATAAAGCAAAGAAAATAAAGTTACGAGAGAGAGAGAGAGAGTATTCAAAATTTACATAGATTTTTTTTTCATAGACTTTTTAAATAAAAACAACCCCATAGTACGAACAAACCATGTGGGGCAGCAGACGTCTGGTTCCCATCACCACCACTGTAAAGAAATCCGAGTCGGTAAGCTTCTCTGCATTGAAGCCACTCTGACAGACTTTGTTTACGTCCCGACCGTTTAATGAACCCGACGTTTTGGAATACCGTCTGAATTCCCCTTTAAGAGCAGTGGTTTTCCTGGACGTGTGCACAGTTAAATCCCTACTGCTGAACCTTTTGCAGTGTTTTCGGACTCACCGTCAATGTGTACTTCCACGTGCGCCTCCTGCACTGTGCGAAACATCTGTAGGCTGTTTGGTATTTTTCTGAGACTGTAACTGTTTCCTGAAGCCGCTGAGTGGTGGGCGGAGCGATAGCTTTACTCTGACGTCACTTCCTGTGCCCCCCCACCCCCATCAGCGCTATGCAGAACCGCGGCGCTAACGAGCCGCTTCACCGCCGACAATCTACGCACAGCCGTCCGTGCTTTTCGTGCTGTTCCGTGTAAAGCGTTAATCATATAGGCACAGATATACATATATTTATATAAGCCAGTGGTCTCCAAAACTGCCCCCCCCCCCACAAAATGTGGAATTTAGCTCCTAAAGCTAAAGTGTGCTCAGTTCAAACTGTCGCTGTTGTACCGAAACTTCGTATCTCCGAAATGCTAACGTTACAGAGGAACAACGTTTTTAACTCTAACGTGAATTACTTTAATGACACTTTATATCATTTTGGGCCATTTTTTGTGGGTCCATTAATCATGAAGTGTTTGGCAGCTGGCGTTTAAAAACGGTGTAAAAAATAAAGTGTTAAAGTTACGAAGTTTTGATATCGCAGCGACGCAACATGGGGGCCGGATTCACAAAGCAAAGCCTTCTGAAATGAGCTTGATTTCAGGTTTCAGGCTTAAAAGTGCTAATGTGGCTAACAGGGAATGAAAGCTACCAGTTAGCATGATTTAATGATAATTTGTGGACTTCTATTTGTTATTAGCAGCAGCAGAAGCATTTTTGGTTAAAACTTAAAGTTATTTCTTTAAGAAAAGGGTTAAGATAATCGCTCTGGTTCAGAAAACACCGTTAGCATTTCCTCATTTCTTTTTCTCTCAGTTTTAAGAACAAGGAATTAAATGTTTTTAGCGTCATGCTAGTCTTAGACTGAAAGCATACTATAAAACTGAAAAATGAAGACTGGAGAATGAATAGAATAGTAGAGAATGTGTTTTTTGCCTAATGCTTTAGTGGATCTCCAGCTTTTATTAAGTATTAGCATTATAAGCATGAATGGTCAGACCTTTAAGCTGATGTTATTCTTCAAAGCTAGCACTATTATTGATATGTTCTTTGATCTTTACTAGTCCTACAGTAGCCTCACAGTAGCTTTGATTGACTTTCTTAAGAAAATATCCAAGAATTTAAGAGCAACTTAAATTAGCTTACCTGTGTTTGTCTAGTATGGCTAAGTCTTAGTTAGCTGGCTAGCTAGTTAGGATACCTGGATTCTAGCAAATAAGAAACTCTCTGTTTAGTTTGGCTACCCTGCGATGGACTGGCGACCTGTCCAGGGTGTATCCTGCCTTCCGCCCAATGACAGCTGGGATAGGCTCCACCCAGAAGGATAAGCGGTTTAGATGATATATGTATGTATGTTTAGTTTGGGTGATTAATCGAAAGCTTTGGTGAATCCGGTCCCTGATTCCCTTCTCCGTGTTTTTATTCCACTCTTTATTTCTACTCATGAAGTCTGTGGCAGGTCTGTGTGGATGTGTTCACTACGCCGCCTTCCCTGTTCTCCTATAGAGTTCTCTGTAAGTGTGCAGTGTGATGTATGAGTAGATTAAGCGGGGCTGCTTTGTGGTTCCAGGGCGACGCTGATAAACCTGTGTTAATACTTTGGACAGATAATCAGTAGCTCTGATGTTTAAATGGCACTATGCATTGCTAAGCCAGCCAACTGATCAATGAATCAATCGCAGAGGTCAGTCTGAGCCAGTGGTCACCAACGGTGTGATCGGAATCACACAGTACTTGCTGTGCGCTAGGTTGTAGAATCAGTATTGCACTAATATGCACTCTAACATGCTTTTCAAAGTGCCAGAAAAGGGTTCTGTGACTCATAGAACAATCGCAGAACCTGTTTGGTGCTGTAATATTTTAAAAAATGTTCTTTGAAAAAATACACACAGCAGGTTTTCCATCATAGAGAAGAACTATTTTAACCATTTATAGAATCAAATGGTTCTTTGAGTGTTCACGG
Source organism: Colossoma macropomum (assembly GCF_904425465.1). NCBI lineage: Eukaryota > Metazoa > Chordata > Actinopteri > Characiformes > Serrasalmidae > Colossoma > Colossoma macropomum. The sequence continues at coordinate 1,435,668 of NW_023494786.1, read as the reverse complement.
TTCTGTATATGACCATTGCCTTTACCAGAGAACCCAAGGATACCAAAAAGATTGGACCAAAAGATTGGCGACAAAAAAGAAACTCATTTTTGGAGCAGTTAGCCAAACATAAACAACAAAACACAAACGTGAGCATAATTGTATCAGATAACCATGTAATTATGAGTATTAAGCTAGTGGACCGATATTGCTGCCATCTGGGTAGTTAAGTAGATAACCTAACCTCGCACTTAGCAAGCTGGCTAACACCTAAAATAAACCTCAAAAAGGTCGTTCTACCAATCGCTACAGTCTGACTGACTGCAGATCATGCAGTCTGTCATGTTTGTTGGCTGAAATTAGCGATTAGCACTTTCATAACTACTAATGCACTTTTGAACGAATTCACTTTCTTTCGCTAATTTCAGTGACAAAACGCTAGTGTGGTTAAGCCAACTGTGTACAGCACATTAATAATAGTCACAGTCCTCCTCATAAACACCATCATTGCAGATATTTTTTGCTAATCTGAGCAGTTTAAGGATTTAAAATGGACCAGATATTACTGAAAAACAGTGCTGTTAGCTTAGCATGTTGGCAGTGGCAACTTAATACATTTTACATGGTAATTAGCAAACTAGCTAAAAGTAGCATATGCTAATTGGCTCTTTGTGGACCTGAAGAGAATCTGTGAAGTTGCATACAGAGCTCAAGTCTTCAAACATTAAGGCATTATGGGTAATCGTAGCCTGCTGTGTACATGGTTTGGACACAATGTCAGAATCCCAAAGCAGTGCGCACTGTATAGTGAGTACGTTGTGGTTTCGGCCACTGAAGAGGTGCAGTTTTGGCCACTGTTCCATTCAGAGTTCGGTTTCAATGCCAATCAGCTAATCTAGCTAATCAATCGCTTCAGAAGCACCTTATCTGGGTTGGTTAGGCCTGAATTGAGCTCTGCAGGCTGGTAGGTCTCCAGGAGGAGGGTTGGTGACCACTGGCCTAAATAAATGTGCTTAATTAAAAGCCAGACACGACCAATAAATTATTCACAAACACTATTAGGCTGGACGTTTCAAGGCAGAGCTAATGCTAACGGTTCTGGGTCCAGGGTCTAATGTTCTGAAATGTGTAAAGCCTCGTTGCCTGAGGTGTTAACGTTGGAGAATGATTAACCGAGGTGATGATTTCTCTCTCTCCGGTCACAGCTGGACCTAAAATAGAGGCTTTGTTGGGGCAGAATGTACAAACCAGCAAAAGTGAGGCCACTTCAGGAGCTTAATGACATCATTTTCTTTAATCCTCCACTGATAAAACATTTTATTTCAGTACAACCCACTGTAACTGATGCTTACAGGTACAGCTGTCCATTATTAGGCTAGATAGCAAAATTATATGTCCATTTTACTGTATTTTATATCAAAATATAGCTCGTAAATTCATATTTGTGGGGCAGCTGCTTGAGCACAGGACTGAATATTGCACTGTAGATGGCGCTCATTGAAATATCGGTTCTGTGCCTTTTTCCCTGTTATAGTTATTCATTAATGTATTGTGTTACTTTTTATTTATTGAGCTGCTGAGTTCCAACCTAAAATCTTAGCCAAATTGGTTCTGTATAGTACTGAAAAAGGGTTCTTTGGCCTGTAACAGTAGTGGAACCCTTTTTGGTTTGGCCATCATCAGGGCCCGGGGGATGGGCGCATGCCATAAGTACATTCTCCATCAAACTGAAGAACCCTTTGACTGGAGGTTAGGGAACGAGCTCTGTGACCAGAAGGTTGCCAGTTCAATCCCCTGAGCCAACAGTATGTGACTGAAGTGCCCTTGAGCAAGACACCTAACCCCCAACTGCTCCACGGGTGCTGTGGATAGGGCTGCCCACCGCTCTGCACAAGTGTGCTCACTAGTGTGTATGTGGTGTTTCACTGCACAGATGGGTTAAATGCAGAGGTAAAATTTCCCCGTTGTGGGACTAATAAGGGTCACTTAACTTGAAAAACCGTCTAAGAGTGTAGATATTGTGTCAAAATGTGATATCAGGGTAAAGGCCTGCTGTTTTGGGGTAGTTTGCAGTGGACACAGGGTGAGGAGTCCATTCCAGGTTGTTTGGGTTGGTGTGCACACGTTTCAAAGCAGTCGTTCCATTCAGTGAGTGGAAAGTGAGCTGGCTGGAGTCTCAGGTGGGATGTTGAGGGACGGTGACGTCTCCTCACCTGGGCCAGAGAACGCTTAGGCCCATGGGCTTTATGTAACTTCTGTTAGGGAGATTTAACCCCATAATTTTTTAAACAAAACTCATGTTTCCATAATAGGGGCATGAGTGGACCTGTGACTCTAGCACTATCAGATGAAAACGTTGGGTCTCCATATAAAAACATCATCTGTGCTTCACATTTCATGACAAATGGACCAGTTAAAGGATCCAAAATGATTTGGAATACAATCAAAATTTCATTATTATTATTATTATAGAATTACCATTTTGGAGATACAAGTTTGTTCCAACAGTGACTACTTATTTATTTATATTTATTTTTATTTATATTTATCATCACTGTCACAACAAAAACAAAATAATAATGCTATTGCCACCATAACCATCTCCAAAATGCTAATTTTAGAGAAAAAGGGAAAAAAAAAGTTCTTAACCTTACGCTGTTAAACCGTAGAGATGCTGATGGAAAAACAACAACAAATATAAAACAACAGCTATGTAGCTTTACTGTAAAGCTGAAGGAAAGCTCAGAAGACTGTTGACCGCTGGGATTCATATATTTAGATGTTTGTACTCAGAAACAGTGCCATGCAACTGCCAGGCCTTTAGGTAGCTAACGCAGCTAACATAACTGTCTTGTAATAGTGTTCTAGTTGACTGTTAGCTTCCACTGCCCATACCAATACTGAAGCTAACATAGCTAACTTGGCTGCCAAGTGATGTTGATCTACTGTTAGTCACTCTTATTACCAGTACTGAAGCTAATATAACTATCTTGGCTAACAGTTTTGATTTAGCCTACCAGCCTCGATTCATGCCCATACTTAAGCTAACATAGCTAACCTGGCAGACTAGCGATGTTGATCTATTATTAGCTTCCACTCTCCATACCAAGACCGAAGCTAACATTGCAGACTTAAGGTGTTGATCTAGCATGTTGTTAGCTGTTACTGCCTATACCAATACTAAAGCTAACACAGTTAGCTTGGCTGACTAGTGATGTTGATCCACTGTTAGCATCCACTCTTCTTACCAATACTGAAATTATTGTTAAGAAGCTGTCTGACAGTTTTAACCTAGCCTACCAACTTGAATCCATACCAATACTTAAGCTAACATTGTCCTGCTGGGGGAAACAGCACAGTCCAGCCACAGTCCATGCTGGTCTAAGCTGGAGTCTGCTGGTTTATGCTGGTCTGGTGCTGGTCTAGCTGGTCATCTAGCATGGTTTTGCTGGTTGACCAGCATACCAGTATCCAAAACACAACCTTAGCTGGTTTTGTTGCTGACCAGCCATGCTGGTTTTTACTAGCAGGGCTGGCTAACTTGGCTATAACTTAGCATATTGTTAATCTAGCAAGCTGTTAGCATCCAATGTTAATACCAGTACTGAAGCTAACTTGGCTCATTAGCAGTGTTGATGCACTGTTAGCTTCCACTTTATTTATCAACTCTGAAGCTAACACTGCAGACTTGGCTGACTAGTGTTGTTCTAGCGTGTTGTTAGCTTCCACTGCCCACACCTTAGCAACAGCAGCTAGCTAGACTGAAAGCTTTCAAATACTGAACTTATTTTTGAACACATTCAACAAAAAAAAACATGTCGTTATCACTGGCTATGTAGGGATGATGGGAAAATAATAATAAATAATAATACTAATAATAGTTGTAGTGTAGTTTGTGCATGGGAAGGTCGACTCTATGCAGGAACCAGCAGTCTCTAGCCTGAAGAACCGTGTTCTGACGCTGTGATTGAGTGGTTTGCGCTGTAGTACGTACTCAATGGACTTACACGCTTCATAAGATGGCTTTGAATGGACCAATGAAAAATTGGAAAGATCTAAAAGGAGCCTTTTATGATCAAACCAAATGAAAAAATCTAATGACTCAGTCATTCCAGTTGAGATTTCTATCTGTAGGACATTTTAAATTGTTTCATTTTTTGAGTCCATTAGCAGTGTTACGAAGGCAGCAGGCCAACAGTGTCTTGTATCTCCTTTTTCTCTTCCCAGTATCCTGTAAAAAGCTGTTTGAATTTCCAAAACGAAGCAATAATTTTCAATTTTGCGCCCCTTTAAAGGAAAAAATGGCCTGAAGAGAGAAACTGAAGAGAGAGAGAGAGAAATCACAAGTGACATTTGTTTTTTAAAAAAAGGCATTTAAACCTCACAAAAACACAAATGCTTGGATTTATATATATCATATTGAATTTGTATCGAGGTTCACACCCATGAATATTCTGAATAATTTCACACGGTGGCTCTAATGAGCGCTACTTTTTCCCTTTTTTCTTTTCATCTCAGAAGCTGTCCGGCCTAAAGTCCCCACATTGTCTAAAGTTTCACACACATATGATGCATAATGACCACACGACACTCACTGACCATCACTAGAACCTTAATTTTTGTCTGACCAACTTCATATAGAGCCGGTTATAGGCTAACACACGTATCCCCCTATATACTATACTCTGCCTTACTATCTACTCCTTAGAGATTAGACTGTGTGTGTTTTTACTCTTGACCCGGTCATCATTGTGAAACATGTCTGACGTGTATTTGCACATTGAAATGGTTTGTTCTGTTTATATACATGAACACACGTTTCAGTAGATGATTAAAAAAACGACTGAAGAAATGTTCGTGGTGGTTGTTTATTTCGGGAAAAAACAAGAGAACCATGAATTTGTTGCCTCTCTTAGTGTTTAGCTTTTTGATCAACATTTGGTGTATTAAATTAAACCCGAACTCAGAGGACACTGATAAACCACTAATCAAATAAATAATAGATCTACTATACATACAAAACCTCATATCTCCATTTTTGTCGTTTTCCAGGTTTTGACATAATTTGAAAATACCTGTATCCCTTCACATTGTGTGTAAATTTCATGATGAATGGACCAATAGGAACGGCCCAAAATGACTTGGAAAAAATTCTGGTTCCACTGACTTACATTAAAAGTAAAGTGGGTTTTTGCCTTCTCCTGTAAAGTTACCATTTTGGAGATACAAGGTTTTGTTCTGACAGCAGACATATGCATGAAATTAAATCAGAGTTTCTCTCAGTATTTTAAAGTTTTTGCTCTTGGCGCCCTCTAGTGGAACCAGTCAGAATAATTATGCTGTAATACTGCCCTGTTGTGTTTGATCAACATTCATCCAAGCTTTATCAAACTTTACATTTAATTTCATCACAAACTGCTTGCTGTTGGCCCTGCCTTGATGGAATGATTGACAGGTGGAAGTTTATGAAAATGAAAATGCATTTTTTAAAATTAGTGCACTTTTTACATCTGAATTTTGCTGTCTTTCTCACTCGTTCTCTTTGATAAAGCAATTTCAGATGCATTATTAAAGAGTGCAAATGCATACAAGGTGATTTGAATTATCATTCTGACACCAATGTTGCAAAAACACATAAGGCATTAATATGCAGCTGTGCAAACACATTTTAATTTAAATAAAGCTACTCATAGAGCATCTAAATCTCAGTGTAAATTATTGTCTGTACCAGTATAACAAATAGCAAATTAAAATTGCAGTACTGAATCAGACTTTTCCCAAATTTAATGTCCAAATGTTCATATACGAGTAAGAAATTTAAATACAAAACATACAAATTTGACATAATACATTTTACTTTTGCTACTGATATGCTTCCATATATAAGCTGCTTTATGCTGGTTTATGCTGGTCTAGTGCTGATTTGGCTGGTCACCCAGCATGGTCATACTGGTTGACCGACATACCAGCATCAAAACACAACATATGTTGGTTATGCTAGTTTTTCTAGCAGGGAACGTATTCTAAACATATTCTAAATGTATGGATAGTAGAAATGTACTGAATTTGTTACCTTTTCTATGTATTAAATGGAATATGTTGCTGGATACATTTAGGACGGTGTATTCAGTCTTCAGCCATCACTACTTTTTCAAATTATTCTGCCTCAAACTGACTGTGGCTGTGACTTGCTTTCTAACAGCAGCTGGTTGTCGTTGCTACATTATAATAGGATAGTGATTTCCAAAGTTTTTACAGTCCTGAACCCCCTCAGACATTTAACTTTCTGCTGCAGACCTTCTCTTGATTCTTATCATACATAATCCCATGTAGATATATACCGATCAAACATTATGAGCGCCTCCTTGTTTCTACGCTCATTGTCCATTTTATCAGCTCCACTTACTATATAGGTGCACTTTGTAGTTCTACAGTTACAGACTGTAGTCCATCTGTTTCTCTGTTAGTACTTTGTTAGCCCCCTTTTACCCTGTTCTTCAGTGGTCAGGACCCCCACGGACCCTCACAGAGCAGGTACTATTTGGGTGGTGGATCATTCTCAGCACTACAGTAACACTGACATGGCGGTGGTGTGTTGCGCAGGTCTGAGTGGATCAGACACAGTCTTTCTTATGTATAACACCAATGAGGATCGGTAACACCGGTGTCTCCTATGGACAGATTAAAAAAGTGGATGTTTCTGTAGAATGACCCAAAAACAGATATAATAAAGAGCTGCTGTAGTTGCTCTTAAGTGATGAAAAGAACACAGTAGCTGTAGCTGAAGTCAACGTATTATTCGCCAGCTTCTTATCCAAATTTCCCTTCCACCTTAAATGGCACTGCAGTTGCATTCTTCTGCCGGCACACCATGGACAAAAATGTTGCATCATTTAAGGTGGAAAGTCAAAGTTGAATAAGAAGCTGGCAAATGTGGAGAGGAAAAGAGGAACAAGAAAATATCCCACCAGTTTCTTTTCAAAGAACTGAAAAATTATGACTGCAGTGATGATTTTCTCACTACATGACTCCTCAACCCTCTTTACATGAAATAGGTTGATGGTAAAATGTGTTAAACATTAGTCAGCTGTAATCATTTGTCAGGCTATCTGATGTTACCTGGTGTAATTATGAATTTTCTTCATGTCACTATATTCTGTAGCTACTCAAACAATGGGGAAACTCTGTTTAGGATGGTTTAATGTCTGCTGTATTGTTTATAAATGGCTTTGGAACTGAGTCGACTCCATTGTTAACTGGTTAACTACATTTGTTAATACAATTGCACAGTCAAAAAACTGAAAGTTGTATCCTGTTTTCCGTTATGTTATGTGAAAAACACTGCACATTTTGTTCCCCTTTACAAATTCTACTCTCTACTGAACACTGTCTGTGTTTCCATGCAAGATTTTCTCCAATCTAATTGAATACATTCCAATTATCGATTCATACTGATGTGTTTATTCTCACTCTACTCAACATTCTGATGGAGAATTTCCATTTACATGCTCACTACAAGTAATCAGATCCAAACTTACACGCGTCCGTCGAGAACCGCTTACTGTAGACATTACCATGACAACAAGCTTCACGTGAGTCCAGTCAGAGTGAGATGAGCAGCAGTGAGCAGTGCTTGTGTTTTTAATTACTTTAAAATGATGTCAGACTCAGGAAAACATCCTTCACATGTCCTTTTTAAAGAAGGCCGAGAGGAAGACGTCGCGTTCTGGGACACATAAGCTGGACGTCCATCCCACCGCCGTCTTTTAAAGATCAGAGCATAAACTTCATCGCCTCTGCAGACAAGTTTCTGCTCCGCCATGTTGAACGGTATAAACTTTCACTATGACGCGACGAACATGATCAGAACATACTTAAACTTTCTGATAGGGAATGTAATCAGATACAGGCGTTTACACGGATATTATTCTTCTATTTAACAGATTATTTACAGGATTACCCACCTCGATCAACTGGATAGTAACTGTATTCTGAATGGCCTCAATCAGACTAGACTATTCAGATTGAGGTGTTTGCGTGGACGTATTCTATTCAGATTATTAGTCAGATTATTAATGGATTATCAGGCTGCATGTAAACGTGGCTACTGTTCAAATCTTTAGTTACAGTAATGTTACTGTAATCCACATACAGCATAGTGTATAACAAAAAAAAATACTGTAATATTCTGATCTATTTAGGTGCTTTTAAATGTTTTCAAATGTAGAAAGCCAGCGTTAGCTGCTTCCTCACGCTAAAAGAACTCTGTCCACTCTTTTGGCCACCCCAGTTAAACAAAGTGAGACAGTTAGCTAGCATCAATGAAGCATCACCACAGAAAAGTTCTGCTACATGGTGTGAACGTTTTTAAGGTAGCTGCCCTCAGGGTGATAACCGCTCAGGTCTGATCTGATGCTGCACTAATCAGCATATCAGAGGCCGAGTGAACTCTGCTCAAAACTTTAACATTACTTTTGTTTGTTTTGCTCAAGGAAGCAGATAACACTTACTTTCTATGTGTAGAAAACATTTAAAAGCTCCTAAATAAATCAGAGTATTACAGTATTTTCTGTTAAACACTGTTCTGTATGTGGATTACAGTAACATTACCATAACTGAAGATTTTAACAGAGAGCAGGAATAGTAGACGGAACAAAGCGTGCAATGTTTTTCACACAACATAACAGAAAATAGGATACAACGTTCAGTTTTTCCACTGTAAAACTGTATTTACAAATGTAGGTAACCAGTTAATAACACTATTATTTTGTTAATCTTTATAGAATTATGACCAGATTAATATAGTGATGCCTGACTTTCTGGAGTCGACTCTGACTCTTGACTCCTGCCCTTGGAATCAATGGATATTAAATATATATACAGATATTAAACAACCCAAAACATAGTTTGCCCATTTTTTAAGGGCTACAGATTATAGTGATATGATGATAATTCGCAATTACACCAGGTAATAATAGATAATAAAGGGAAAAAAATGTGCAATGTTTTCACATAATGTAATGGAAAAAAATCACTCAGTTTTGAGTAAAAGTGAAATTGTTGTGGCTAACCAGTAAATGATGCTATTATTTTCTTAATCTTCATAGAATCATGACTAATATAGTGATGCTGAGTTTTCTGGCGTCGACTCTCGACTCCTGCCGTTGGAATCGATAGATTCGACACATTGACTTCATTTAAAACTGAGCCAGCTCCAAAGCCAGTGATAAATAATACAGCAGATATTAAACCATCCTTACCAGAATTTACCCAGCTTTGGAGTAGCTACAGATTATAGTGATATAATGAAAATTCATAATTACACCAGGTAACATCAGATAGCCTGACAAATGATTACAGCTGACTAATGTTTAACACATCTTACAGTCGCACTGTCTCATGTAATGTGGGTGGAGGGGAAAATCTGAGTCATGTAGTGAGAAAATCATGTCTGCGGTCATAATTCTTCAGTTCTTTAAAATAGAAGCAGTGGGATGTTTTCTTGTTCCTCTTTTCACACGGATGATGTCAGCTCCACATTCGCCATCTTCTTATTCGACTTTGACTTTCACCCTTAAATGATTCACCATTGACCTTCATGGTGTGCCGGCAGAAGAATGTAACTGCAGTGCCATTTAAGGTGGAATGGAAATTTGGATAAAAAGCTGGCGAATAAGAAGCCGAATTCATCTGTGTTGACATTGTTTAAAGCTAATAGTTAAACTCACAGTAAAACAGTCTTTCCTGCTTTACACACTCCTCCATCAGAATGTCCCTCAAGTTGATTACGCTGAAAACACAGAGTCGCAGAATCGGCTCTGAGAATTTTGACTCTCAGACTCGTTGGCCAAGAGTCAAAGCGGCCCACAGGCACGTTGGGGTTCGGCTGCTTGATTAAGGCAATTTCGGTTAATATTTCGGTTAATATTGAGAACACAATTATTCAACATGATTAGTCATAGACTTTATGCATTTATTGAATTAAAAAATTGTCTTTTTAACAGTGGATTTCCTTAAAAGGTGGTGCAGTGGATTTATAACAAAAGACAAAACCAGAGCATCATCGTGAAACAGAATGCAGCACAATAATCGTTTTATCTCAATTATGGTTTCATAATCGTTGGTGTAAGGGCCCAGCCTGCGCCACCAGCAGAGGGCGACAGTGGCGAGGCGCCACAAGTTCAGGGAACTCCAGTTCCCAGAAGCTCTCGGGAAAGAAAAACAAAAGAAAAGAGGGCTGGAAAAACAATAGAGGAAAATTGCCCCAAAACTGCTTAAAAGCCAAAAAGAAAGTTTTAAACAAGAAAACAGCTCCAAGCCAAGCAAACATGAAAAGTGTGTGCTCCACAAAGAGCAAACAGGTGAAACATAAAGTCGACCTTCCTCTCATAATTACAGAGGAAGTGTCTTTTGTTTTCTGATTATCTTTTATTTCACTTTTTCTATCTCAGTCTCTGTGTGAGCATGCTGCTTTCAGGATCACCCCTGTCTGCCTTTTTTCCGCCGTTTTTTCTTTTTTTTTATTATTTGCATTCGTTGAGGTGTTATTCCCATTTTCGCCTGTGCTTCCTGGTAGGCTCAGTGGCCCTTTATCAGTGCTGTTCTGTGAGGTACATCATTTGTAGAACACTATCAAAAATAAGAAACTACTAATGTTTACTATCGTATAGTAACTTCTATTGTTTGTCTGCCTAAGTGATGCTATGTTGCAGCTGCGAGGCTGCCTGCACTGGTGGTGTTTGGCAGGAAAATGCTACTCTTTGCATGGCTAAGGACTCTTTCCCGACTAGCTAAGCATTCTTCGGCTCGTCGAATATATATATTATATATATATATATATATATATACACACTATATTGCCAAAAGTATTTGCTCGTCTGCCTTCACATGCATATGAACTTGAGTGACATCCTATTCTTAATCCATAGGGTTTAATATGAGGTCAGCTCACCCTTTGCAGCTATAACAGCTTCCACTCTTCTGGGAAGGCTTTCCACAAGGTTTAGGAGTGTTTATAGGAATTTTTGACCTTCTTCCAGAAGCGCATTTGTGAGGTCAGACTCTGATGTTGGACGAGAAGGCCTGGCTCGCAGTCTCCACTCTAATTCATCCCAAAGGTGTTCTATCGGGTTGAGGTCAGGGCTCTGTGCAGGCCAGTCAAGTTCTTCCACACCAAACTCACTCGTCCATGTCTTTATGGACCTTGCTTGGTGCACTGGTGCGCAGTCATGTTGGAACAGGAAGGGGCCGTCCCCAAACTGTTCCCACAAAGTTGGGAGCATGAAATTGTCCAAAATCTCTTGGTCTGCTGAAGCATTAAGAGTTCCTTTCACTGGAACTAAGGGGCCGAGCCCAACTCCTGAAAGACAACCCCACACCATAATCCCCCTCCACCAAGCTTTACACTTGGCACAATGCAGTCAGACAAGTACCATTCTCTTGGCAACCGCCAGACCCAGACTCGTCCATCGGATTGCCAGATGGAGAAGCGTGATTCGTCACTCCAGAGAACACGTCTCCATGCTCTAGAGTCCAGTGGCAGCGCTTTACACCACTGCATTCAATGCTTTGCATTGCGCTTGGTGATGTAAGGCTTGGATGCAGCTGCTCGGCCATGGAAACCCATTCCATGAAGCTCTCTATGCTGTTCTTTAGCTAATCTGAAGGCCACATGAAGTTTGGAGGTCTGTAGCGATTGACTCTGCAGAAAGTTGGCGACCTCCGCACACTATGCGCCTCAGCGTCCGCTGACCCCGCTCTGTCGAGTTGCTGTTGTTCCCAATCGCTTCCACTTTGTTATAATACCACTGACAGTTGACTGTGGAATATTTAGTAGTGAGGAAATTTCACGACTGGACTTGTTGCACAGGTGGCGTCCTATCACGGTACCACGCTGGAATTCACTGAGCTCCTGAGAGCGACCCGTTCTTTCACAAATGTCTGTAGAAGCAGTCTACATGCCTAGGTGCTTGGTTTTATACACCTGTGGCCATGGAAGTGATTGGAACACCTGAATTCAATGATTTGGATGGGTGAGTAAATACTTTTGGCAATATACTATATATATATATATATATATATATATTTCCATAATGTTACATCACACCAGTTTTTCCCAGCAGTTTGCCATATCAATAAAATCACTGGGTCTAATCTGGTCACCCTGTTGAAAAAGTTCCAGCGACAGCCCTGAGTAGATGTTCCTCTTGAGGAAATTCTAGTAGAATACCAGATATACCATTTGGGTCCAGTGGACACATTCCAGTAGAAAAGTTCAAGTTTTACCAGGAAGTTGGAACACTGCTACTAGTGCCTACTTGTGATGTAAATTCCGATTGAAAACCAGCTGGACAGTCTTAGTGGGAATTCCAGGAGAACATCAGTTCATAATTAAAACCTGATGATATCAGAAAAACATGGTCTATACTGGAAACATGGTGTTCTCTTGGATTCAGCTGGATCCGGGACCAGTTCACCAGCAGATGATGGTAGAGGTCTGTGCCACTCTGACTGGTACCAGATGAGTCCAGCTCGCTCCCAGAACAAAAAATGATATCACAGATGACCAACAGTGCTACAGGAAATTAAACAGTTTCTCCATATCTATTAAAACCAGTTAAAAGACTCTGGAAAGACCAGTTCATGTTTCAAACGTCCCTTTGAATCAAGTAAAAGACCTTAGAAACCATCAGTAGCAGAATAGCTTAACTAGAGTGAACTGGAGCCACTTAGCATGAGTTAGCATTCTTCTCCTAACTGCATCACTGCTGACACATAGGATTATGGGATATGTAGTCAGCATCAATGCAGTTAGGAGAAGTATGTTAACTCACGCTAATCATAGCATGAGTTAGCATTGTTCTCTTAACTGCACTGATGCTGACTCACAGGATTATGGGATGTGTAGGCAGCCTCTTAGCCCATCACAGTGTGAGGTGGCCGCTGACTATGCTATAATGTGAGATAGTGGTCACTGACCTGCTGTGAGATGTTATAACTTCAGATCTTTCAGGAATGGAGAAGAGAAATTGTTCTGTGTCTATTTTTAACTCACTAAGCATCATTTCCTCCACTGTCTTCTGGTCTTTTGCGGGTTTATAAAGGCGCCAGACTGCAGTCTTTCCTGATACTCGTGCTTTCTGGTCATGCTTTTCTGAAAAACCTTCAGCAGCTACAGCCGAACAACATGGTGCGTATTAACTCTGTCTATTAATTTCTAATATATTCATATCACAGTGCGTTTACATGCATTTAATAATCGGATAACTACAGAAAATCAATTTTTTGTCAGTAATCCAATCAACATGTTTGAGTGATCAGATAATTGGAAACTCCAGGTCTGCATAAGCAAGGCTGTAATCAGATTACTGCTTGCTTATTTGCAGTACTGCTGTTTTTGCACATGCACAGACTGAGAGAAAAGAAAGAAATCAGAGTAAGAGTTCACATGCACTGAGAAATCTGATTACTGAGCTAAAATCTAGCTCTCTATCAGATTTCTAGACCTTACTCAGATCTAAGAAATCAGAGTGTGCTATTTACACGACCATTTGAATAATCAGATAACTGCATAAATCAGATTATGATCAGATTATTGAGTGCATGTAAACTCACTCACTGTTATTTTTTCACAATTTTGTTGAAGGACTATGTCTAACAGTAGACAGACTGGCACTATAATTTTAGTAAGTATTTGTTCATTGTGTTTGTATTTGTTCTTTAAGCCACAAACGTTTTAGCATAAACTACAATATGTTTCATCATCAAAGGCCTTTAAAAATAATAGATATTGTAAAAAATCTATTCACAGTTCTGAAAATAATACTCACATTGTTATGTTTTTTTTTCAATATTGTTTTTATTTCTTTTAAAGTGAATTTGAAGGATTTTAGATTTATCATAAAATTTTAAGTAATAAAAATGCTGTCCCACATGCCACTACCAAAACATACAGTTTTAGTATGTAGGCGGAGCCTTATTTTAGCCACGCCCCTATGTTTTAGAGCAGAAAGTGAGGCTGCATCCCTGTCCCTCATGGCCACATGGTGAGCAGTTAGATCCCATTGTTTTGAAATGTAAAAGTAAATGTGTCCCAAAGTCTGAAAATCAGTGTGGAACATTAAGAATTGTCACTACTGAAACAGGTATTTTTTAAAACCTTTTAGTGTTTTAATGTAAAATATGATGATTTTCTGTGTGAACAACTGTTCAAAGCTGTGTTTGCTGGTGATGTACTGGCTGCGTTTTTTTTAGTTCTGCTCAAAATGAGCTAAAATTGTCACCACCGACACAGTCACTATTGAAACATGTAGTAAAGTTTGGGTAGAGTTATGATTGTTTCAGCAGTGACAAAATGGAATATTTAATCATTTTTTAAATAAAATAGTTATAATAAAGGTGTAAGGTCACTCAAAGGATTTTAAAACAGGATTTTAAATGTGTTTCAACTTTTGAACCAGTTCAGTAGAATCATCTATACAGTTCTGGTTGATATTGAGCTCCAGGCTGAATACAGTAAATCTGACATTGAAAATGTGCTTTGATCAGGTGTGCTGTGGAGTGCTGGTGGGACTCTCCGTGCTCTCCGTTCTCTCTCCTGCTGCTGGGGGTCGCATCAAGAATCTCCCAAAGATCATCAATTTCCTCCAAAACAAGTAAGATGGAACGTCTACAAAGCTTTGGGTTTTAGACCTGATTAATAATGATTATGATCATAAAGGGGGACAAAAATGCCGAGTCTGTTTATTAGACTCTTCCTCAGCAAACAAACCAAAGACTAGTTTTAGCTAATAACGCTGGTGTTATGAGGCTGAAAGTTCAGTAGTACAAACATTTAGCAGAACAAAGTGCATTTGAAAATGTTCAAGCACTAACACTTCACCCCACCCCTCCATCTCAACAAGAATCGGGACACCCTTCCCCTAGACGTGAATGCACAAAATAGAGGGCTAAGGGCTAAGTGTTAGGGGCGAGGGGTGGAATGGGATTGGGCCTAACTCACAAAATTAAGCAAAGTTGTCATATTGTACAGTCCTGTTAGCAAAACCAGCATTTCATTGAATTGTTAACCTTACATTTTCTTCATTTTCTTGTGAGGGGATGTAGAGAATTCCTAAATAGTGATTTCAGGATTGAGATACTGGCACCTAAACTTGATAACTGAGTACCCTGTGCACATTCCCTACTTACCCTACTAGAAAAACCAGCATAGACTAGCAGGGCAGGTCGCCAGCAAAACCAGCGTATGTTGTGTTTTGGAAGCTGGTACGCTGGTCAACCAGCATGACCAGCTAAATCACTAGATCAGCAGGGTGACTACTTTTGTAGGTAGAATGGGTACAAAAAGAAGGTCTGGCTGTAGTGCAACAGCAATGCTAACGTTACTACTACTAACGCCAGCTAACTTCATCTATTCTACAAAATCTATGAAATGCTACATCTTTGTGACACCATGGAAGTTCTTATATAACTTCTGTTTGTTCTAACATGTTGTTTTCAGTTATTTAGATGGCGATCAGTTCGCCGTGGTCATCAACGTCCCAGCTGAGAAGTGTTCCACTCGTATAAAACCTGACCAGAACTTCCTCCCAGATGATTCTGCACTGAAAGTTAAATGTGCCATGAACAGCACTGTAAGGGTTTACAGAGGGCAGCAGCTGATGGGTGCCAAACAAAAACCGAACAACGAAATGAGCAGCTACCACCCTGAATACCTTCTGCTGATTCAGTCGAACCCACCAGAAAACGCCTCCTATGATCCGCTGCTGAAGAAGCTCCTGGATAAAGACAAACACGGCTGTGTGGTTTTCTACACCTACAAGTCTCCCTGTGTGAACACCTGCTCAACACCTGAGGGAGCGTACAGCATCCTCCCCGCCCTCGACATGCTCAGGAACCACAAGGGTCCGAAAGCTTTCGTGTTTAGGAAAGTTTGGAAACGTAGCGTCGGTTCCGTTGAGGGGAAAGACGCGCAGCCTCGCCCATTGTGGCACTGTTACCGACACGGTCGAAGAGCCTATGCCACGATGTCGGTTTGGGACAACTATGAAAGTCAGCTTCGGTGGGAAGCAAATATAATGGCAATGAATGCGCGAGTGCGGCTCTACCGCTGTGATGGTGGTCGATGTGTGCGTTGCGTATATGAAAATGAGGCTGATGGGAGGTGCATGCACCCGGTGGACCTGTGACAGAATAAAAGTGTTTGAAATATGTATTCAGGTTGCAAAAATCAACAAGTGTAAATAAACATCTGTATTCAGTACAGGTTACATATTTCAGTAAGTAGAACATTTTTAGAAGAATACTTTTAGAACAGAGTGCTGGGCAAAAGTTAGAGGTCATTCTTTGTTGCTTCTGAAGCCTCTAATATCAGCTGTTTAAGTGTTGAGTGTGTCACTCTTTCTCTTTATTCCAGCTTCCATTCTTTTCAGGAGACTCACTTTCAGTTCCTCAAAGAATCTGCAGACACACCTCCAAAGTTCAGTCTTAGAAGTTGGTCGAACATTTTCTGAAGTAATCAAACACATTCAGTGGTGTTGAGGTCTGGACTCTGGGGTGGTCAGTCCATTGTTCAGCTTCTTTGTTTGAAGTGTCCATCTCCTTTTCTCAGTGAGGTTCTTCTTGATCAGCTACACATCCTTTCAGACCCACAGCGCTGAGTCGTCTTCTCACAGTGGAAGGATGGACAGAAACACCTGTGGATGTTTTCAGATCTGAAGCAGCTTGATTTTCTCCTCTCTCTCAAAGATGAAAGCTTTAAGTGCTGTTTATCTGATGGGGGCAGTTTTGGGGTCGACCAGGTTTTCCAGGTGCTTGTTAGGAGCCGTATATCAATATATGCAAGGATGCAATGATCTTATAACTAATCTCTTGTTCTCAAATATCTCCTGAAAAATGGACAAATTGTACTTGTGGTTGTTTTGAGTGGAAATTAGATTGCACAGCACTGTACTTACATACTAGATAAAATAAAAACAGTCAAAAAAAACAAAACAACAAAGTATATCCATTGCACATATCAATAATATCAATAATTAAGTGCTTTTATTGTAGAGTTTTAGCCATTTTGTCAGTCAATCAAATTGGATCATAATTGATATTAAACACATAAATAGCTTCCAAAATAGTAGCTAGAAAAACATAATGTATCACACCAGAATGTCATGGAAGTTGTTATGCAGTACTTGGTAGCCCACTTAGTGTGTGGCTGTTGTAAAATACATTGGATTGGTTCAGTATTGACCGATACTCAGTTTTAAAGAGCTTGGATTGGATTAGGAGACAAAAAACTGGACTTTGATATCTATAGCTATAATATAAAGTTGGGAGCTCAAATTTAATGTGCTAGAGAGCCAAAGGTCTATTGGCCTGAAAACAAGTCTAGGAGAAACAAGATGCTGTACCAAATTTCTTTATTTGACATGTCTTCTCTCATTAATACCAGCCTTAGTTCCAACCTCTTGTAAATGTTGTGTGCATCATGTGTTTATACGATATTGAAGTATGACTTGTCGCCTCAGTGATAAAAATAAAGGCCTGACTGATTGCATTTCTTCATTTGATACAAAGTCTGCTTTCACTTTCAGCAGCTTCTTCAGTACTGCCACAGAAAAACAAACATGCGGTGCAGTGCTGCCATCTGCTGGTGGAAAACTGCACTGCAGAGCTGGTTCACAGCTTATAAATATATAAATAATTCTATGTTTCATAAAGCCAGTGGAAAGATGCTGGCAAGATAAGATTCAGGAGCAAAAGACAGCTTTAATATTATGAATAGATTTCATATTCACATTTTATTGAAAACATTTACCTTATAGGCCCTCTATACAGGTGTACAGACTGTTGTCCATCTGTTGCTGCACAGTTAATCACCCCCCTACTCTACCTGATTCATCATCGGTCAGTTTCTGACCACAGGACCTGCACCAACAACAAAGACTTGGAGTCCCACATGAACCTTGCAGTCTGTCTAAAAGAAGTGGAAAGAGACAAATAAAGCCAGAGAAATGTCTGTGTATGACCCCTGGTTCCTATCAACACCACTGTAAAAAAAAGTCTCTGTAATCAACCACAAACTCCCCCATATCTGATATGATTGGCCTACAGCCTATGAGGTCTGATGTGATTGCCTTACAACTCACGAGGTCTGATGTGATTGCCTTATAACTTATGAGGTCTGATATGATTGGCCTACAACTTATGAGGTCTGATGTGATTGGCTTACAACCTACGGGGTCTGATATGACTGGCTGGGGTTCCACTTTTCACATTACGCTAGTAAATCTCTGGTAGCACAGCAGTAGCAGCGCTGCATTAGAGCAGCAGTAGCGCCTCCCCCAGGTTGCAGCCTGCTATCACAGTATATTGTGAATTTGGAGATGCAAAGGTACAGTTCAATAATGAAGAATGAATAAGAACAAACTATAGATGAACCAGTAATGTACATTTATTTGGGAAGGGCTGGCTAAATAACATTTTCTGGAGGGGGCGCTAAAGCAGCCCTAGCGACAGCCCTGTCACTAATCCTAAAAATATTGGATAAACTGATGACTTTAGTTAGGTGAGTTGAGACTGTGTGAATGTACACATATTGTTGAGAAATGCAGAGTGGCCTGTTTTAAGCTGTAAGGTTTTATAGCTGTAAACTGTACTGAAATGAGATTGAAAAAATCTGTTTGAGCACAGTAGGACTTGTTACCCCACAGCAGACCGTTTCAAAGCATGTTACAACATCAGTGCTTTCCGGAAAGGAGAACAGAAAATGCACTGTGTTCATTGAGTAATCACTCTGTTAACTGTTTTTCTGGACTGTACGCTGTTTCTAAAAGCATCAGACCGAAGTCTCTTCTAATTTGCAAGCTTTTAGAAAAAGCTGCAACGCATCTCAGCAGCTACAGTGAACAACATGGTAAGAACTCGCTTTCTGTAACACAATATAAATCTATAACATACGGTCATATGCAAATGTTTGAGGAGTCTATGTTGAATGTTTCTTGATTTGCAAAATGTGCAGAAGCATGTTAACTGTGACTTATTTTCAGGTAAAAAATAAAAAAAACACATGGAATTTGACTTAGGGTGCCCAAACATGCTTGGTTTGAGGAACCAACGGCTGGAGTAAAAAGGGTTCAGTGGTACTGTGACCTTTGAGCTTGAGTACTGACTGGCCAATATTGATATAGAAAATGCTGTATTATCTCAGTAGTGTCTGACATTTGGTATATGATTTGATTGTTTTGGTCAGGTGTGTTGTGGCGTGCTGGTGGGACTCTTCCTACTCTCCGTGCTCTCTCCTGCAACTTGGGCTCAAATCGGAAATCTCCAAGACATCATCAGCTTTCTACAGGCAAAGTGAGATACAAAGTTTTAAAGGATCTTCACTGAGCTTGCTAATACACAGTCATAATATGGATAACTTTAGACTTGTGACTCTCTACCTTAGTACTATTGTTTGTCAGATGGTTCACAAAATTTGATGGAAATTGTGTTGGCAGTTGATAAGGGCCAAATGATCTAAAAATGATCTTTGTTAAGGTTAGATAGCTCACTGATTATATAAACAATTTTATTTGCTGTGGGATGTAGGTTAATATTCCAAGTGAGTCATAAAACTCAACTCTTTAGATGCAAACTTCGCAATATTTGACTAACACCAAATGTGGCAAATTATGACATTAAACTAACTGTTCAGAGTAAGAATGTGAAGTTTGGCAGATTATTTTGAACATAACCAGGTTGTGGTAGTGTGTTGTTTTAATGTTTTAATCTCTGCTACATCCCTTTATTAATGGTTCTGGCACTATCGGCTAAACTTAAGAAGTGTTGAGGGGGCAACTCCATTGACTCTGGCAGCAGGATCCAAGAGTAGGAGTAGACTCCAGAAACACCACCAAATAAAGTCACCAAAAGAAGTTGCACTCTGGCACCCTCATGTGTATGATTCAGAAATGGTCCTCAAGTTGAATGAGAAACTACCACCTATTCAAATATTCAAGAAATTCAAATGCTGCTCAAAAATTCAAATCATTTCTCAGAAATTAAATTAAAATTTTTAAAAAACTTATTAAGAAAGTGGGGTGTTTGGAGACATATCTAGCTGTGGGAGACATACAGGGTGTGGATACTTCAATGGAGAAAATTAATAGGAAGTCAGGAGAGGGAGAGAAAATCAATAAAACATTTGACTTTTTTCATAGTAATAAGCCATAGAATTATTTTTTTTTGTATTTTCAGCCCACAGCCCCTCTAGTCTAACACTTTCCAAAAAGGCACCTGAACTGACAACGTTTGATAGTCTGTACATACAAATATTTTAAACATTTATAAGACAAAATGGACTAATCCAAAAAGATTTCAATTTTTTCCAGCATTTTCATCTTTAATGGTAATAAAATCAGTTTAGGATCTCCTAAAAAAGATAATAATATATGGCATTAGGGAGGCGTGTTCCCTCCACCAAAGGAACTTTGGTCCTGTCAATGTTTAATGCACTGTTACAGCTTTGTTTTGGTGCCATAATTATTATGCCCCAATTTTCTCTGTTTGTAGTTATGGAGGCGGAGGTCAGTTCGCTGTGGCCATCAACGTCCCAGCTTCTAAGTGTGCTGCTGGTGTAAGACCTGATCAGAACTTCCTCCCGAATGATGATGCACAGAAAGCGAGAGAGGACATGGCTGGTCGTTCCAAAGTTTACAGAGGTCAGCAGCTGATTGGTGCCAAACCAAAACCAATCCCTGGAACAACAAGCAACTACCACTCTGAGTACCTTCTGCTGATTCAGTCCAACCCACCAGCAACATCTCCTTATGATCCACTCATAGGGGGTCTCCTGGGGCAAAAACCCAAGTGGCTGTTTGATTTTCTACACCTTCAACTCTCCTTGTGTGGGCACCTGCTCAACACCCAATAAGCCTTACAGCATCATCCCTGCACTTGACAGGTGGTTCATGAACCACAGAGGTCCTAAAGCTTTTGTTTTTGGCCAGGTTTGGAAACATGATGTAAAAAAGCCTCAGTGGGAAGCAAACATGAGGGAAGTGAATGCTAGAGTGCCGCTGTACCGCTGTTATAATGCTGGCTGTTTTCTCTGTGTGGATAACAATAATGTGATTAATGCTCGCTGCTCCTACTAGCATTACAGGTAAAATATGGTCCGCATAATGTAGTTTTAACTGCATTCATTTAAGCTTTCAACTAAAAAAGATAAGATCAATTTGTAAAAGCATCGCTGAAGACTAATGTGAAGACTCCTAAAACTAACTTTTTTTTCCCCTGTACTTGATCATTAAGCTTTCACATTTATCAATAAATACTGCTGCATTGGACCAGTCTATTTTGTTTGTTTGGTTTGGGCTTCTACAGTCATTTTACTCCCATTTTAGTATACCTGTCCATGTACCAAAATCCTTCATCCCCAGAGTTGGGTAGAGTATCCTAAATCAAAACTCAAGCAAAAGTATTGATACTTAAAATCATGACAGAAGTAAGATTACCTTCAAACAAAACAACTTGAGTAATGGTATCAGGTCAAAAATAATACTCGAGTTACTTAAAACTGCAGTGGAACTTCCTAGTAAATCCAGTGCCTATAAACATGGGAACTGAAGCTTGTGTGGCTCTGTTTTTCTATTTCTGGGTTATTTTGGTCTAAAATAAAATGCTAAAGCTCTCAAATCTGACATGCCAGCAAAGTGCTAAATACAGGTGTCCTGGGCATAGTTACAGTTGCTAGGCTATGAAGGACCGACTGGGTGAACCACCTTGAGACATGGGGTCCTGGTGTGTATTGGACCCCCTAATTAACTTCTGGGACCCTTGAATGTGTCAAAATCAACATCCCTGAAATTTTTTTTTTACGTTATGTTGTCTGTTAAGGAGAAATAAATGCTCAAATACAAATTCAAGGAAAGTTCATTGTTTAGTTGCTTCACCTGCACCTGCAATGTGTGACCAGGGCCATGTTGGAACAGGGAGTGACATGAGTTTTCCTGCAGTTAGAGACTTATAAACCTTACATTGAGAAACTGTAACAGATCTGGAGAGAAAATCAAATTGTCATCAATGTCAGCTATCTGCCTAATGTGTCTCTCAGAACATCGTTAATGAATGCCTGAAAAACAGAAGGAGCATTGGACAGACTGAATGGCATGACTAAATATTCGTAGTGCCCTTAGTGGTGATGAAGGCTGTCTTCCACTCGTCACCCTCCTTGATCCTTGATATGGGGTTGTAAGCACTATGAAGGTCCAATTTTAATAAAAATGGTAGTGTAAGTGCAAAGGGTAAGGGATAACTTTTGGTAACTTGACTAAGCCCTCTATAGTCTATACAGGGTCTGAGTCCATCATCCTTCTTTTTCACAAAAAAGAAACCCGCCACTGCGGGTGATGTAAAAGGACAAATGAACCCTTGAGCTAAAGCCTCCTGAATATACTTCTCCGCAGCCTTCTCCTCCTCTTGAGTGAGGGGATATACTCTAGATTTAGGGGGAATAACACCCTCAATAAGCTCAAGAGAAGAATTATAATCTCAAGTCAAGTCAAGTCAAAAGGCTTTTATTGTCATTCCATCTATGTACAAGTACACAGTGGAGTGAAATTACATTCCTCCAGGAACCACACGGTGCAACATGGAACAAAAGAGTACAAAGAGCAAACATGCAGACAAAAGCATGCAAACAAAAAATTAATTTAGAAACAATACAATAAATACAATAAATTAAACAGACATTAAACACAGTAAACAGACAGGACGACACAGCACTCATTTCTGGACATGAGGTAGTGGAATGAGGTGCAGAGATATTTAACATGCTGTGATCTGTGAGTTACACAGTCAGATAACAAACATAACCACAGCAGTGACTGAGGTAGTACTCGAGTAAACAGTAAACACTGTTAGCAGCAATGTTCCAGATATTGCAAGTAGAGCATCTAAAGAGGTGTGTGAGTGTGTGTGTGTGTGAGTGTAGAGTATGTGTGTGAGGGCGTATTCAGTTCAGTCCTTGTGAGTTTAAAAACTTGATTACTTGAGGGACAAAGCTGTTGCAGAGTCTGGCAGTGATGGCACGGATGCTCCGGTACCTTCTGCCAGACGGGAACAGTGAAAAAAGTCCATGTGAGGGATGGATGGAGTCGTTCACGATGCTGGTGGCTTTGCGAATGCAGCGTGTGGTGTAGATGTCCGTGATGGAGGGGAGAGAGACCCCGATGATCTTCTCAGCTGTCCTCACTTTACGCTGTAGGGTCTTGCGGTTGGAGACGGTGCAATTCCCAACCCAGGTGATGATGCAGCTGCTCAGGATGCTCTCCACAGTCCCCCTGTAGAACATGGTGAGGATGGGAGGGGGGAGATGAGCCTTCTTCAGTCTCCGCAGGAAGTAGAGGTGCTGCTGGGCTCTCTTGGCTATGGAGTTGGTGTTCAGGGACCAGGTGAGGTTCTCTGTGATGTGGAAACCAAGGAACTTGGTGCTCCTGATGATTTCCACAGCAGAGCCAGTGATTTTAAGTGGGGGGTGGTCACCTCGCACTCTTCAGAAGTCAACAACCATCTCCTTAGTTTTGTCCACATTCAGAGACAGGTTGTTGGTTCTGCACCAGTCCATTAGCTGCTGCACCTCCTCTCTGTATGCTGACTCATCATTCTTGCTGATCAGACCCACCACATCAGCGAACTTGATGATGTGATTTGAGCTGTGCTTTGCAGTACAGTCATGAGTCAGCAGGGTGAACAGCAGCGGACTGAGCACACAGCCCTGAGGGGATGCCAGTGCTCAGTATGGTGGTGCTGGAGATGTTATTCCCGATTTTGACTAACTGAGGTCTCTCAGTCAGGAAATCCAGGACCCAGTTACAGAGGGAGGTGTTCAGACCCAGTAGGCTCAGTTTTCTAATCAGCTGCTGAGAGATGATGGTGTTGAATGCTGAACTGAAGTCTATGAACAGCATTCTGACATAGGTGTCTCTATTGTCCAGGTGGGTGAGAGCCAGGTGGAGTGTGGTGGAGATGGCGTCGTCTGTTGAGCAGTTGGGGCGATATGCAAATTGCAAAAACCAAGGCTCAATTAAAGTAACTGTGCACATTTTAATGCACAGTTCCTGTTTAATGGCTGAATATAACTAAAATTAGCAAAAAAAAATCCATAGTTAAGTATATGTTGGTGGAGTGAACACTGGGTTGGGTTTTTTTCCGTTTCTTTTTATGCTGTGATTTGTGTTTGAACTTTGAGGTGGATTGCTGTGCAGGGTGTTTTATGTGTGATTTGAGCGTGATTTGTGTTATAAGGTGTATAGTGTGACTACTTCGCTCCCAACCAAATGAGCAGTTGGAGCAGAGGACACTGTGCAAAATGTAAATAAAAAAAGAATGCATTGATATGCAAATCATGTAAACCATAGTTTTAATTGTACAAAGACAACATATTAGGTAGTAAAACTGAGAAATATTGTTTTTTGAAAAATATATGCCCATTTTGGATTTGATGTCAGCAACATGTTCCAAAAAAGTTGGGACTGGGGTTTCATCACCTCTTCTTTTAACAACACTCTGTAAGCGTTTGGGAACTGAGGAGACACTGCTGTAGTTCTGAAAGTGAAATGTTTTCCTGTTCTTGTTTGATATAGGATTGCAGCTGCTCAACAGTTCAGGGTCTCTCTTGTCGTATTTTTCATTTCATTATGTGCCAAATGTTTTTAATGGTGACAGGTCTGGACTGCAGGCAGGTCAGTTTAGCACCTGGACTCTTTCAATATGAAGCAATGCTGTTGTAATACATGCAGAATGTGGTTTTACATTGTCTTGCTGAAATAATCAAGGCCTTCCCTGAAAAAGACATCATCTGGATGGCAGCATATGTTGCCAAAACATATATGTCATTCAGCATTAATGGTGCCTTCACAGATGTGCAAGTAACACATGCCATGTGCACTAATGCCCCCCTATACCATCATGAATACTGGCTTTTGAACTGTGCACTGATAACAAGCTGAGTGGTCTTTCGCCCAGAGGATGCAGCATCCATTTTCTCCAAAAAGAATTTCAAATTTTGATTCATTGGAGCACAGCACACTGTTCCACTTCACCTCAGTCCACCTTAAATGAGCTCAGGCCCAGAGAAGGTGGCAGCGTTTCTGTATCCTGTTTATATTTGGTTTCTTCTTTGCGTTTTAGAGTTTTATCTTGCTTTTGTGGATGCAGTGATTAACTGTGTTCACAGACAGTGGCTTTCAGAAGTGTTTCTGAGCCCATGCAGTGATTTCCACTACAGAGTCATGTCTGTTTTTAATACAGTGCTGTGTGAGGGCCCAAAGAACTCAACCAGCAGAAACTGTTTTTGGCCTTGTCCCCTGCATAGCGAGATTTCTCCAGATTCTCTGAATCTGTTAATGATATTATGTACCGTAGATGATGAAAAGCAAAAGTTCTTTGCTATTTTATGTTGAGAAACGCTATTCTTGAATTGTTGCACTATTTGATGGTGCAGTCTTTCACAGAGTAGTGAACCCCTCCTCATCTTTTCTTCTGGGATGCTTTTTATACCCAATCATGTTACTGACCTGTTGCCAGTTAACCACCAGGTGTTTTTTTAGCATTACACAACTTTACCAGCCTTTTGTTGCCCTGTCACAACTTTTTTGGAATGTGTTGCTGGCATGTCATTGCATTTTGTTTTTATTTACATTTTGCACAGTGACACAACTTTTTTAGAAATGAGGTTGTAGATGCAGTGAATGTGCATTCATTACTACAGCAACCAATATGGATATGCGAGCAAATGAGACTACTAGTCTGAACTAGTCTGACTGTCTGATTCAGATTGATCATTTGTGAAATAAAAACTGAACAGTTGCTCATTAAAGTCAAATACAAGAAATAAATTTATTTGTTGAACAGAGCTTAAGACTTTCCATGTAACTGACACTGATACGATACCAGACTGCTGGGCTCTTAACAGAAAATAAGCCACATCAGGGCTTCCAGATCAGACAAACAGCTGAGTACATCTTACATGTGTTGACTGACTCTGTGTTTTTCTAGTATGTGGTCAGGGAGATGGTCTGTTTCTAAAGGTGTCACACTGTCAGCTCACACCCGCTGTCCATCTCTGTGTGCTACTGAAAAACTTTTAACGTTAACACTTTACAACAAGGGTACATTAAAGCATTATATCATGCATTATGTCATTAATGCATACATGTAATACATTGTGAGTCATTGTGAATAAGAATAAAGTCTCATACATGCCTTGATGCAGGAGCGATATAATAATTCATGTAGTTATTAAGGTACAAATATCATCCATTATAATCAGTTATTCAAGATTTTCATACATGTCTTCATGACAGTCAGTACCTGAACTGTGCAAAAACCTGAAAGGTGAGGCAGCGCCTCATAGAAGAGGGACTGTAAAGTTATATATTTAGCATTTTTAAAGCATTGCTTTTTCATTGTTGTCTGTCCCAAATCCTTACCCTAAATTTACACTGGTGAGAATAATACTTACATTTTTGTATGTTTTTTTCCATGCTGTTTGTTAACCCTCTGGGGTTGACAAATGCACTGATGCATCAAATTAGATGTTTCTCAGTGTTTCTCTCAGTGTCTTTGTGATAAATCAGCACAGAAATCCAGTTTAAACATTTCCTGAATCTGGAATGGAATTCCTTTCCATTCCATCTTATCACGAGATCATACGAGACTCACATCCTGAGTTATGAGCCTATGAAGAGGGGCTGAGATACACGTCATCTGCCTCTTACTGTGTGGAACTGGTGGGTTTGTGTGTCCGTTTACATTCTGTGTGAAACTGACTAATGGACAACATCTTTAATGTGGACATTCTTCAACAGTAGTTTCAGTGAAGCAAAGCTCAGACACCCCTCCTAATAATTGAGTTCAGGTGTTTCAGCCACACTCATTGCTAACAGGTGGATCAAATTAAGCACAAAGCCTTGCAGTCTGGATAGACAAACAATAGCAGTAGAAAAGCTGAGGCAGTAGAAGAGCTCAGTGACTTTAAACATGGCTCTGTCATAAGATGCCACCTCTGCCTCAAGTCAGTTTGTGAAATTTCTGTCCTGCTAGATTTGCTCCAGACAACTGTAAGTGCTATTATTGTGAAATGGAAGCATCTAGGAACAACAACAGCTCAGCCACAAAGTGGTAGACCACGCAAACTCACAGAGTGGGACTGCAGAGTGCTGAAGGGAACAGTGTCTATCCTCTGTTGAATCACCACTAAAGAGTTCCAAATTACCTCTGGAAGCAACATCAGCAAAATAACTGCATGGTAAGAGCTTCAAAAAATAGGTTTTCATGGCTGAGCAGCTGCACACAAGCCTAAGATCAAAATGCACAATGCCAAGCGTCGGATGGAGTGGTGTAAAGCGCCGCCACTGGACTCTGGATCATTGGAAACACACTCTTTGGAGGGACGAATCAGCTTCTTTATCTGTCAGTCTGATAGACGAGTCTGGGTTTGGTGAATGCCAGGAGAACGTTACCTGCCTGACTGCACTGTGCCAGCTGTAAAGTTTGGTGGAGGAGGGACGATGATATGGGGTTGTTTTTCAGGGGTTGATCTAGACCCCTTGGTTCCAGTGAAGGGAAATCTTAATGCTTCAGAAGACCAAGACATTTTGGACAATTCTGTGCTTCCAGCTTTGTGGGAACAGTTTGGGGAAGAACCTTTTCTGTTCCAGCATGACTGAGCCCCAGTGCACAAAGCAGCTCCATAAAGGCATGACTGGGTGAGTTTGGTGTTGAAGAAATTGACTGGCCCTCACAGAACCCTGACCTCAACCCCAACAACACCTTTGGGATGAATTAGAACGGAGATTGAGAGCCAGGCCTCTCGTCCAACATCAGTGTCTGACCAAACTAATGCTCTTCTGGATGAATGGGCAGAAATTCCCACAGTCACTCTCCAAAATCTTGTAGAAGCTTCCCAGAAGAGTGGAAGCTGTTAGGGCTGCAAAGGGGGACCAACTCCATATTAATGCCTATGGATTTAGAATGGGAGTCATAAAAGCTCCTGTATGTGTCCCATTTATATTTCATTACTCTGCTATTCCACCTCAGAAAGGAGGAAGAGAATCTCAATCATGAAGTGGAGAAAATTAGGAATCTCTACGACCATTCCAGTGAATATTATAAGGATGTAAATGGAAAGGAAGCAATTTGCCAGAGTGCTGGAAGTTGTATTTGAGTAAATTCCATTTGTTTTGTGTCACTGATTGATAAGGATACTTGGCAAATTAGCTAAGCAGACTTAGCAGATACCTGTTAGCAGATACAACCAAGCTAACACACTAATCCCAAAACTTACCCAGGTCCTAATCCTAACCCTAACCTTAACTTCAACCCAAAACCTAATTAGTCTCTTGATAATCTACTGAATCTATTCACTGATGCTACATCATTGATATGTTGTTGATGTTACTGAGAGTCTGTTGAGTGTTTATTCCATCTAAAAAAGGAAAATAAATTGTTACTGAGTTAACTAATTTCTAAGGGTTAAAGCACTTTGTTGTGGTTTTACTGGTTGTTAAAAGACTTTGCTTATCTAACAAAAGTGAACAGGAAGAGGCCGAGCTGTGAGAGCTGTGAATACACCCAGTACCACAGTGGAGATGTTCATTTCCTCCCCACAACCCTCAACTGCTTTGTCTTCATTTCTCTACAGCACCATCATAGGCACATTCGTACATAATCACTTTATGTCTATCAAACAAGTAAAAGTGTATTTCCAGCTGTTCATGTTTAAGAGTTTCTTTGATTTTTGCGTTGCACATGCAGTTCTAAATGTTCATCTTGAGAAATAAAACACAACCAAGGAATCAAGAATCAAACTCAAATAATATTCTATAATGTGACAGTATTTACGCAGTAAAGAAAGGTTTAAAGCCAGAACTTTAGTTCATACAAATGTAATTACATTCACTTTATTACACATAATTACATAAGAGAAAATATGCCATCGTTATACACTTGTGTAATTACATGAGTAAAAACTGACACTGATACGTATGTGTATTTACATATGCTTTACTGCTCTAATCCATCTATCAGTGAATATGCATGCATTGTTAATGCGTAACTACACAGTTATTAGTGACAACTAAAGTGGGAACAGAGAATGTGCTGAAATGTGGGCAAAATGTGCAAAACATGCAGCTCAGGAGGACTTAGGGGTCAAGGCTAAATCTGCTGTAAGCAATATGTAGATGAAATAAGAACCAATCAGTATGAGTACAGTAAGACTATAGACTATATAACACAGCACGATACCTAACAAACTGTAGGGATTCCAATGGGCACTTAATAGAAATGAAGCAACATCAGAAATGTCAGGTATGGAAGACCACTTGGGAAAAAAGGGCCATGTAGAACATCACAATAATGAGAAAGTTTCTCATAATTATGACTAAGTATCTCAACTATGACTTTATATCTTATAATTATGACATACTATCTCATAATTATGACTTACTATCCCATTATTATCACATAGTATCTCAGTTATGACTTACTATCTCATAATTATCACATAGTATCTCAATTATGACTTAGTCTCTCATAATTATGACTTAGTATCTCAATTATGACTTACTACCTCATATTTTTGACTTAGTATCTCAATTATGGCTTACTATCATAATTATGACATAGTATCTTCATTATGACTTAGAATCTCGTAATT